>NC_059158.1:85454937-85761012 GCF_019923935.1 Bubalus bubalis
TGCTACATTATCTATAGCCTTAAGGCATGATCTTATTGTATTTTGCTGAAAAGAACCCAAATTCAAAATTTTATTTTTCTTCTGTGGGAAGAAACTGAGATATGTGTTCAGTTATTTCAGCCTTACACTTGATGACTTCCACTGTTATCGTTGAAGCCTTCTTCATATATGCACAGTTTAGGGAACAGTCAATGTTATGAGGAAGGTTATATGCAGATCTGGGGCCTATTCTAGCAGAGCCCTCTTTTTATCCAGGATTTTTATGCTCAATTTCCAGCAACTCTGGCTTCTGTGACCTTAAACCACTGAGACAGCAGTTTTCTGCTTGAGTTCTAGTCACTTCATGCCGTATGGACTAAAGCATGTTATAGTTAAAGGTAGAATTCACTGTTAAAATATAACCCCTCTTAAATTTCAAGTCTTGATTTGATTGCCCATTCCTTCAATTAGTTATTTAAAAGGTATTTTGGTAGAGTTTATAATTAAGAATTGATGCTTTTGAACTGTGGTGTTGGAGAAGACTCTTGAGAGTCCCTTGGACTACAAGAAGATCCGACCAGTCCATTCTGAAGGAGATCAGCCCTGGGATTTCTTTGGAAGGAATGATGCTAAAGCTGAAACTCCAATACTTTGGCCACCTCATGCGAAGAGTTGACTCATTGGAAAAGACTCTGATGCTGGGAGGGATTGGGGGCAGGAGGAGAAGGGGATGACAGAGGATGAAATGGCTGGATGGACATGAGTCTGAGTAAACTCCAGGAGCTGGTGATGGATGGGGAGGCCTGGCGTGCTGCAATTCATGGGGTCGCAAAGAGTCGGACATGACTGAGCGACTGAACTGAACTGAACTAATAATTGTTATCTGGGAGATCATGAAGTTATATCAATAAAAGCTATTCCCACACACCAAAACCAAAACTTGTCTTAGTTTATATTTGTAATTAAAAGAAAATAACCAATTAAAAAAATGAAGATAGAAGGAAGCATAAATTATAACAATTTACTGATTATTAGAATGGTATATTTAAAGTTGGAGAAGGGAATGGCAACCCACTCCGGTATTCTTGTCTGGAAAATCCCATGGACAGTGGATCCTGACAGGCTGCAGTCCATGGGGTTGCAGAGTCAGACATGACTGAGTGACTAACACAACACAATATTTAAAGTGCCTCCCTAGTTGATTTTTTAGTTTTAGCTATTTGGTTTTGTTTTTATTTGAATAAATATTAAGAATTTCAAGTAGTTCAATCAGACTATGAAAAAAGTCAACAAAAACAGAAAAAAAGTCAGAGAAATATGGAATTTTACTTTAATGCTATATGCTGAAATTGGATTTTTAGATTGAGTCTCACACCAACTTTTCTACTTCTAAGGCTACATAGAACAATTTCAGTTACTACATCTGAAACTTCAAAGAAAAAAAAAAAAGATGGACATCTAACTTTTTTATCAGATTCTCTGAAAATCAAGATTTCTCTTATGTCTACAGAATTATACTGTCAATAATAAAATGTCAGGCAGTGATCAGTGTGTGCAACTGCATTTGCTAAACATAAAAACTACATCTTTAGGGGATATTCATAAGGAACAACTGGTGTCTACAGATGAAATTTTATGTTCTTTTTCAAAATCCTTGTATTCTTCAAATTACTTGCAAACAGCTTTCACTGCCAGAGAGTAGAGTAATCAGCTAGTTAACCTTGATTGGGAAAGGAGGCTCAGTTTCATAAAGCCAAATTTCTACTCGTGATTTCAGGGCAATTTTCTTTTGCTTCCATACATAATTTCAGGAATCAAAACTAATTCCTCCTTATAACTATTCCTATAAAATCCATTTTAGTAAATAGAATTACATAGAAAAACAATTATGTTCAAAAAGTAAAATAATTCTCTCAGCCTAAACTAAATTTCCTAACTATGCCAATGTTGTAAAAAAAAATGAAAATCTTTTCTGTTATTTAAGCTTGGTCTTTTTTTCTTAAGCTCTCTTCTTATTTGGCTTGCAAATATACAGGAAGGCTCCCTCTAGGAGGATTAAAAAGTAATTTTCTGGGAAAATACTTTTACACAATTAAGTGCTTCTTTTAAAGATAAATAAGGAGAATTATGTGCATAATTATAGTCCTTTAAGCTAAGCTACTATACCCTATTGGATAAATCTGTATTCATACTTTATTTTTTCAATGCATTATTTTTTATAAAATAGACCAGAAATATTATGCAATTTAAGTTTCAAATGTATGTTATCTATAAGAAAAAAATCAATATTATTAAGTTGGCTCTTCATACAATACTGTTTTTTTTTTTTAATTTGTATACATATTTTATTCCTAACAGTTTCATTTTGGGAGGATTTCTATGCAAAATAGAGTTCAAATAGCAACTCTGACTCAACATGGTGCCGGCTAAGAACTTTTCAGTATTGGTCAAGTAGATCAGATATTTCAGCACTGTCTCTCCATGTGGCTCCATTATAGCATTTCTCTCCATGAAGATTGGAATGAGTATTTTGATATTTATCTTACACATAGTATATATACATGTGTGTGTCTCTTTCTCTTATCCTAATCATATGCCTCTTGCCCTCCTTCTCTTTCCAATTCCCCCTTCTACCTCAGTCTGTCATTTCAATTTCATAAGTGTTGATTTTGCTAGTGACCTTCTTTCTGATTCATCACACTCTCTGGGTAGACACTCATCCCTTCACTAAATGCAGTCTTCTTTTAAATCCTATTTACTGTCAAACATTTTCACACACAGACACCCCTACCCTTACCCCCCTTCCCACTGCCACCCCAGTTATCAATCAAGTAGAGCAATATTGGACTTCACGGTATTTCTTTTACATCTACTGGTTCAACAAAGAAAGAAAGTATGCATGGGTGAAGAAAAATGTACAACTGGGTTCTTTTGCGAAAATTGTTATGTCAGGTCCTTATCTTTCTTAACATTTATTGTGCTTGTCGCTGTTTCTGCTAAAGTACATCTACAGTTTTCAGGAATTTATACCTTGTTGAACCTTTATTGCAGTGTATATGACACAAAGGACGGTAGTTGTATTTTGACTCTTAAATCCTACTATCTGCTCCTACACATATTAGCAACTGTTCTGTTTTATATTTTGGAATATTTTAACACATATTTTATCTAAGATACCTAAAAGAATTGTGGTATTTATATAATAACAATCGCACTAATAAACTTAAGCAACAGCAGACTTTGAATATGTCTTGTCACCTGTCCATCCCATAATATTTGCCCAGCTTAGCATTGCATTTATATAATGTAACTGAATAGTTTTCATTCAAATGCCACATGCAACATGGCATTTTGTTACTTGTAGCTTCCTCAGATTTAAGAGGGTCGTTTATTTAATTCATAATTATCAGACATCCAAAGGGACTTGCCATTTATTGTAATTTATTTACCACTGTGCTTGCCTGCCAAAACTAGAGTCACATTCATCGTGTTTAAATCCTCTACATTTGTTGAAATATTTAAGAGGCAATGTCAACAATGATTTAATTAAAAAATTACACCAAGAGATGTTTGGCACAGTGTACAATCTAGGTTGTGATTAGGTTTTGTCTCTTGATTATGGGATAAATTAATTCCACCAGCGTTGCTTCTGTACTGTCCCGTGTTGAGTAGGATGTCAAGGGCCTGCTCTTTCTTGAAAAGGAATAGTAATGGGTTAATAGTCAAGGGCAGCCCTTGAAGAAGGCAGCCCTTTTGCTGTTCACTTTCAAACATTAGTGTGTACCAAAGCTCTATTGATTTATACAATTTGTTCACTTTCCTAACAGTATGAGAGGAGCTCATGACTGTAGTTACACCTTAAATTATTCACAGATATTATAAACAGCTTACTAAGGAGAGTTTAAAATAGCAAGGTAGAAACTATTAAATAGTGCTAAATAAAGTTCTTAGTGTATACATTAACATAGTGTATATATGTGTTAGTAAGACTAACATATATACTAAGAAAGGGTTTTCCATAGTTCAAGTTATCAAAGGAAAAAAGTTCTAAAAAAACTCCCTTGACATATGTGAAATATTATTTAGTATTCCTAAACAAAGAGGAATGGATAAATGATGAAATATCCATAAATTCAAATTTTAAAAGTAAGAGAGATATAAAGAGGTTAGTGTTGAACATTGAGTTGTACATCTTCATTGTATGTGTATTAGTTGCTCAGTCATGTCCAACTCTGCAATCCCAAGGACTATAGCCCACCTGGCTCCTCTGTCCATGGAATTCTCCAGGCAAGAATACTGGCGTGGGTTGCCATTCTCTTCTCCAGGGGAGCTTCCTGACCCAGGGATCAAACCCAGGTCTCTTGGATTGCAGGCAGATTCTTTACTGCCTGAGCCACCAGGGAAGCCCATATATCATCAGCGTGCCTACCAATTTATCAGTCACTCAGCTTCGTTTAGCTTTCCTCATAATTCAGTTGGTAAAGAATCCACCTGCAATGCAGGAGACCCCAGTTCGATCCCTGGGTTGGGAAGATCTTCTGGAGAAGGGATAGGCTACCCATTCCAGTATTCTTGGGCTTCCCTAGTGGCTCAGCTGGTAAAGAATCTGCCTGCAGTGTGGGAGACCTGGGTTCAACCCCTGGGTTGGGAAGATCCCCTGGAGAAAGGAAAGGCTACCCACTCCATTATTCTGGCCTGGAGAATTCTGTGGACTGTATAATCCATGGGGTCCCAAAGAGTCAGACATGACTGAGCAATTTTCACTTTCAGCTTCTGCTTGGACTCTGGGAATGATGAGAAACTTACTACGTCATGAGCAAGCCTACACTCTCATTAGACAAATTTAACTGTCATTTAAAAAATAGCCAACATTTATTTTTCTAGAATTTCTGCATGCTGCTAGACATATGAGAATTAAAAGGAAATGACAAGCCAGAACTATCATTCTTTACCATAATATATATTTTATTATCTGATTTTTTAAGAGTAAAATTCTGCTTTATTTCTAACTACATGAGGATACTGACGTTGCAGTGAAAAGGAAAGAGAGGAGTGAGTTATTTTTTCTTTCCCTTTCTTGAGAACAAAGAAGATAAAGAGAGCAGTGAGCAGGCCTGAACATTCCTTGTTATTTTACTTTTAACCGCTTGCAACTCTGCATGTCTGTAACTAAGTTTGCTTTTCTGTCCCCTAATTCAGCAGGAGCTATACTTTGCACGTATTTTCCTTTGACTCTATGCTAAATACATCCTATATCTGTTTACCCTTTTAACACCTTTCCCCTTGAAGTTACACATCAGAAAGAAGGTCACAGAGTCATCAAACTGCCAGACTCAATTACTCCATTACTGACTGTCTTTGAAACAATGCAAGAGGAAGAAATCATGATCCTAACACCTTTGTAGAAGGCAATGGCAACCCACTCCAGTACTCTTGCCTGGAAAATCCCATGGATGGAGGAGCCTGGTGGGCTGCAGTCCATGGGGTCGCTAAGAGTCGGACATGACTGAGCGACTTCACTTTCACTTTTCACTTTCATGCCTTGGAGAAGGAAATGGCAACCCACTCCAGTGTTCTTGCCTGGAGAATCCCAGGGGATGGTGGAGCCTGGTGGGCTGCCGTCTATGGGGTTGCAAGAGTTGGACATGACTGAAGCGACTTAGCAGCAGCAGCAGCAGCAACACCTTTGTTCCTCATTATGACTCCTGACTGAGCGCCCTTAGCTTATATAAACCCCTAGACTCCTCATTGGGGTGGGTGGCAGTTCTTGAGGCATGAGCCAACTGTGTTCCCCTCTCTGCCAGCTGAGAATTAAAGCCACATTTCTATTGCTTCCAAACTCTGGCTCCACATTTTTTATTCAGCTTCAGTGGGCAGAGAAAGCCAAAATTTTGGCCAGCAACAACATGAAAACAAACAGGAAAAGGAATGAGTGATCTAAGACTATGACTTTTCGGATTCACCCAGGTTGTGCTTGGTTTAAGTTTGAGATGAAGTAATGTATAGTCCTTTTATTGTAACCCATCTTCAGTTTAGTTCAGTCACTCAGTCATGTCTGACTCTTTTCAACTGCATGGACTGCAGAACACCAGGCCTCCCTGTCCATTACCAACTTCCAGAGCTTGTTTAAACTCATGTCCATGGAGTCGGTGATGCCATCCAACCATGTTATCCTCTGCCGTCTCCTCCTCCTCCTGCCTTCTTATTTAAGTGACCCATCTTACTGATCAAGAATTTTTCATCCCTTTACTAAATAAATATAGGGATTGTGGTTTAGTAGCTCAGTTGTGTCCAATTCTTTGCAACCCTATGGACTGTTGCCTGACAAGCTCCTCTGTCCATGGAATTTTCTAGGCAAGAATACTAGAGTGGGTTGCCATTTCCTTCTCCAGAGGAACTTCCCAACCCAGGGATGCAAATCCAGACTCCTGTATTGCAGGCAGTCTCCTGCATTGCAGGCAGATTCTTTACTAACTGAGCCACCAGGGAAGCCCAGATCTTCTTGCTACATGAGTTGTAAGATATAATCATAGGTCTGTTGCAGCAAGTTGGACACATTCCAGGGCCCAAGATTGGACTCTTATCTAATACTTGGGAATGAATTGTCCAAGGAGACACACATATTGACAAAGAAATAGACTTTATTGAGAAGGGACGTCCAAGCCAAGATCAGCAAGGTAAGGGAACTACCCTGCCACATGGCTTGCCTTCTCAGGTTTAATGGTAATAGGGTTAGCTTTCAGGCTGTCTCCGACCAATCGTCTTGCTTGTTCCATATCTGGTCTGATGCAGGGTCCTTCCTGGTGGTATGCACATCTCCAGGTCAAGTTGAATTGCAGCATGAGGGTTTCTAGGAGGTTGGCAGGACATACCTTCTCCACCCTCTTCCTTTTGTACCCTCTGAAGTTCTCCCCTTTGGAGACAACTCAGACAAATGGTTATTATCATGCTTGGCTGAGGCAAGTGGTTTTGGTCAATGGTTCCCTAAGAAGTCTATTATCAATCTTGAAATGTACCTTGAGGCCTTATTTGTTGGGATGTGTGTAGCTAATTTAACTTAGTAAACAGTCTTTCCTGGCTATTCTAAGCCTTTACCTTTTTTAACTGATAATAAAATGACTTCCCAAGTGGCACTAAGTGGTAAAAATCTGCCTACCAATGCAAGAGACTTGAGAGACTTGGGTTCAATCCCTGGGTCGGGAAGATCCCCTAGAGGAGGGCATGGCAACCCACTCCAATATTCTTGCCTGGACAATCCCATGGACAGAGTAGCCTGGCGAGCAACAGTCCATAGGGTCACAAAGAATCTGACGTGACTGAAGTGACTTAGCACACATTCAATAAAGCGGCTTTGTGATGGTGACTCAAGCAGTGTGCAGGCGTGGATTATACTGCTCTTCCCCTCTTTCCTCATCACCTGCTTCCGTCCATTAGTCTCTAAATATCTGGTATTCCTTAGAACATCCCAGAGACGTTCTTGTTGCGATTTCCAAAAGATCCTTTTATATAGCATCATTATTTCCTATCGAGTTCTGAATAATTTGAGAAATAGAAAAAGAATGATAACATGAGAGCCAAAATATCACCTTTGTGATATTGAACAGATAATGAACAGATTAGGGTAGTAGATTCTGTTCAATTCAAAAATAAATGTTCCCATCACCCTGCAGGTGCTGGCAACACTGGATAATTGGAAGAAGCCACCATCCCAAAGATAACAGCCCTGGGGCAGCAGTGGAAGGATTGTTTCTGCAGCAGACAGCTTCTACCTGAGAGGAAGGGAGGAGGAGTGAGTTAAGTGCCTGGTGAATTGGCTCAGATTTACACATCAAATAAATCATTTCACCTTTCTACTGACAAAAATAGGTGAACAGTTCTTCCTCACATCAGATAACAATAGTGGTGAGGGAAGTGTTCTCACTTAACACACTCATGGAGAAGAAAGTGATGGTTGAGTCTTTCCATGCTGGTCACAGAAGCTTCAGAAAACCAATTACCTTCAAAATGATTCTCTTCCAAAGGAATATCAGGTGGGGTTAAAAATACTAGTTGGCACTATTTTTTTTACACTATTTTGACTAGATTTTCTTCTAGCTTATACATTTTATTCTTCTAATACATCATGCAAAATGTTGGGCTGGATGAAGCACAAGCTGGAATCAAGATTGCCAGGAGAAATATCAAAAACCTCAGATATGCACATGACATCATCCTTATGGCAGAAAGCAAAGAAGAACTAAAGGGCCTCTTGATGAAAATGAAAGAGGAGAGTGAAAAAGTTGGCTTAAAACTCAACATTCAGAAAACTAAGATCATGGCATCTGGTTCCATCACTTCATGGCAAACAGATGGGGAAACAATAGAAACAGTGACAGACTTTATTTTCTTGGGCTTCAAAATCACTGCAGATGGTCACTACAGCCATGAAATTAAAAGATGCTTTCTCCTTGAAAGAAAAGCTATGACCAACCTAGACAGCATATTAAATGGCAGAGACATTACTATACAAAGATCTGTCTAGTAAAAGCTATGGTGTTTCCAGTAGTCGTATATGGATGTGAGATCTGGACTATAAAGAAAGCTGAGCACCAAAGAATTGATGCTTTTGAACTGTGGTGTTGGAGAAGACTGTTGAAAGTCTCTTGGACTGCAAGGAGATCCAACCAATCAGTCCTAAAGGAAATTCAATCCTGAATATTCATTGGAAGGACTGATGGTGAAGCTGAAACTCCAATACTTTGGCCACTTGATGCAAAGAACTGATACCTTGGAAAAGACCCTGATGCTGGGAAAGATTGAAGGTGGGAGGAGAAGGGGACAACAGAGGATGAGAAGGTTGGATGGCATCACCGACTTGATGGGCATGAGTTTGAGTAGGCTCTGGGAGTTGGTGATGGACAGGGAAGCCTGGCGTCCTGCAGTCCATGGAGTTGCAAAGAGTGGAACATGACTGAGCGACTGAACTGAACTGAACTGAACTGAATGGCAGTCACAGGCACCCAAACTCCTGAGCAAGCACCAGTCATTGCCACTGTGTTCCAACACTTAAACTTTTGTAGCCATTTATTAATGGTTACTTACTTCCTTTATTGTTTTGTATTCAGATCATGTTGATGTATGGCAAAACCAATACAAAATTGTAAAGTAATTAGCCTCTAATTAAAATAATAAATTTAAATTAAAAAAAATTTTTTAGCTATTTATAGTGAAGTTTTTAAATATGACTTCCTTGGAGCAAGAGAAATTCTTAATAAACATCACTGTATACTCACATTTTCTTTGTTTTGCTAAGTTTATAATATTTATTTCTATATGCAGTATAAAAACATATTACAAAACATACTTTAAAAATTCAAAGCTATATTTTAAGTTAGAAACTGAAATCAAGAGACACAGACTTATATGAGGTCTCAAAATTAAGGTAAATGGATTTTTGAAAGAAAACAACCACTTCCTGATTATAAAATGTGTTAAGTAACTAACATAAACTAACATATATATATTTTAGAATACATAGAATGCATTTATTTTACAAATGTATATCTCAATTGATATAACTCTTTAAGTGTGTAATATCATCGTCCCAACTTTCTAGATAAGGAACTGAGGTTCAAAGGACTTATGCTGGGGTTAGAATAGTTGTTTGGATTTGTAATATAAGAAAGGAGAGGTGGAATATATAATTTTCTCAAACTACTGTTCAACTAATTTTTCATTTTGCTAATGTATTTGGAGACTTTCTAGGACTGGTTAGCACAAATTCCATTGCTCTCAGCTTCCTATACATTAGGTTTTGAGACTTGAGCTTTCTTAGGGTAGCCAATTAATTACCCCTGTTTCAACTGCTTTTGAGCATCCAAAATTTGGTTGCTGTTTTCTACTCTACTGTTCTTTGAATTTTTAATTTAACTTTCTTTACTTGTAATTTAGTGAGATTTTAGTAGGGAGCAGAAGGAGGGAGGTGGGTTCAATCTGTCATCTTTAACCAGAAACTATATTTGGTGAAGATTTTGGTTTTGATTAAACTAAGGCAATAAACTAAACTCAAGGATTCTTCAACCTAAGTTATTTTTCATATGTTCCTTGTATTTTGTCTCTAGGTATTTAAATACTTTTTCATTTTATACCTATTGTATATTCTAAAAAGGCATTGTTAGAATAACAAAAGTTAATAATTTTCCGATATTTTTGTGCCCAGACAATTAGAGAATTCTTTTATTAACTTTAAACTGTTTAGTTTTCTTGGATAGGTAATAAACCCTTTGTTAAGATGCTTTACTTTTGAAGTGTACTTTTATCTGATATTAAATTAGATACAAACATTTGAGTTATGAGATAAATACCTTCCATATCTTTATTTTACTTAAATTATGCAAGTTGGCATTAGTTAAGCCTTTAAAGTTTGAATATGTTATTTATAAAATTGTCAAACTCTGGAGAGTATTCTTGAATTGATATTTGATGTTAAAAAATTCTGCCATTTTATTATTATTTCTTTCACTCTCTCTGTATAAATAATACAAATATATGTATATAATATATATAATGTATTTGATATATTTCACATATAATATTGAAGTTTTAAAAATTTTACTCAAATTTTAAAATATTCTATGTATAATTATATGTAATATAAAGTATACTTTTATAATATCTTGCCTACACTTCTTGTTACATTACCTGTTGACTATATTATCTGTTTCTCTCCTTAATTCGATTTTCCAGTTGACTGTAATTTTGGGGGGTGTAAAAACTCTTATTTATCTATCCATTGACTGTTTTATAATGCATTTCTTCACATTTTGTCTTTACTATGTTCCCTTGTCATTTTCTTCATCATTTGTTACTTTAAGGAGTCGAATATTTATCTCACTTAATTATTCATTTTCACAATAATACAATTAAAAGTTAAGAATTGATAGATACAGCTTTGGGTACCATTCACATTTTTGTCAGAAAATATGGTTTTCTTCTGAATTATCTGGAATTGTATTGATGGTTTTGTTTTGGGTTGAATTGTGTTCTCCTCAAATTTTTATGTTGAAATCCTAATCCTCAGTACCATGGAGTGTAATGTTATTTGGAAATAGGAGTATTGTGGATATAGTTAAGATGAGGTCATGCTGGAGTGAGGTAAGCCCCTAATCCAGTATGACTGGTGTCCTTCATAAGAGGAACCTCGTATGCCTGGGTAGACATGTAGACGGGGAACACCACAGGAACATGATGACAGAGATCAGGGCAATGCATGTCTAATCAGGAAACCACAAAGACTGCAAGCAGATCACCAGAAACCAGGAGGGAGGCATGGAATAGAGTCTCCCTCACAGCCCTCAGTGGGATCCAATCCTGCTGACACCCTGGTCTCAGATATCTAGCCTTTAGGACTAGGGAACAATGAAAGTAAAAGTGTTAGTCACTCAATCATGTCCAATTCTGCAACCCCGTGGACTGTAGCATGCCAGGCTCCTCTGTCCATGGGAATCTCCAGGCAAGAGTACTAAAGTGGCTTGCCATGCCCTTTTGCAGGGTATCTTCCCAACCCAGGAATCAAACCCAGGTCTCCCACACTGCAGCCAGACTTCTTACACTCTGAGCCACCAAGGAAGCCCAGTGTATTGTATGAGACAGTACATTTCTATTATTTAAGCCACTCAGTTTGCAGTACTTTTTTAGAGCAGCCTGGAAATCGAATACAATTTTCCATATATTGTTTAAGATTTATACTGCAAAAAAAATTGTTTCATTGCAAAAAGCAATTGCAAAATATTTTGAAGTTTCCTATTTACATTCCTATTTACATTAGTGCTAAGTTCCCCTGAAGAAGAAATGGAAACTCACTCCAGTATTCTCATCTAGAAAATTCCATGGACAGTGGAGCCAGGTGGGCTACAGTCCAAGGGGTCACAAAAGAGTTGAACATGATTAAACAACAACAAAATATCATTATGGTTGGAAATATCCCGAAGTCACTTGAAGTTTTATTCTTTCAAAATATAAAATGTAATATCAAATTCTTTATTCAATACATATTTATCTAGCTTATCATGTACCAAGCATTACTATGAGTGCTGGGAAAATGGTAGTGAACAAGTCATATAAGGCCTGTATTTATGTATGTAAGTAACAGAGGAAAACAGATAATAAACACATAAATATAAATAGTTTTTTGGTTTGTGTTGCATCCTATAGAGGAAATATACAGAGTTGTATATTGTACAGCAAGAAGGGTAAGGCATGGAGAAGGTCTGTCTGAAGAGATGGCATTCAAACCAAGAATCAAAGATTGACAGGGAGCCAACTAACTGGAATAGTGAGTGCACATTCTGAGCAGAAGCATCAGAAGTGCAGTTCATAAGACCAGAATAAATATGACCTTTTCAGAAATGGAAAGGAGACTAGGTTGGCTGGTGCAATGCAGAGAGTAGTTAGAGAAGTAGACAAGAAGCAAGTCATATACATCCAGGGAGTGGACTCTGCTGTGGTCTGGCACCTAGTGTACCATTTCTACTTTTCCTGGTAAGGAAACACATTTTTGTTCTAGGGGAATAGTTTCTTACCCGATCTCAGTCCTGAGCAGAATCTCAGTTTGGGTCTCTTCACCCAGCTTTCCCAGAGGTGGATACTTGACATGGGTCTGGCCAAGAAGCTTTCATATTAGTTTGTCATGTTCAGTTCAGTCATTCAGTCGTGTCTGACTCTTTGTGACCCCATGAACTGCAGCATACCAGGCTTCCCTGTACAACACCTACTCCCGAAGCTTGCTCAAACCCATGTCCTTTCAGTCGGTGATGCCATCCAACCATCTCATCCTCTGTATTCCCCTTCTCCTCCTGCCTTCAATCTTTCCCTGCATCAGGGTCTTTGCCAGTGAGTCAGTTCTTCACATCAGGTGGCCAAAGTATTGGAGTTTCAGCTTCAGCATCAGTCCTGCCAATGAACACGCAGGACTGATCTCCTTTAGGATTGACTGGTTGGATCTCCTTGCAGTCCAAGGGACTCTCAAGAGTCTTCTCCAACTCTATCAAGATGGTGAGACATACTCTCTTCTGCAGTGTGAGAACCAGGCGTTTCATCATCATGTAGATACCAGTTATGATGCAGAGAATCAACCAAGAATCAATAGATTCTGGCATCACCTAAGTCCTTCATTCAGGGAACTCGGAAGCCAGGTCCATCCTAATGCAACACCTATTTTTGAGTTGGGCTTTCTATTACAGTCATAATAGAAAAAAAAAGATTATATATATTGATTCTTAATTGTATTGTTTAAGTCATTTTTTTAACTAATTCAGCTGTTGAATGATATCAGTATTTTAAAATTTCTCCTGCAATTGTGTTTGTCAGTGTCACATTGCATTTCAACAATTCAATATATATCTCTTTGTTACAACTTACACCATTCTTTATATAAAATGACCTGCTTTGACTAGTTTGATTAATTTGCTCTGAGTTCTCTTTGCTAGTAGTAGAGGCTCAGCTTTGCTTTTGCTTTAAAAAAAAAAAAAATTAGACCCTTACATATTCTTTTGTTTTTGTAATTTCTTTCTTTCATTCTTTTTGAAGTAATTCTTATGAATTGATAATTGTTAGTTCTTTTTTTTTTTTTTTAAGCAATCTGAATTCCAACCCTGATGTGCCAGGCCTTACATGACCTGGTTCTTCTGGAACTTCTGACTTCATGGGCAGATATCCTCAAGCTCACTGCTATAGCTGTAGTTGCCTATTTCCCAGTCTTCAAATACCCCTGACATATTTTCTCTTTAATATGTGCCATTTTCCAGCATACTTTAGCAAAATGAGCATGCTTTGAAGGAAGAGATTTCTGTCTACTAATCACTTTATGGCCTCTCCTGGTGACTCAGTGGTAAAGAATCTGCCTGCCAAGGCAGGAGATGCAGATTTGATCCCTGGGTTGGGAAGAAGATCCCCTGGAGAAAGAAATGGCAACCCACTCCAGTATTCTTGTCTGGAGAACCCCATGGACAGAGAAGCCTTGTGGACTACAGTCCATGGGACAGCAAGAGTCAGACACAACTCAGCAACCGAACAACAGCAATAACGATCACTCTATACATAGGGCCAGAAATATTGCCTAGTATGTCATACACACTTGTTGACTGAAGGAATTGGAGAGACTGTTTGGGTTTTGAAGCTATAACATTTACTTTTGGCATGTATTTCTTTTATTTTGTGCTTCCTACCCATTTTTTCCCTCCTGTATAAGTAGTCTTAATCCTATTTGCTTATTAACTTCTGGAATTATTTCAAAGTTAGTCTCATGGCTTTTAATTACATGAATGGATTTCCTTAAAACTTTTCTGCAAAATTTATAGATTAACATTATACTGTGGAATGTGGAGATTAAAGTTAAATCTTTGCTTCAGTACCTCTCAAATCTATGACTTAGGCAAGTTCTTTAGCCTGTCTGTGACAGCTCAGCTGCACAACACAGGATAAAAAATGGTGGAAGAAAAACACAATACCTATATGAATGGCACCTGCTTGAAAAAGAGCAGAATAGGAAATACAGCAGTCTCTTCTCCATAGTAAGTATTTTCTACTAAATAGAAGTAGTTAAGAGTCACTGCCTGCTAGGGGAATAGGATTCTGCACTGGTTCTGCTCTCAGGAAAGAGGCTCCTTTTCCATTGCCCTCTGTGACCACAACAGAGAGGTTCTTTCTCTGTCTGTGCTGCTTTAGGAGCCCCCTTCCTGTTGTGGTGAGTCAGGGGCCCTAGGATTGAACACTTACACGCTGTCAGGTCTTTAAATATCTTTCATCAATAGAATTCCCTCAAAAACTTAACAGTGTTCTATAACACTGATTTGTTGAGCTAGTAACTGCAACCAAGATCTTGACTACAATCCGTGTTATCCCCACAGCTAACGTTTAGTTTAATGGCTTCTGCCTTGAGTCCAGGAACAAATAAGCAGAAATTGGATTTCTTCTTAATCAAGTTTGTTTGTTCTGCTGGTGAAGAATGCCCAGTGAAGGAACCTGGATTAGGCTTGGGTCTCACTCTTAACGACCATATTTGCTGCAGAATTGCTTACTTCCTGATGCTCTGAAGGTATGAGCTTCAGCTCAAGGATAGAGAAATTAGTTTTAGAAGTCTGGAAAAGCACCAGATGAAGGGATTGAGTCTACTTCAAAAGCCTGTAACAGACAGAAAGCATGTTCTTTCTCAAGGTTGTGTTTTCTTTCCTTTGTCCTTTAAGTTCAATCTTTCTTTCGGCTAAATTTCTCTCTGTTGTATTGTCCTTGCTGAAAGCCACAGTATGAACCCAACTCACCAAGCATTTTGAATTTTCATTTTATCTTTTTTCTACTTGTATATCTCTCTAGTAGGAGACCTGTTATGCTAGAAAATAAAGCAGAAGTGGTGGTGGGGAGGGTGTGAGAATAGGCAATGACTATTGATTACAATGGTCAGCAACATCTGCTAGACTCAGGGCTTAGTAAATGTTTATTGAATCATTTTGCTTGTGTTCATAGTTGCTTCTGACAGCTGTTAATATTAAGAATGTTTTGTTACTTTAGAAATCTTTTCTTAACTCATTTTCCCCGATGTTAATATGCCTGAATTAATTAGCATATCAGAGTGCTATATAAAAATCACAGGTTGAGCAGCTTAAAAAGGAGAAATTTATGTTCTCACACCTCTGGTGGATAGAAATCCAACATCGAGGTGCCAACAGGGTTGGTTTCTGATAAGACCTCGTCTGTCTGACATACAGATGGCTGCCCTCTTCCTGTGTTTTCATGTGACCTTTTCTATACGCAGGAGTTGGGGAGACAGCTCATGGGTGTCTTGTCCTTGCTCTTCTAGGGACACTAATCACTGGATGAGGGCCTGCCTTTTTAACTTCATTTAATTTTAATTACCTCCTTAAGGGGCCTATCGCCAAATATGGGCACATTGAGGACTGAGGCTTCAACATGAATTTGGGAGAGAGATGGTTCTATCCATAACAACCTCATTTTAAAGCAGAATTTTAGTAATAAGTGAGTTTCTCTTGGGATATCTATTACTCCCACTGTGAATGACACCTCACCACATTTAGGTCAGAGGAATTGCTGAGGAATTGCTTTAGGTCAGAGGAATTTAATTTAAACATTAAAATAGGGTTTGGCAAGATCCAACCCATTGCTTATTTTTGTAAATAAGATTTCACTGGAGCAGCAGAAACATGTTTGCTCCTTTGAAACCCTTTTTATGACTATGGCAGGGTCTAGATGACCCTCAATACTAAAAGTATTTATTCTCTTGATCCTTTAAGAAGAAAAGATGATGATCTCTGATTAGGTGAATGCAGGAAGCAACATGCAGCTGACTAAAGCAAAAAAAAGAAAAAGCACGCGTGCACACACCTGGAACTTCCACTAGTACTATTGAGGAGATGAGGAATCTTTCACACTGATGCAGATTAAGAAAAATGAATATAAAATGTATTTAGTGAGAGGGTTAGAAAGGTATAATCGTGTGATTATTGTACTGGAAAATGTGAGTTGAGTTGCTAGAAGTACAATTTACCAAGTTAATAGAGGTAAAAGAGGTCTTAGTAAGATACAGGAAGACACAGGAGAGAGTGAGAAGAAACTGTGAGGATATCTGCATTCTTGTAACTGAAAATGGAGCATTCTGGGACATATTGTCTGACTAAGTAGGGTAAAGGTTTAAATTAAGACAGGACCATGATGACTGCATTCCTGGTTTCCTTGGTTATCAGACCCCTTTGCCAAGGTAAGCCATTTGCTTTGAGTGCCCAGTGCATTCTAGGCACTGAGGCTTGTGTAGTGAATTAGATGCAGGTAATAACTATGACCCGTATCTCCTCAACCTCTGGCTGCAGAGGACAGTTCTTAGGCAGGCTGACAGCTTTTCCACTCCAATAACTTTGCTTCTCAGTCTAAATGTTAGGCTCTTTCCAGAACTCAGGAAAGTATTCACCCCACAGAACTGACAGCCCAGGAGGACTGGGAATGGAACATTATCAGGAGAAATCTCCTCAATGAGAAAATTCCGAGGTACCATCAGTTTGGCTGTAATGCTTGTTTTGAAAATGTGCATTTATTCCAACACAATCAACATGTTAAGGAATGATTTGAACAGACCTCAATCTTTTGTTTTGTTTATGCATGATTTCTTCCATAAGAAGCATTATATTAGGGATTGGAAAAATCCAGCCCATTGCTTATTTTTGTAAGTAAGATTTCATCGGAGCAGCAGAAACATGTTTGTTTCTTTGAAACCCTTTTTGTGACTATGGCAGGGTCTATGTGACCCTCAATACTGAAAGTGTTTATTCTATTGATCCTTTAAGAAAAAAAATATGATAATTTCTGATTAGGTGAATGCATGAAACAACATGCAACTGACCAAAGCAAAAGAAAAGCACACGGGCACACACCTGGAACATCTACCAGTGGCCTCATCACTGGATAAATTATAAACCACACTCAGGCACTCCAATGCCTTCCAACTTTTTACCAGATTTCACATAATTCTTCTTGTACCACTTTGTACTAACTCACAAACTGCAACCCTTCCAGCATGCACTACCACAAGCAAACATCATGCCTTCGAAGTCAAATGCCGTATTTCTTGTAGATTTTACTTATTTCTTAACTATTTAACATGTGTGACACTATGTGACCATTTTTAAGGATTCTATCCTTCTTATGTGTGACTGTAGCTTTTGAGACTTGTGCTTCTAACTTCATTTTTCTCCATAAGCCCTGGGATTTTTATTGCATGATTTTGTATAGCAGAGCGATTTTTTTTTTTTTTTTTTTTTAGGAACACATATGCCACATTCTGTCAGAACTGACTGTAGTTTCTACACTGTTTCTAAGACGTTTCCCAGAAGAGTAAATCCCAATTGGCCAACCAGTGACTTGCTTGCTAACAGACAGGTTAAATGGCTTTTCTTTTTTCCCTGCCTCACTTCTCTCACTCTTTTCCTTGTGCTTCCTCGGATCACTTTTCACATCAGCAACTTGCTCCCAAGGGCTTATCTCAGGCTCTAATTCTGGGAAACAAGTTTAGACAAACAGATTCCTGCCCTCAGGGAGCATATATTCAAATTTGGTAGAGAAACTATGATCAAGCAAATAAATGAACAAACAACAAGCAAACAAGATCAAGACAGATTGTGGTGTTTTATGCAGGAAGAAGCCAGGGTGATGAGAGAAATAAAAAAAAAAAATGGGGGAGGTACTTTCGGGAGGATTCAGGGCAGGTCTCTGAGAAGGAGACATCTGACTTGATCCATGAAGGGTGAAAATGAGGCAAACTGGGTAAAATAATAATCATGTTACAATGCATTTTCAAAGAAAGAATCAACAAGAAGGATAAGAGATTGACAAGCATGATATAAAAATGCAACAGGTGGCATAGATAAAGCATCTAAAATGACCCTGGGAATCCCTAAGTCCCCAGTAGAGGCTCTCAGGGAATAACGATGGCTCTAACATTGCATTGACAGTTGTCATGGAGGGTGGTCACAAGCATGGTGTTGATTGATTAACAGCTCTTAGTGCAGAAAAAATGAAATATATTCTCAGCCTTAGGTTTCTTGCCAATTTAGAAGAGACACAAATTCAAACGTTCATTATAGACTGGCTCCTAAAACTTAAGGTATCTTATTCAAAAGAGAGAAACAGAGGGAAGAAAGGAGGGATCAAGAGAAATGACATTCTGAGTGTCCACGTCATCACTCTTTGGCACAGTTTACATCTTATCCTACTCACGTCACAATAATCATATGTGATAGTCTATCCAATTTTTATATACAAGGAAACTGAATCTATAATTTGCCCAAGTTCACAGAGCTCATTCAAACCAAATTGACTCCATGCTAACAGAGGAAAAACAAGTCAACTAGTATAGACTGAGTGGATGTGACTAATTTTAAAGAAAAGAACAAACATGGAAAAACTAAGTGCCATCTTTAGGACTTTGTTTTGAAAATGTTGGAAAGCAGAGAAGACAGGAAAGGCTACAGTGGGACATGAGGTCATCTCACATGGATCCTATGGTTTTTAGCAGTGAGTTCATTCTTGTGGGTCATCACCTTTACTAATATACAGTGTCGAGCTTATTGTCAGTAATTAAACATTTGCACTGATTTTGAAGAATTTTATGGACACAGTAGGGAAGCCAAACTGACTTAACTGTTTTGCTAATTGCTAATTAGCTTCAGTATAATGGCAGGTGTTTGCATTTGTGTAGTTAGGAAGAGAGCCAGAATATCATTTGTAAGAAATCCTACACTAAAATTTGAGAAGTGAGAACTGTTATCAGTTGAGCAGGTTCTGGACAATAAAGCAGGTGCTATGGATTTTTTGTTGTTGTTGTTATAAAATTACATTAAGATACAGTTTCTCTAGCTCTTCTACCCTTTTTATGAGAGTGAACTGATATATATCTAAAACTTTCTACTTTTTTGCACATTTAGGAATGAGGCTGTTAGTAGACTAATGGGATTAGTTTATATGGAAAACTATGGAACTAAAACCCATCAGTAGCCGCAGCTCCTCCCCTGTTCTTCATCTCTTTTTCTTACTTTAAACTCTTCTTAAATTTATCTCCATAATTTTCAAATTTAACTTCATAAGTTTATCTTCATAAATTTAACTTTTTAAGACAATTTATCTTCATTCTTTTTAAAAATGTCATTCTCATTTATATTATACTAACTTCTTTAATGTAATATATGTTTAGTCTTCAAGTTAAATTTTCTGTGACAATAGGGATTCTCTGTCCATAAATGTTGTTTGAAATTCTTTATTTTCTACTTGAAAAACAAAGCCCTGTTACTGATACAATGTGCCCTCGGTCGAATATGTTAATCAAGATATCAAGAAATTGGGGAAATTGCTTCATACTTACACTACACTGTATTATTATTTTTTTCATAGCTTTATTTTACCAATATGAAAAAGATGAAGCAACTAACTATGTTGATCTTTATCTGCATCATTTACTTCCAGGAAACATCAGACAGTTAAGATTTCCTCTCACTGTTTTGTATCTCCTCATCATTTTATGTTTCAACAAATGGCTAACCTAACAACAAAGGACCTGCCCTCTCTCATACTTCAAAAAATGACTCATCTCCATCTCCATCTCTCCTCAGTGATTCAGATTAAACCAACCACTGACCTTCTTCATAACTCCCATAATACTCACTGGTAATTTACTTGTTTACCTGCCTCTGAAAAACTTTTTTTTTATTAATGGACATTCTCACTATTGAAAAGCCTTACTAGAATCACATCCTTAATTGTCCAATGCCTTTTATCTTCCAAAGAAGGTTGAATGACTTGGAGGAGATACTTGAATTTACACCTGGCAAAGGCTTTCAGCCCATCCATTCTTTGATCTTTAGGTACCCAGATGACTGAAGAACATAGCACATAGCAACTAGCTGGTTTGATTCACAGGCTCTTGACACAAGTATGGCTCCTAAAGCAGATGAGATGGTATTGAAGTTCATCACCACCAAGTGATATGAGTTGAGTATCCTAGGATGACCTTCTACTCCAAATTGTCTTATCCCTACCTTACTGATACACCTTCACAGACCTAGCAAAGAAAACATGCAAAGGTTTTAGTTCAGTGACTAACACATAGTGAATGTTCTATTAATTGTGTGTGTGTGTGTGTGCGTGTTAGTCGCTCAGTCACGTACAACTTTTGTGACCCCATGGACTGTAGCCTGCTAGGCTCCTCTGTCCATGGAATTCTCCAGCAGGAATACTGGAGTGGGTTGCCATTTACTTCCCCAGGGGATCTTCCTGATGCAGAATTGAACCCAGGGCTCCTACACTGCAGGCAGATTCTTTACTGTCTGAGCCACCAGGGAAGCCCCTATTAATAGTACATTTTGCTATTATTGTTAATCAAGTACTCATGATTCTTCTGGTAAATTACACTTTCGTTTCTTTGTTTGGAAGGCCTTCTACATCTGAGATGCTCATAGTAAATGCAGAACCTCTTCAGAAAATATACTTTGCTTACTTTCTATAGTGTATCTAACTTGCCTTAAAAATATCCCACCACCACATTACATATATATCCATTCTACTGGTATAAATAAATAAATTATATATATATATATATACACACACATATATACACAATTTATATATATATATATATTTAATATATAAAGATATATCTTTTCCACATGTATCTATTCTGGGGGTGGCGGGGGGACTAACTAGAGGTAATTCAGTCTGACAAACTTGATCCAATCTTATAATTTAGTCTCTATCTCTTTCAGGTCAAAACAAATTTTGAAGATACCTTCCTCCTCCTCCCTGCTCCTTTCCTAGATAGATTTCCCCAGAGGGCAAAATTGGCCCTGGTTGAGAGTAACTGGTCTACCATTGATCTATTTATAATTGAGAATTGTCACTGTTTAGTCCTTTGCAACCTTGGTTCTGGAGAAGGCAATGGCAACCCACTCCAGTATTCTGGCTTGGAAAATACATGGACAGAGAAGCCTGGCGGGCTCTTGTCCATGGGGCCGCAAAGAGTCAGATTCGACTGAGCAACTGACCACAACCTTGGTTTGGTCACTCTACTACTGTAACTCTTAGGTACTTACTTCATCTATAAAATGTATATAATAGTAACTATTGCATAGGAGTGTTACAAAAACTAAGTGACCAAAATGGTTTGTGTGACATTGTATCTGAGGGGAGTGGGGAATGATGACTGGACCTTTGATTCACATGGTACCCTGTATGCTCCTGGGCAGATGCTGTGGTCAGGCCTATCTAGGCTACCCTCTGGATCAGTAATTGCTGGTCCTGTCCAGCCATTAAAGTCATCTTGTCTCAGCCCCTTATCCTTAGTCAGAAGGTCCTCACACCTCACACGGGGTGGCTGCTTTGTCTGGTCTAGGCCTTTGCAGATTTACCAAACTTAGCAGTTTCTCTGGGCTCTTCAACCAGAGCATACAGAACACCTGAACTCCCTGTGCTTCACACAGGGCTTGGAAACCCAAGCATTTCAAAGATTTTTCTAGACACTTCCTTTTGTTCATGCTATACAACATTCCCACATCATGAGTGGTGTGACTGTGTTGTTTGTTACACATAGAGGTTTGTGTCCTTCCTTGAAAGATATGCCACTGGCCATTGCCAATGCTCTCCAGCCCCCCATCCATGTCAGCGTGTTTCTCCCATTCTACTTTCACATCCTTAATGTCCCACCTTGAAAGACAGAAAGCAACAACACACATGTCTGATTTTTCTACACTCTCAACATGTATGTCTATTCTTAGTTAGTTACCATAAACTGGGGTCGTAAAGGGTGAAATGTCTTTATTTTTACCATCCCCTTCAAGGCAGAAACCACCAAACATCCCATTTTCAACTGGGACAGTGGATTATAAAAACTCAAGAGACCCTTCTGGCTAGGACAAATGGGCATCTCCATGATAAGCAGCAGGAGAGAAAACCATATGGAATACTCTCAAATGCACTGTATGAGACTCTTAGTATTTAACATGGTTCTCTGGAGTAAAGGAAACACTAGAAGTAATTGAGCTCTAATTTCCCAGCAGGCCAACCAGACAAGGGCTCTTTTTTGATCGCCATTGAATTTAATTAAATTAAAAGAAAATAGAGAATGAAGACATCTCTTGCAAAGCTTAATTTGTGGACAGCTCACTTCTGCCAAATAATGTCGTTCCTCTCCACTATAAATTCAAAATTTCTAATGATCTTCCTAATGTTCATAAAGACTAATGATATAAATTTAGACATTTATACTTGGAATTTAAAATAGATTTCTTCTTCCTCAAAGTGCAATTTTAATTGATGTACACCTTGCATGCTTTGCATAAACTGTTAATAGTTATTTATTCCTCTGAAGGAAATTGAACTTTTGCAATTTATTATACAAGAATATCCTTGAGTTTCCCCACCATCATATGGTATGATACATATTTGCTGTATCTATATTTTTAACAGTTGTGGCTTTTAAGAATTTTTTAGAGACAAGATGTACTCGACTCACATATTAATTCTTTATGCTGTGCAAAATATCTAAATCAATAAATATTTCAGATGAAGAAAAATCAATACTGCCCAAGCTCCAGGGAGTAGACTATGTCCTTGTGCTTTAGGTAAATGTTGATGATTTGTGGGGAGACCCATAATTGGGTTGATTTTGGTTTTGGCTTTGTGGTGCATCTTGATTATGATACATATTATATTGCCAGTGTCACTCTTTGCCATAAACTTATGCTTTCAGGATCAGAGTCCTGTTTTCATTGTATGTGTTTAGTGTGTGAGGGATATCTGGGGTCATCGGCTTAAAGATACAAGGAAGTGACTGTAAGAACAAATGTTAAAGGTGTTTTGTAAACTGCTTTATTTATATATTTTTATTCACTAGATCATGGTAATAGAAAAGTAATGCATTTTACCCAATCCTGGAAAAAAAAGAAGGAACATCAGAAGTAATTGACTTCTAATTCCTTCACAACAGACCAAATGAGGGTCCTCCATTGACCTCTACTGAATTCAGTTTAATTAAAAGAAAATAAATAAATGATACATTTCCTGAAATCCTAAACTCAAAATGCTAAATGTGTTATAACTGGATAGATAAAGGAGTGCAGCTATAATTCATTAGTCATTGTGTTGTTCAGTTGCTCAGTCATGTCTGACTCTTTGCAACCCCATGGACTGCAGCAGGCCAGGCTTCCTTGTCTTTCACCATCTCCCAGAGCTTGCTCAAACTCATGTCCATTGAGTCAGTGATGCCATCCAACCCTTTCATCCTCTGTCATCCCCTTCTGTTCATGTCTTCTATCTTTCCCAGCATCAGAGTCTTTTCCAATGAGTCAGTTCTTTGCATCAGGTGGCCAAAGTACTGGGGCTTTAGCTTTAGCCTCAGTCCTTCCAATGAATATTCAAGATTGATTTCCTTTAAGATTGACTAGTTTGATCTCCTTGCAGTCCAAGGGACTCTCAACAGTGTTCTCCAGTGCCATAGTTCAAAAACATCAATTCTTTGACACTCAGACTTTATGGTCCAACTCTCACATCCATACATGACTACCGGAAAAATCATATCTTTGGATATAGGGACTTTTGTTGGTAAAGTAATATCTCAATAGGCATTAACTCCCCCAAATTTTTCTGCAGGTGTTAATATATATATATATTTTTTTTTCTATAGTTTTTAGTCAATTGTTGGCTTGAAACAATAAATGCTGGAGAGGGTGTGGAGAAAAGGGGACCCTCTTGCATTGGTGGTGGGAATATAAATTGATATAGCCACTATGGAAGGTGGTATGGAAATTCCTTTAAAAACTAGGAATAAAACCACCATATGACCCAGGGTACACATGTACCCTAATGTTCTTTGCAGCACTATATACAATAGGTAGAACATGGAAGCAACCTAGGTGTCCATTGACAATGAATGGATAAAGAAGCTGTGGTACATATATAAAATGGAATACTACTCAGCCATAACAAGGAACACACTTGAGTCAGTTCTAATGAGATGGATGAACCTAGAGCCTATTATACAGAGTGAAGTAAGTCAGAAAGAGAAATATAAATACATACAGACACATATATACGGAATCTAGAAAGATGGCACTGATGAATTTATTTTTAGGGCAGAAATGGAGAAACAGACATAGAGAACAGACCTATGGGCACAGGGGGGTGGGAGGAGGGAGAGGGTGAGATGTATGGAGAGGGTAACATGTAAATTTATATTACCATGTTTAAAATAGATAGCCAAATGGGAATTTGCTGTATGACTCAGGGAACCCAAACAGGGGCTCTGTGACAATCTAGAAGTGTGTGATAGGGAGGGAGATGTAAGAGAGGTTTGGGAGGGAGGGGACATGGGTGTATGTATGGCTGATTATTGTTGATGCATGACAGAAAACCACAAAATTCTGTACAGCAAATAGCCTTCAATTAAAAAAAAAAGTAGCAAAAAAAAAAAAGTCAATTGTATGCTTGAAATGTTAGACATCCCTAACTTCTCTAGCCAGGGTTGCTGAATGCATTCTTTTCACTTATAATTAGGTACAAAGGTGCACCCGGGTGGATCAGTTGGGTTTCATTGCATCTCCCCCAAAATTCATTTTTGAAACCCTAATCCCCAATGTGACTATGTTTGGAGATGGGGCTTTTAGGAGACAATTAAGCTTAAATGAGGCCATAAGGATTGAGTCTCAATCTGGTAGGATTAGTGGCCTTAACAATAAGAGGAAGAGAGAGAGAAAGAGATCTCTGTCCATGTGCAAGTATCAGGGAAGAGCCATGTGAACACACTGAGATGGCAGCCATCTGCAAGCCAGGAAAATATCCCTGATGAAAATTCAACCATGCAGGCACTCTGCCAGCCTCTAGAAGTGTGAGAAATGAAATCCTTTTGTTCAGCCCTCCCAATCTATGATATCTTGATGGAAGCCTGAGCTAAGACACCTCCATTTTGTAAAAGCACCATTGTGCATACATATGTGCTCAGTTGTGTCCGACTGTCTGGGAGCCCATGGACTGTAGACCAGCAGGCTTCTCTGTCCATGGGGTTTTCCAGGCAAGAATATTGGATCAGGTTGCCATTTTCTACTCCAGGGGATCTTTCTGACCCAAGGATTGAATGTGCATCTCTTGTGTATCCTGAATTGGTAGGCGAATTCTTTACCACTGTACCACCTTGGAAGATCTCTTTCTAATCAGTGTCTACTGCCTCTGCTAACGTGATGATGACTCTTTTTGCCTGCTGGCCCTTGGTCACAAGGAATCCAACAGCCATGGTTGCAACTGTAGCTTGTAGTTCAGAGACCCTTTGCAGTGTTCCAAGACTGCACCTTTTTTAAGAGGCTATATCCTCCAATCCTATAGCAACCAGTGTTGCCAGGATAGAGAGCGTGATTTTTAAGCAGGTATTTGGGAGTGACAGTAAGAGGGGCCAATCCTCATAGCACCCCTCAATTCTCAGATCTGTGCATTCTTATTGGGATCACAGTTCCATGTACATCTCTAATGTAGCACATATTTATGAGTCCTGAATGATGACACCAAATTCTGGCAGAGTATTCCTTCCAATCTAGCACTTTTAATAGTAAGCCATCCCTATATGAGATGGGTCTAGATGCTTCTGCATGTTGCAGTATGTGATGTAACTAGTGGGTCACAAACTTATAGGCCCATTCTTGTAGAATGGGTCCTTTGGTTGAATACTGTATTATATACAATTTAATGCCTGAAGATCAGGCATTCCCTAAACCAGTGGATAGTGGTTTTGGCTAAAGACTTGTAGGCAAGAAGGGAAAAATCAATTTTTCAGAGAGGTATCCATCTCTATAAGGATAAACAACTGGCACATCCAGGACAGAAGGTCCAGTGCAGTTAACTTTGTATCAAGTGACCCCTTCATCACCTAGAGGAACTGTGCCATCTTATTGGCTCAGTGTTGGTCTTTCTTGCTGACATGTTAGACATTCAGGGGCAGCAGTAGCTAGACTGGCCTTGGCAAATACACCGTTAGAATTAGTGATATTTTAGGTACCTGCATGCTGGAATTTAACAGTTTCTTTTTTTCAATTATTATCATATCATTCAACCTTCATGTATTATATTTCCAGTTTTTTTAATCTACCCTTTTAGCATGTAGGCTGGCAAAATAACTATCAAACTGGAGAGGTGCCATGCTAAAAAGATTCATAGGTTTGGCAGTAATATAAAGGTTTTGTGCTTCAAAGCAAGAAATGTCACCAACTGACTGGGTGTGCTTTGGCACCTTAATGTGTATGTTTTCCCACATCAAAAATATGTGTTCAGTTCAGTTCAATCACTCAGTTGTGTCCGACTCTTTGCAAGCCCATGAACCACAGCACACCAGGCCTCCCTGTCCATCACCAACTGCTGGAGTCTACCCAAACCCATGTCCATTGAGTCGGTGATGCCATCCAACCATCTCATCCTCTGTCGTCCCCTTCTCCTCCTGCCCTCAGTCTTT
This sequence comes from Bubalus bubalis, assembly GCF_019923935.1. Classification (NCBI taxonomy): domain Eukaryota; kingdom Metazoa; phylum Chordata; class Mammalia; order Artiodactyla; family Bovidae; genus Bubalus; species Bubalus bubalis. The sequence goes on from NC_059158.1 coordinate 85,481,933, forward strand.
CCCAGAATCAGGGTCTTTTCCAACGAGTCAGCTCTTTGCATCAGGTAGCCAAAGTATTGGAGTTTCAGTTTCAACATCAGTCCTTCCAATGAACACCCAGGACTGAACTCCTTTAGGATTGACTTGTTGGATCTCCTTGCAGTCCAAGGGACTCTCAAGAGTCTTCTCCAACACCACAGTTCAAAAGCATCGATTCTTTGGCACTCAGCTTTCTTTATAGTCCAGCTCTTACATCCATACATGACTACTGGAAAAACCATAGCCTAAGCTAGACGGACCTTTGTTGACAAAGTAATGTCTCTGCTTTTTAATATGCTGTCTAGGTTGGTCATACCTTCCCTTCCAAGGAGTAAGCATCTTTTAATTTCATTGTGGCAGTCACCATCTGCTGTGATTTTGGAGCCCCCCAAAATAAAGTCTGCCACTGTTTCCCCACCTATTTGCCATGAAGTGATGGGACTGGATGCCATGATCTTAGTTTTCTGAATGTTGACACATATCCAATCTTATTCTTGAAGTTTTTATGAGAAGTCTTACCTAATAGAAAATAAGACATACTTTTTCCTGTTAGTTTTTCAATGTGAATACACTTTACTCTTATGGCTTAACAGATACAGAAAGGAAGTAATTCTTAAATTTGCCATTGTTTGCTTTGATGAAACAGAGTCTGTATAGTTAATTTTTTGATTAAGGATTCTTTACCACTCTATATTCAAACTTGTTCCTTGGAAGAAAATTTATGTTCAACCTAGACAGTATGTTTAAAAGCAGAGACATTGCTTTGCCAACAAAGGTCCGTCTAGTCAAAGTTATGGTTTTTCAGTAGTCATGTATGGATGTGAGAGTTTGACTATAAAGAAAGCTGAGCGCCGAAGAGTTGATGCTTTTGAACTGTGGTGTTGGAGAAGACTCTTAAGAGTCCCTTGGTCTGCAAGGAGATCCAACCACTCCATCCTAAAGGAAATCAGTCCTTGAATATTCATTAGAAGGATTAATGCTCAAGCTGAAACTCCAATACTTCGGCCACCTGATGGGAAGAACTGACTCATTGGAAAAGACTCTGATGCTGGGAAAGATTGAAGGTAGGAGGAGAAGGGAATGACTGAGGATGAGACAGTTGGATGGCATCACCGACTCAATGGACATGAGTTTGAGTAGACTCTGGGAGTTGGTGATGGACAGGAAGGCCAGCGTGCTGCAGTCCGTGGGGTCACAGAGTTGGACACGTCTTGAGTGACTGAACTGAACTGATTTTCAAACTACCTCTCACATCTAGTGGCTTTAAACTAATCTCAGCATCCTTCTACAAGGTTCTTCATTGTTTACTGTTTCCTCCATTTATAGTTTCATCCATCTGTGAAAATCCTGTTTTTCTTTTACTGCTTTATCTCCCCAAGATAAATTTTCTCCTTCTATTAGAGTAAACTTCATCAAAATAGATATTTCATTTAAAATATATGAGTGGTAATACTTTTCCAGCTTTCTTTTTTATTACACAAATTGACTTAGAAATACTAACATGTCTATTTTATTTATTATTTACAAATATATGTTTAACATGTTTTTACTATGACTTGCTCTGAAAATCTGTTTAAAATTTTAAAATTTTTTGTTTGCCAATACAAGATACACTCTCTTAAGAGAGTACTTTGACTTCTTAGGAAATCTAGAAGTATTATGGAATTTAAATTTAAGTAACATGGCTATAAGCTAATTACTATATGTGTTAAAAGGAAATATTTTTCTTATTTAAAACTGAGGAGAAATACATCTCTTGAAGAAAGAGTTGTTTATAGATAAAACCTCTACTTCTTCATCCCCCATTTATTCTTTACCTCAGCCCATTCTCAGTTTTCCTCTACCATTCAATTTAGTTACCTTTGTCAAGGTCACAAATGTTTCCCAGATCCAGGGAATATTTATTAGTTTTATTTCACTCAGTGTACTTAGGTTTTCACAGCTGAACTATTCTTTGTGAATCACATTTCTATCTTGGCTCTCATCGTGCCATATTCCAACGTTTGCTTTGTTTATCTCCTTTCTTACCTCCCCAGCTTCTATAATTTGATCTCCATTTCTGACTTATCAAAATGTGTTGTGATATTCTATGAAGTCTACTTTGGTCTCATATACCTTGCAATTATGTTGGCCAGCTATTGCTGTGCAACAAACAAATACCAAATTCCATTGGCATGCAATATTAAAGTTTGTTTCATATGTGTCTGTGGATTGGCTGGAGTGGCTCTGTTGATCTTGGCTGGGCTTTTTCAGGCATCCATGGACTTGGGCTTGGATGGAGTAGGTAGATAGAATTAGCTTGCCAGCATTGATTCAAATTTAAGTTCTGCCAATAAGGCAGGTAGCCTTGTTTTCTGTGTTTCCCATCCTTCTAGACTAGTGGACTGGACAGAGCATGAAGACTGCAGGAGTATAAGGTGGAAAACTAGAGCATTTAGTGTTTGTAAGATTAGATTCAGAACTGGAACATTACCAATTCCATTCAAATTCCTCTGGCCAAAAAAAGTCACATAATTGAATGCACAGGCAAGAAACATGAAGATATACTCAGCCTTTAGTGCAAGGAAATGCATTATTATGTGACAGCAGATGTGGCTATAAGGATAAAAAATTGGAGCCAATAACTCAGTTTATTTAATACCACATTTTAACTTAGGTTTTGGTAATCAATTCTATTAATAGACTAAGTTTTCCCCATATCAGAATCTTTGCACATAATATTCCCACTCTCTGGGATGTCATTCCATCTGGTATTTGGGTGACTGTGTTTTGTGCAAGATTCATCTCTTCAGAAGTATCTTTTCTGACCCTTATGGGATAAGCAGCATCTCCACTTACTTTTTCACAGTACCGTCTTGTTTCTGTACTGCAATTTTGTAGTATGCTATGTATTATTTTATTTGTGTTTTTGGATATATCTTTCTCTAGAATTCAAGCTTCATCAAAGCAAAGAGAAGGTTTGTTATTTTTTCACTGTTTATCAGCACCTAATGCAAGTTCTTGTGTATGGTATTTAATCAATAAATATTTGTTAAGTAAATAAAATAAAAAATATTATTGGGCTTTTTAAAAATTTTTAAATTATAGAAAAGAGGTAGAATCAAAACATTATATCTAGATTTTTATGCCCCAGATATTTCTTTACTGTGGTTGAAAGGGGGAGGCTGATAAGGTGGTTATTAAGCATAATGAAGATTATTTTTTCTTTTCTTTTCTTTCTTTTTAGTGTCAGAAGCCTATTACTGTTAGAAAAATTTCATTCTTTAGCCTATGGTGTAAAAACATCACAAAATCAAAGAGACCGGTTAGAACATTATTGGAATAGTAGAGATGAGATAATGACTTGGAGTAGATTGGCAAAACAAGAGATTTAGGGGGAAGATGGGGAGTTCTACCTTGAACATGTAGACTTTAAGGGGATTATAAAATATCTAGTAGATCATTGGAAATGTAAGCTAAAGAATAAATTTGTTAGAAGCTAAATAGATAGTAATTGTAGCCATGGCAATAACTAATATTATCTCTATGGAATAGAGAGAGAATGAAAGATGTTTTAGAATTTGGCCCTAAAATGCTCTAACTTTTAAAGTTTAGTTAATGAAGATGAAAGAAGAAAAGAAAATGAGAATACACAGTTAGAAAGCTAGGAGGAGCACTATGCTATCACAAATCACAATGGAAGACATGTTTTCTGAAACAGAAATCAGTAAACTGGATGACTGCTATTGAAAGGTTAAATACAATGTGAGAAAGAGTATACATTGGATATGGACATACTTTATGCTAACAAGAGCATAGCAGAGGAGTCCTGTGGGTGGAAGCTAGAATGGAGTGCTCGTGTGCGCTAAGTCGCTTCAGTTGTGTTTGACTCTTTGCGACCCTGTGGACTGTAGCCCTCCAGGCTCTTCTGTTCATGAGATTCTGCAGGCAAGAACACTGGAGTGGGTTGCCATGTCCTCCTCCAGGAATTCTTCCAGACCCAGGGATCGAACCTGCATCTCTTATGTCTCCTGCACTGGCAGGTGGGTCCTTACCACTATTGCCACCTGGGAAGCCCCAGAATGGAGTAGACTGCACATTAAATGAGGGCCAGAAATAAAGTCAGCAGGTGCAGATTTCTCTCTGAAAAGTTTTCTCAGGAAGGGGAAGAAGTATGCATATAAAATTATCATTTCTCCATATGTCCTATATCACTTCTGGACTATCTTTGTTTTTTTTTTTTCTTTGTCACATCAAGTAGTCAAATATCTAGATATGGACTAGTTAACCCCTGGGCTTGAATCTTTGCCCGAGCAATTACCAGTTATTTTACTAAACCTCTAAACCTCATTTCTTCATATGTTAAACTGGGGATAATAATACCAAATTTACTGATGTCCACAAGTGTCAAAGACATAATTAATGAGAAAATGACTGTAATAGAGAGCATGGTTTGTAAAAATTTGATTTTAAAGTGGTAAATTTCAAATACTATAAAAACAGAGTACATGTTGTCAAGGGCTTCCCAGGCGGTGATAGTGGCATAGAAACTGCCTCCACATGCAGGTTCAGTCCCTGGGTTGGGAAGGTCTGGAGAAGGGCATGGCAACTCACTCCAGTATTCTTGCCTGGAGAATCCCATGGACTGAGGCCCCTGGTGGTCTACAGTCCATGGGGTCACAAAGAGTCGAACATGACCAGAGTAACTTCGCATGCAGGCACACTTTGTCAAAGAGAGGGCCTTTTAAGATATTGTTAAATAACTTTGGTACTTTGATTCTGTACTTTGTTTTACTTTTCTGTAATAGTATTTCATTTCCCCTCACTTTCACTCTCTTCATTAGTATCTATTCCATCAAGATTTGGAAACACTTTATGCTTTTTGTTCTCCTTTTGACTTTCTGATTAGCTAAACTTTCCTCCCTGGTACCTTCCCGTATCCTTACATAATGGCTGCAGTTATATAGTGATGTGGATGATTCTCCAAACTGCATTTCCTTCCCTCAATCCCAGTCTCTCTGGCTAGGTATTTATGTCATTTGGTACTTAACTCTTGGGGGGCCTATTAATAGTAAACACTAGATAAAATGGTTTAGTAGCTTACTCTCACATAGCATATATTTAATGCTGGACACTTATTCTTTGTCAAGCACTGTCATGTATAACACCCTTTTTTCCTTATAATAACCCTATGAAGTATGTAATTAGTATAGTCATTTTGTTGATGAAGAAACTAAGGCATAGAGAGGTTGAGAAACGCATCCAATGTACACAGTTACTAAGTATTGAAATTATGTTCTGCAGGTTCAAAGACTCTTGTCACAACTCCAAAATTCAAAAGTGCTAACAACTATACATTTTAAGATTCACTTCTGGCAAAAAAAAAATCTAACTTTAGCATGAGAGTCCAGGTGCTTAAGATGGCAGTACTATCAGGAAAAACTTGTCTGGATAAGGGGACCCAAACATGTTTGCAGGTGGCAGAGAAGGTCCTCATGGAAGAAAAAGAAAATACATTATTTTGACACGTATATACTTTTAAATTTATTTTTAATTGGAGGATAATGCTTTATAATATTTTATATTGGTTTCTGCCCTATCAGCGTGAATCAGCCATAGGTATACATATGGCCCCTTTCTCTTGAACTTCCCTCTCACCTCACACCCCTCTAGGTTGTCACAGAGCATGGGATTTGAGCTCCCTGTGTCACACAGCAAATTCCCACTGGCCATCTCTTTTACATATGGTAATGTATATGTTTCAGTGCTATTATCTCAATTCATCCCACCCTCTACTTCCCTAAGTGTGACACATATATTTTTCACTATATTTTTCCTACCTGAAACTGCTAGCTTCTGAGTATTCAGTGATGAACTCAATATAATCTCTGGCCTCATGGAGTCCATATTCTGTAGAGGACAGAAAGAGATTTCAAGGGAAGCAGGAGGAGATGGGATTTAAGCATCGTGATGCGTATGGTCCACTGATGGCAGCATCAGCACCACCTGGGAGCCTGGCAGAAATATAAATTCTCAGGCCCACTGCATCAAAACCTCTGCCAATGAGACCATGGAATTCGTGTATTAACATACTTTTTACCTGATTCCTATGCACACTGAAGTGTAAGAATCACCGGTCTTGAGCACACGTAGATGGATCAGCCTTATTAGGGAGAAAGAGACAAATGGGAACAGACAGTGAAATTCTGAGGTGTGCTGAAATGAGACAAGGTAGATTACATCAGAAGATGTTCATTTTTCATTGAAGAAGGAGGGAGGTCATCTGCTGAACATATTTTGCCTACCTTTCATCTCTCTGCAGGTCTGTCTCCCACTAAGTCCCTACATAATTTGCACTCTAGCCAGTGTTTCTTAAGCACAATAGCACCTTTCTGTCTTGTAGTCTTTCCCTCTTATCTTAAGAGCCTTCTTTTTCCTCTTAATTTATTGGGGTTTTCCCTTCCCTCTTGAGTCAGTGTGGCCTTCTTCTAGAAATGCCTTTCCTATAAATTCCTGCTGTAGCCTGTAGAATATAGGTTTCCTACAGCATAGACTCTGGAGCCAGTGAATGGGCTTATATCAACACTACAATTTAACATGTAATTTGGGAGAAAGTTAGCTAAGTTTTCTGAACTTCAGTTTCTTCATTGTAAATTAGAGATGATAATAGTATCCACCTCACAGGTATACTTGGCACATGATAAGCAACCTTTAAATATTAGCATTTATTTTTTATTACCTATTTTATACTTGCCCTCAGCCTATGCTATCTGTATGGTTATTTTCTATATATCTATATGCAAACATATGTGTATCATATATATATATCACATAATATATATATGTCACATACATACATCCACACACAGATTCTCTTTCCACTGGAAAGCAAAGGTTGAATTTTCATTGCACAACTCAATCTATCTCCAGATAGCCATCTGGGGACTTCACAAATGGGTTGAATAAATGATGATGTACTTGTTTTCCATTTGCTGTTTTCTATTTTGAGTTCTGGGCCAGACCATCCCTGTTAATGTATCTAACACAACATCTCAAAATTGTGTTCATATTGTTGCTTTAATAGTTTCATTATTAGCTTCAGAGGAGAAAAGAGTGATATGATAAGAACACTGAGCCTTGAATTTGAACACATCTATTCCAGGGTTTTTTAAGCTCAGCACGATTGGTGCTTTAAGGTGCCAATTGTATTGCCACTCTTTAATTATACAGAAGACAATTATTTGTCCTCTATCTATCACAGGATGTTTGGCAGTATCCAGAGCCTCTATATCCTGGATGCTACTAGTTTCCCTGTTTCACTTGTGAAAACAATAAATGTGTCTAGACATTACCAAAGTCCCCTATACGACAAAAATTGCCCCTGCTGCTGCTGCTGCTGCTAAGTCACTTCAGTCGTGTCCGACTCTGTGCAACCGCAGAAACGGCAGCCCACTGAGAACAAATGGTCTACCATTGATCTATTTCTATCTGAGCTTTGTCATTTTTCAGCTCTTCAAAATCTTAGTTAGGTCACTCCACTACTCTCAGCATCAGATCCCTCATCTATAATATGTGCAACATAAAGTGTATAACATGTTTTTTCCTTATAACCCTATGAGGACTTACTGTATATTTATAGTTATATATTGCAGAGGAGTTTTGTGAGGACTAAATGAGATGCTATATTGTAGTGTCTCATACAGAAGTTTATCAATAATACAATTTGTTAATCTTGATTTCAGATGCCTCTATTGTCTATTTAGGCAGAACAAGAGAAAATGACAAAGACACCTGAAGGGTGGGAAAAGATCATGCCCATTTCTAACACTCTTACTTCTCTCCCACGTTGGCATCACTTTCCACTCGATTTGACCCACCTTTGCTGTGGGAGCTGAAATTGGCACAGTATTAAGTAAACTTCATGCACCACCTGTCTCTTCTGGCAGTCTAAACTTAAAGAGAGACAGGTCAGAAGTGGAAGGAGAAAAACAAAATACAACAACCAAAGCACAGAAGCAGCCAGGAGTAGTGGAATTTTGTAGTTAGAGTGAATTCTTTGTCTTTAGGGAAAACATTTCTCTAGTGGCTTCAAAAGTGTCAAGTATCTAGACCAAATTTGAGGGATACTAGTTTTTATACTTGAAGAAAATAATATTCCTTAAATGGAGAACTTAATCATTATAGAAGGTAGAATATTAAATATTCCCTTTATAGCTTAGTAGATTAATATAACTGCTAACCATGTAGAGTGAAATTATTCTTAAGAAATTGCTTGATTCAGCAAACCAATTCTATCTTTTTATAATACTGAAACTATAAATAAAATATTACAATTATTGAAATAATCATAAATGCCTTAGAAATATAGACTGAAATTAAATAAGTCAAAGGATGTAGACATGGGGTCCTTTCCCAAAGGATGTGGTAGTTCTTAGATGTAATGGAAAACTTGATAGACCAAGTTGCTGAAGAATTGAACTATACTGTTAAACTTGAATAAGTTTAAACAATTTCCAAGTTGTGAGTATATCTGTACATTTTCTTGATGTAAGAAAGAAAACAACCTGAGACTTTCCTTGCCAACGCATGTTCTTGAAATGCTTCAAGGATCTGCAGTCTCATGAAGACTGAGTAATGAAGAGATAGAAAACATACCATCAAAAGAGCCAGAAAACTGTGTTTAAGTTCCAGAGACCCACTGATTTTCTTATATTTATTTCTGTTTGATAGAAGCCAAATACAAAATTATCTAGATAATTTAGAGTTTATTAAAGTAAGGTTGATTTTTTTTTAAATCAGAAAGTATAATTTAAGATCATTAGAGTTCTTTCTGTAATAATAAATTGCTGAGCTGGTATTAAAATATTTGTCTACTTAATACAGTTAGCCTAAATTCCTAAGGGAGCCTTGTAAAAATGTACATGAATATAGTGTTCTATAACTTCCCCTTTCCTTTCTCTCTCCATCCCTCCCTCTCTCCCTTTCTTCTTTCCTTTCTTCTATTCTTCAAGCGTATCTAGATTCCACAAATATTTACTGACTATATCAACCTGTTTCAGATAGCTTGACCACTGTTGATAAAAAGTGAGTTATTTCAACACTAAAAAAATAGTGTCTTTGATACTAAATGTGCTATAGACACATTGCTGAGATACAAAATATGAATTTTATAGTTACTCGATGTCTAGCTGTTTTCATTAATTTTAGAATAGAACTCAAACATAAACTGCCACCAAAATAATTTGAAACTATTTTATTTTGTTTCAAAATAATAATTTGAAAGGCCTCATCTGTCTTTCTTGATTTCAAAAGAATTATAAGGAGAAAAAGGAAATATTAATAATCTCATGATTGATCATAAATGACAGGTAAAAGAGACTTTCCTGGAGGTCCAATGATTAAGACTCTGTTACTTGGCAGGGGACATAGATTGGAACCCTGGTTGGGGAACTAGGATCCTGTTGCACAGAGTGGCCAAAAAAAGGTAGGTAAATTGACACTGTCATCCTGCCCTTACACATACACACATACATACACTGAACCATACCAACAAATATATAGACTCCTCTACTTCACCCCTCTTCTGGTTTATTATATAATGATTTCTAAGACTAGTTTATTGCTACAGTGGGAAACTTTACTCAATAGAGAAAGCACAGGTCTGTCTGTGATGCAAAAAGAATTCTCGTCCTGTGGTTTAATTAATGATTTGCAGTTAATGTTCTCTCTGATTCCAACTACTCATTTTTATAATTACTTCTCTATATTGCACTGGGACTAGAATTTCTTGACCTTTCATATGAGAAACAAAAGTGAAGTATTTTGCACTTGACTTACCTATTTTAGCTGTATTTTTCTGAAATTACTAAGAAAACTTGCTCAGATTGTATATCATAGACTTTATAGGAAAATAAATAGGAATGGCCTTGGCCTTTCCCATGGCTGCTATATATTAAAAATATATTTAGTTCACTGTCATTTAATTAGAATGTTGTAAATATTTCCTACTTCAAATATCTCTCAGGCACACACACACACACACACACTCACACACACACACACACACAAAGGCATGATAAAAATTCTGACTTAAGAATTTATACTTGAAATTATTCTGACTATATGCAGTCATTCTGTATATATCTAAACATTTATAAACAAAAGTATTTAAGCATTAAACAAAAATATATAAACATTTTGTATATATGCATATAATTATATATTTTCTGTTATCTATCATATATTTACAATTTTATATATGTAATTTTATATATTTGCAATTATGATTATGCATAAATACATAATTATATATTTGCAATTATATATGTTTGCACATATATTTGCAAATTATAGTTGCTGCTACATTTTATACATTTGAAAGTATTTTTCATATAATTTAAATCTCAAAAATTTTTCTCCTTGCTTGATAAAGAAGGAAACAAAGTATAATTTGGTTAAATAGTTTATTTAGGGTCACATAAGCAGACATGCTTAACCTGAGACTAAAATTTGAAGTTTCTGCTTCCTAGCTTCATGACATTTCTGCTACAAGTTTTTTTGCTGGTTGAGGATGTTATAATGCTTATAAGGGCAGAACTCAGGAAACTGACTTGCGTCCAATTAGGTAAACTGGATATAATCAATGTATAATGGATAGTATAACCTTGACAAAGAACACTATTAACTTAAATCACATTTTATGTATATCCTTCCAATCAACACAGGCAGGCAAATTTCCTTTCATTCTCTGAATGCCCTTTTTTGGATTTTAAATGTTTTGCCTCTCTTTTCTCTTCATCTCCCCATACTGCATGCCCCTCTGCCTGCCATACCTTGCTTTTTTCTGGGCAGTGTTCTCAGTTTAGAGTGTGTGTGTGTGTGTGTGTGCGTATCTGCACGAGTGTGCACTCAGGACTGTGTGTGTGCATGTGCTTTTTCTTGTTTATTGTGATGTACTACATCCCAGATTCTGTTTTTGATTGGAGTGCTTTATAAATTGTTATTAACATTCTCATTAAAGCTCTTTACAAATAGAATGCAAAATTCAAGCTTCCTACCTGCCATGAAGCAGGTAGACAGAGAGGCTAATTATTCATCCTTGCATTTCTAATCTTCCTCAAGGAAAAATAAAAGAGGTGTGTGTTCAGAAAACACAGACAAGGTGAATACAAAATGCTTGCTATTCTGAGACAGATGTCAGCGAATCAAGCCAATTGAAGAATAACTATTAAACAGTAAAAAAAAAAAAAAGCTATTGTGCTGGGAAAACAGAACCAACATGATCCTGCACAACAACTTTAAAAAAGCTGTTTCCTGTACTAATCTGCTATTGTTCCTTTATATGAGATGTAAGCTTGGGTAATTTGAAATGAGAGCCAGAAGCCTTCACTTGATCTTAAAAAAAAGGGAAAAAAGAAAACGCTAAAATAAAATTTTTTATTTCACTTGGCAAGAACAAATTATGCAATTTTTATCACTTACTGAACAACTCTAAACTCAGTGCAAAATATCACTTTACCTCTCTAACTTGTTGAGTAACATTTGAAAACAGAGCTGCACCATCTTTGTGACTGGGCCGCCATAGGTGCCATAGATTGTGGCTGACCCATCTACGAGTTGGACTTTGGTCATAGAGCCATGCATTAGGGTTCAGAGAATTGTGGCTGTCATCCAGATTTCTCTGAGTCGTATTATTTCATAGAACTGTGTGTTCACTGTGATATTAATATGCCAGGGGTTTTAGTTTAAATCAATAATCATAAGTAGATTTAGCTTTAGTGATACAGCTGATATTTTAATAAAAAAAATAAGGTCCTATAAAATATCTGGGGAAGATTTGGCTATATAAAAGAAAGTATAGTCAAATTTTTGTTATTATTAATATGATAGATTTACACTGGTGATCTGATAAATCTTGCCTAATCTCTCAGTAAAACACATATAAATACCCTGTGAAAAATGCTATTTGACACTCCCAACTGGGAATAGTTGGTACTTATGAAAGCTTTCCAAGATAGGTTTCTAACATTTTTTCCTTTGATCTTGTCTGATTCATATTTTAATAACTTGAGTCGAGGAGGAAAATGAAAAACTGGCCACTAGAGGTGTCACAACTTACTCTGGAAATAAAACCAATATATCATCTAATTTCAAAGAATATTAAAAAAAAAAATTCTATTTCTGAACCTGAGTACTTTTAAGCCTGACAAGTATGAACAAAGTAATGATCTTTTAGCGACAGTCATGAGATATAGACTGTGTGAAGCAAAAGAGAAGTAAGGAAATTTGATTGTAGTGCAATAAAGAAGCTCATTTGTTATTTTCAAGTTTCTTCCTATCTTAGTAACCATAGCATCAAGGATTGTTCTAACCATGAGAGTCTAGTAGATTAGCATGATCTCACAGAGGTACTCCTTGTGAATTGCCTAAACTCTGATGAGTCAATTCAACAAAAATTAAGAGGACATCTCATTTATGTCAGGCCTTGTATGGGAGCTCACGGTCAGAGCTGCTATTGTCCTAATGACAGTAAAAGGAGTAAAAGAGCATAGGAATTCCTTTATATGTAGTAGTTAGACTTTTGACTATTGACATGGCCTTCACCCAACCTAATACTGCAAACAGTGGTGAGCTATCAGCAATTCTTATCTCCCAGGAGCCTCATTCTGCATCAGCTATGCTAACCACAGAACTTGGGAGAACTAGGGAACTCTAGTTCCTATGGGCGGTGGGTGGGGACAGGCGCTACATCTACTCGCACATTTGCATCCTTATCTCATATATTGTTTTCACTGTTTATAATCTGCTAGTAAACTGAGGCGAAATCAATGTGCAGCAGGTGAAAAGCATTTTAACTGTGTTCCGATTGAAATAGATCTTCATGGCTCACTTTGGCTCACATTTTTCTGGGTGCTCCTGAATATGCAAGAACATGGGTTCTAAATGGCAAATACTTAAGCTTTTGACATTTGCTGTTCAGTTTACACCCAAAGATTTTATTTTGGTCAACAAAATGAAAGAAATCTGTCAAATAGTTTTGTTTTGTTTTTTTTTAAATAGAAACTGACTCCAATTCATCATGTGATTAATTACACGTGAACACTTGATACAGGAGTTATGTACAGGGCTTCTCTGGTGACTCAGACAATAAAGAATCTGCCTGCAAGGCAGGAGACCTGGTTTCAATCTCTGTGTTGGGAAGATCCCCTGGAGAAGGAAATGGCTACCCACCCTAGAATTCTACCCTGGAAAATTCCATGGACAAAGGAGCCTGCTGGGCTACATACAGTCCATGGGGTCACAAGTAGTTGGACATGACTGAGCGACTAACACTTTAGATATATAGACCCCTCAGCTTTCTCTTTGATTCTGTATGACTCTTTTTTAAGACCACAGTAAAATCAATTGTGAAATCATAAATAAGATTTTCTGGCTCACATTTTTGATATTTTAGATGGTATATTGTGTTCAACAAGTAAAAATCTTTTTATCTGGACATAATTTTGAATCTAATTATAGTATATTTGATCTATACATACAGACACATTATTTAAAGAAAAAAAATAGAGTAAGTGTACTATACACTTAGCTGGTGAGTACACTCTACCCTCTGGAGAAAATGTCCCAGTACCTTTTTCATCTGCTGTTCCTAATCTGGAACAGAAGAGTTAAATTATTTGCCCAAGATAGAAAAGAGGCCATCAATCTAGTCTAGATTATAACTGAAAATTCTCACAAAGTACTCTTTTCTATTTATACTATGTGCTAAGTAGTATGAATATATTCACCATATTTGAAAAACTAGTTTATTGAAATACTAAAAGCCAAATTTGACAAAGGCAGGGAATGCCAATCCTGAAACATAATCATTATCAAAACTAATCATATCACTTTTATATAAAGATAAATTGTAGTTTACTAGATAGATTTATTCATTAGAATAAATATTTTTATCTACTTATATGGTTACTTCCCATTATTCAAAGTAGTGGAATATCAAAAAGGATCAAATCTAGTCTTGGACACTGTATAAATTAAGTCGCTTCAGTCATGTCAAACTCTGTGCGATCCCATAGATGGCAGCCCACCAGGCTCCCCGTCCCTGGGATTCACCAGGCAAGAATACTGGAGTGGGTTGCCATTTCCTTCTCCAATGCATGAAAGTGAAAAGTGAAAGTGAAGTCGCTCAGTCGTGTCTGACTCTGAGCGACCCATGGACTGCAGCCTACAGGGCTCCTCCATCCATGGGATTTTCCAGGCAAGAGTACTGGAGTGGGGTGCCATCGCCTTCTCTGATAAATTTCACCAAGTAAACTTAAAATTCTAAAACTAAACTGGAAAACTTTTCAACCCTGTGGACTGTAGCCCACCAGGCTCCTCTGTCCAGGGAATTCTCCAAGAAAGAATACTGGAGTGGGTTGCCATTTCCTTCTCCAGGGCATCTTCCTGACCCAGGGATCCAACCTGGGTCTCCTGCACTGCAGGCAGATTCTTTACCATCTCAGCTATAGGGAAGTCCAAAGTATAATTATATTATTTAAATTCTAGAGAAATATTTACAGTTAACTTTCAGTCAAATTCTGAAGACTCTCCCCCAAAGTTCTAGAGTCCTTTAGTGTAATTCTTTTATTTAAGCAGATGTTTTATTTGTTAAACAGCTGCCTTAAATTTATCCAAGGCCGCTGCTAGCCTGGCTTCCCAGGTGGCTAGGTGGTAAAGAATTCACCTGCCAAGCAGGAGACATAGGTTTAATCACTGGGTGTGGAAGATCCCCTGGAGAAGGAAATGGCAACCCAATCTAGTATTTTTGCCTGGGAAGTCCCATGGACATAAAAGCCTGACTGGCTACCATCCATGGGATCGCCAAAGAGTCAGTCACAACTTAGGGATTAAACAACTTAACTTAGCATTCCATTGCTAGCCTATCTGGTATCTGTGCAGATAGAAAAAGTACCCATTCTGGGTAATTAATTAGGAAAAGGCCTTCGTTTTGGTAGAAGCACTCCCATGGACACAGTGCTTGGTGAGATGAGCACTGGCTAAATTTGAGCCCCCACTCATAGCCCCAGCTGGTGCCTTTCTGCTGTATTTGGTATGCATAAGGGTCTATGGGGTCGCACAGAGTCAGACATGACTGAAGTGATTTAGCAGCAGTAGCAGCAAGGGTCCTGAGTTCACCCTCTGCTATATGATCATTATCTGCATTCTCAATTTTTAAAAAATTCTTGTCCTTTTGTAAGAAACACCGGATAACAAGTGGATTCCTTACCCTTATTTTAAATCTCTGCAGCCAAGATTCTAGCTTTATACATGCTTGCATTTATCAAGAAAAGGACAGCAGCAAAAAGACAAAGCTAAACTCTTTAAGAGATAACTTTGCAAAATGTGGAAATTTAAAGAGAATAAAAAAGCAGAAATCACCACTGAGACCAAACAATGAAAACTTTTAAATATTTTAGCTTAAATTCAATCCCATGAAGGTACACATGAAATATTTATACTTTAATGTCCCCGAAATAGTTTAATCTCATCTGCCAAGCCACAGCCACAGCAGAGTACTATGTCCCAGGGTTGGGCAATGTGCTGAACTCAGCAGGTTGGGCTCAGTTTCCATAGACAAGAGGATATGCCCTACAGGCTTAGAGGAAAAGTGTATAAATGAGCATCTTCCTCAGCCCTCACCTGCGGAGTTCTCTTAGAAATGTTAAAGAATTTTCTGTTTAGATCTCTGGATTTATTATTCCTTCATTGATACTAGTGGGAGAGTCAGTATTTGCAGAATTACTACACAATTGCTATACACACAAACTAATAATCAATTTTGAAGTACCATCTATAATTAAAGTTATAAAGTTGCCTCAAAATTTAACTGTTATTAATAGCTAGCAATGAGAAGAGTTTTTAGAATGGAAGGATAGTAGAGTAAATCCATCTTAATTCATTTATCAGGTACTCAGAATAACACCATGATAAATAATTATCACCTAGAGGTGACTG
This sequence comes from Bubalus bubalis, assembly GCF_019923935.1. Classification (NCBI taxonomy): domain Eukaryota; kingdom Metazoa; phylum Chordata; class Mammalia; order Artiodactyla; family Bovidae; genus Bubalus; species Bubalus bubalis. The sequence goes on from NC_059158.1 coordinate 85,497,926, forward strand.
GTTGTACCATTTCCTTTCAAGTGATATTTGTGACATATTATCAGCATACACAACTTAAAAGCTTACACATGTTTTTCTCATTTGTGTAATCTAATCAAAGGTGCAAACCCTGGATTTACGCCAATGCAAACCTTCCCTTGTTACCGAGTTGCAGCCTGCAAGGTCCATCTGGAGTTGCTGGTCTGCTTGATGTCAAACAACAGGTCCTACCGGCTCAGAAGATGAAAGGATGTTCAGGCCACGTGTCTGGGGATGACAGTTCTCTTTGTGATGAACCACAGAGTCACAGCTTGTTAAATAAGCCTGTGACAGTGATAAAAGACAAAGCCATCAGTTCATAGCAGAATATGGGCTATCTGCCCATGACAAACCATGCTATCTCTACTCACACAGGCTGACATTTCATAAAGCATTCCCACAAGTGGTAGCTAGAAATAGTCTCTGAAGACAGCCCAAAAAGAGAGTAATAGCTTGCCGCTTATCTTTGAGCAAATGAATGGAAAAAACCTGGAGTGCAAAATGTAGTTCTCTTAGCCTCAGAGATAAAGGTGACTTCCTACTTAGAACAATTTTTATGGTAGGCCTGTGTCACATAGGCCTAAACGTCACATAACATTAAAAATTTGAGCAGTGTCATAAAGACGGCTATGAGGCCTTTGCTTTTAAATACATGTTGATTTTAAACTCCCCTTCTATTCTAATTCCATAGGCCCACTTTACATGACTGCTTCTGTTTATTCAGAAACAATGCATCTATTAACCAAATAATATTAAAAGAGCAATAATAAGACCTGTTACCTAGTCAGTGCTTACAATGTGCTAGACAGAGTGCTAGTCACACAATAAACAGCTCAAAGAATCCTAGAACCCATCTATCATCTACAAACAACTGGATGTACCATTTCCCTTCAAGTTAGAGCAGTATTGTACCTGTTTTGCAAATCAGGAAACTGAGACCCAAAGAAATAATTTACCCAGGTTAGTCCATGGATGATTCAAAGATTGGAATGTGAGACTCATAATTTATCATTTCTATCCCACAAGAATAGTAACAAATACTGTGGACCACATGATAAATATATGGATTAAAAAAATGTGAGGTCTAAAGCCTTGTACCTCATTTTTGATGAACTTAGTGTTGAAATTGTTAGGTCCAGGTATCTTAGGTAGGTTCAGATATATCAAAATAACTGACATATCTAATTATCTTCCAGATGTTTTGCAGATGGTTATTCAGAATGAGGAAACATTTAAATGATATTTAGGGACTTCCCTGGCAGCCCCATGGTTAAAACTTTGCCTTCCAGTGTAGGGTGTCTGGGTTCAATACCTAGTCAAGTCCCTAAGATCCCACATGCCTCTTGGCCAAAACCCCAAATGTAAGCAGAAGCAATGCTGTAACAAGTTCAATAAAGACTTTATAAATGGTCCACATCAGAAAAGTAAATAAAGTAACATTCAACCATCCCTTTTCCTTGACTTCTTTTTCCTTCCTCCCATTTCCCTAGCTTCTTTCTAGCCATCTTACTTTCCATGACCCCATTGTTTTTCACCTGATTCCCTCACACCTTAGGCTGTCCATGATGCCTTTGGTCCCTTGTCTTCCTGATCAGCCATTGTACACACACACACACACAACTTAAAGGCAGGGTGGTAAGTTCTATTTAATCACCGGATGGTTTCACATTGTTCCATAATTGTTTTATATATGTAAATTTCACCTCTCTTCCCAACAAATTTCTTGGGAATGTAAATGGGTCAGACACTTCCCTTGTCCATGTATCAGACTTTGCAGAGCCTTGGACAACTAGAAGACACTCAGTGAATGGTTACCCAAGTGAAGTGTTTTTTTAGCAAGTGGATTCAAAGACCAAAGAGGAGACTGTACCCCTGATGTTAGGAAACAATAATACCTGACAAATGTAAATTCTTAATAAGCTCTCAGTAGCAATAGAAGTTTGCTTTGGGAAAAAAAAATGACTTTATGGTACACTCAAATTGAAAAAAAAATCATTTCAATCCAGTGGTCCCTACTGTTCTAAAGGGATTGCTGCTATATTGGTTTTGATAGCCACCTTAATTCAACATGCTAATGATAGGCTTGTAATAGAATTTACAGACATATTAGGATGCAAAGCTTAGTACCTAAGAATACTGTTTTAATTATAAAATGACAAAATAAGAAATTTTCAGGCTGGAATTGAACTTTTAGGTCTAAGTACTTAATCTTAACTGATTCCCATCTTCATATTTCAATCAATTCAATCAAGTCATACATACACACACACACACACACACACACGTGCACGCGCGTGAGAGAAGGGGTTCTCTGGCGGTTCAGTGGTAAAAAAGTCTGTCTGCCAATGCAGGAGATATGTGTTTGATCCTTGGGTTGGGAAGATACCCTGGAGAAGGGAATGGCTACACACTCCGGTATTCTTGCTTGAAGAATCCCATGGACAGAAGAGCCTGGTGGGCTGCAGTCCATGGGATTGCAAAATGAGTTGGACATGACTTAGTGACTAAACAAGAAGAAGAATATTTATGAGAGAGAACAAGAGAAGGAGGGGGAGTGAGGTGGGACTTGAGATGCCAAGCATTTAAAAAAATATTTTCAGGTGATTTTGATGTGTTTTCAGAGTCAACAGTGGTGTAGTTTAATCACAGATCGGTTCTAGAGTCTCTTGTATAACATGCGTTCCCAAGATCAAGCAATCTATTTTTTTTTAACACCTTCAAACAACAGAGCGGTCAGTGTACATCATTACACTCATGAACTAAAAACCTTGGTCACTTGTAAAATGTAGTATTTACAACCAGAAAATCACCTCTGATTAAAGCATACAAGGCTTTATATCTCAAAATTAATGTATTTGAAACATTTACTTCATAATTTAAAAAATACACTAGATAATATGACTTTAAATCCAATTTCTTATTCTCAGTGAGAGAACTGGAGAAATCAAGTGGAAGATGACTAAGAAAAGAGTCTCAAAAACAAAACAATAGGAAAAGGAGAACAAGAGATTAAGTTGGAAAAATAATCATTACCTAGCACATTATTCTGCATGTTTGATCATATCCTTTGCTTAATTTTCAACAGCCAGCTTCAAGCCACAGAAAAAGAACACTAGAAATCTGAGTTGTTTAAGAATGCTGGCCTGCTTGATAAACTTACTTGCTAGTGAAATGAACTAATACTTTTTGAATATCTGCTACGTGAAAGACACTGTTAGAAAAATGACTTCCTGAAAGGTAGCAGGACTAACCAGTGTTTGGAGGTCCTGACAAAATTAAAAAGGCTTGTTGAGGAGGACTAGTCAGGTTTGAACGAGACCAGAGACAACCTATAGCTGGAGACAGAGACAGAAAAACATATCAATGTCTAAGGAGAATGGTAAAAGCAGTAAAAAAATGATGCTAAGTGGGAAGGGAGCTTGGCCTCCTGTCATAGAAGAAGAATAAATGTCATTAGAAAATATTAATAATTACCCACTTAGGAAGACAGACTTCTGAAAGATTTGATAATATTGAACTAATGATTTCTATCTTTTCCTTGACCAAGAATCATATAATTATCCCCAAATTGGAGTTTACAGAAAGGATGGGAAGGATGATATTGCAAGTGGAAGATAATGTGAATTTCAGTTGTAGTTATTTAAAGTTCTCCTGGATAGGGCCCAAGAAGATCATCAGACACTGTGCTATATATAATCAAAGATATCAAAGGGATTAAGGTATCCTTTTCCAACAGACATGTTCATAAGGAGATAATAAGGAACAATAAAGTTCAACATCTCAGAAAAGTTGTCATGAGATTACAGAATATTAATTGCCTAAGAATTTGAGTTGTTCAGATAATATTATCTCTGAGTCTCAAAGAGGTATAGATCCCTTCAATTGGAAAGGACAGAAATCTGAAGGCAAAAACCTCATATAACTCGAAGGCAACATTCCAAGGGAGAAGCATTTTGTCATTAAATGCTTAGAGGCAGAGTCCTAAAACAGTCATATTAAATGATTTATTTGTTAGGAATGGGATATTTGGAAAGGATAGCTAGGTTTAGGTATTAGAAAACATGCTGAATAGTTTGGGCTTTATTTTAGAAACAACGGGGACCCATGAAAATGAAAGTGTTAGTCGCTCAATTGTGTCTGACTTTTTGTGATTCCATGGGCTGCAGCCCACCAGGCTCCTCTGTCCATGGAATTCTCCAGGCAAGAATATAGACCCTCCTTTTAGAGGAAAGTTACTTGTGATCCAAATAGTATTAGAGAAAATTGACTTAATTATTTATATAGGATTAATGGGAGGGGAGAGAAATCAGAGCACTGAAAATCAGTTGGGAAATTGTCACAAGAGACTAAACCTAAGGGTCTGAATTTGGATCATGACAGTGAAATAGAAAAGAAAGGTCCCATGCAGGAGGTATTCAATGAGTGAATTGAGATGTTGCAAATGCTTCTTATTAATTTTTGTACTTCTATCATTGAACTGTGATCAGAAGTCTCAAATAAGTTGATTTGGTGAAATATTAGCTCAGTTGAAATGTGTGACAATTTGCCACTTAAAAGGTCACACAAGTCAAACCTGAAAGGCTTTCTTATCTGGATATAATTATTCAAACACAATTTGGAAGCAGCATTTTCACTTAGATGCAGCCTAGCAAAATATAGCCAGCCCTCTTATTCAGGCCTTTTCACCCATGGATCTCATCCAAGTAAATAATGTTCCTTGGCCTCTGATGTCCTTTCCAAATACTAGCTGACAAGGAGAGAACCCTCTGTCCGTACTGAAGAGAGAAAATAGCATTAAATTCTAAGGCAATACAGATTCATTATCATTTAAAACGATTTTGAAAACACAAAGGTTATGAATTTAAAAGCTCTACTTAGCTGGTTGGGTGCTTTAGGTGGTGGTGTCTAGAGAGGTCAGTTTTGTAGGTGGCAAGAGCAATGACAGTAATGAGAAAGAAAAAAAAAAACTGTAAAAGTCCTTAAAAGACGATAAAAACTATTTAACTTTTGAATTTTTCCAATAATTGAATATCTTCCAGGTAAATTCTGTTTATAGGGAATAGTTAAAATTTTTATTACCTAAAATAGATGAATTTTAGAAGAATATATCCCCTAATTATTTTCCAAAGATCTATTGTTAGATGATGTAGGTAGAATCTTCATTTTGGTTCTATTTGCCTTACCTTCCCTGAAAGTCCCCAGGTTCATAAGGTGTAACTTTCTCATTCATCAGTGATCTACTCTGTAATTTGTTCTATGTAAAACATTCTGGGATTATACAGACATCTTCAGAACATCCTCTTTTCTGCTTTATTGACTATGCCAAAGCCTTGGACTGTGTGGATCACAATAAACTGTGGAAAATTCTGAAAGAGATGGGAATACCAGACCACCTGACCTGCCTCTTGAGAAATTTGTATGCAGGTCAGGAAGCAACAGTTAGAACTGGACGTGGAACAACACACTGGTTCCAAATAGGAAAAGGAGTACGTCAAGGCTGTATATTGTCACCCTGCTTATTTAACTTCTATGCAGAGTACATCATGAGAAATGCTGGGCTGGAAGAAGCACAACCTGGAATCAAGATTGCTGGGAGAAATATCAGTAACCTCAGATGTGCAGATGACACCACCCTTATGGCAGAAAGTGAAGAGGAACTCAAAAAGCCTCTGATGAAGGTGAAAGAGGAGAGTGAAAAAGTTGGCTTAAAGCTCAACATTCAGAAAACGAAGATCATGGCATCTGGTCCCATCACTTCATGGAAAATAGATGGGGAAACAGTGGAAACAGTGTCAGACTTTATTTGGGGGGGGCTCCAAAATCACTGCAGATGGTGACTGCAGCCTTGAAATTAAAAGATGCTTACTCCTTGGAAGGAAAGTTATGACCAACCTAGATAGCATATTGAAAAGCAGAGACATTACTTTGCCAACAAAGGTCCATCTAGTCAAGGCTATGGTTTTACCAGTGGTCATGTATGGATGTGAGAGTTGGACTGTGAAGAAGGCTGAGTGCCAAAGAATTGATGCTTTGGAACTGTGGTGTTGGAGAAGACTCCTGAGAGTCCCTTGGACTGCAAGGAGATCCAACCAGTCCATTCTAAAGGAGATCAGCCCTGGGATTCTTTGGAAGGAATGATGCTAAAGCTGAAACTCCAGTACTTTGGCCACCTCATGCGAAGAGTTGACTCATTGGAGAAGACCCTGATGCTGGGAGGGAGTGGGGGTGGGAGGAGAAGGAGACAACAGAGGATGAGATGGCTGGATGGCATCACTGACTCGATGGACGTAAGTCTGAGTGAACTCTGGAGCTGGTGATGGACAGGGAGGCCTGGCATGCTGCGATTCATGGGGTCGCAAAGAGTCGGACACGACTGATTGACTGAACTGAACTGAACTCAGAACATCCTCAGAGATGATAATCCTTCATGGAAACATGACATCTTAAATTTGGAAAATCCTTTTGAAATTATACAGCTACCTCCCACTCAAAATGGAAATACCTTCTCTGACAAAGATATCCCTGACAGAAATTATCACCCAGACTGAATGCTTTGCAAGTATTCCATTCTATAGCAATCCACTCAAAAAAAAAGTCTTTCTTCTATACCTATCTAAGGCATTGGTAAAACTGTTGGAAAAACAAAGCCAAATGCTGATTGCATAGTACTGGAGACCTATTAGAAACATCACAATTCCATTATTTTTTTTTTCTTTTGTATTTGACCATATCTCATCACCTTGCCCACAATGACATAAGAGATTTTAAGACCTAAGTAATTAGATACTTTTGAAGTAAAAGCATTTCTAAACAGAAAAATCCAGGTGCTCCATCTAAGGAATTCTCATCTGCTGGAAGGCATTCTCATCTGGTTTGCTATAGAAAACCATGAGGTTTTCCAGTCATACCATTTTATTTTCAAGTGCAAACAACTGATCTATTTAATAATTTATTCTAGAATTTTTTCAAGGCTTCATATTAAATTCTGTAGATACATATTTAGGCTATAATTTATTGATTCATTCAGTTAGATAAATATCATTAAGCATCTACTTTATATCATCTACTCATCTAGGTTCTGGTAATGTGATGATAAGTATACGCTCTACATTCTAGGAGCTTACAGGCTTACAAGCAAAATCAAAATTTAAATACCAATTTAAACACACTGGTAGAAAAGATAAGAAAGGAATAATACGACTTTTGACAGCACATTGAAGGATCATTTATTGAGGCTAATAAATGTGTTTTAGAGGATTTTAGATCTCAACTGAGATACAATCAATAGGTGGTAGTTAAGTAAAGACAAGTATAATCAATGTGGAGGAATCAGCATGTTTGGAGGTCCTAATGATAGATTTTCAGTTCAGTGGAGAAGGTCAGAGTATGTAGAGAGAGGGTGTTGGGCTAGATTGTGGGGAAGGTGGTAGGGAGGCTGTCAGAAGAAATGAGACAAAAGAGAAGAGTACACAGAGGAGACATAACAGCCAAGGAACATACTGTGTGTATTTAAAAGATGCAACCCACTCCAGTGTTCTTGCCTGGAGAATCCCAGGGATGGTGGAGCCTGGTGGGCTGCCATCTATGGGGTCTCACAGAGTCGGACACGGCTGAAGAGACTTAGCAGCAGCAGCAGCAGAGATATAGAAATGAGAAAGGTTGAAGGAAAGCCAGGACAATGTGGTGGCATGAATGTCAAAGGAAGACCATTTGCAAGCAGGAGTCAATTATGCCTCAGATGTATTTTAAGAAATTAAGCAAGGGTTTGGGAAGGGTTTATTGGATCTGGCTACACACAGGCTCTTGGTAACTGGTGTGAACAATATTAGTGGAGGTAGACTTGCTAAATCCTAATTGTTATGGGTTGAGAAGAGACTGCAAGGGGAAACATGAGTATAAGTATAGAAGACCCTATGGATAACTTTACTGTGAACAGAGGATTAGGATAATACAGTAGCTACAAAGAAATTTCAAAGGAGAATTTTTTTAAGCATAGAAATATTAAAGTTAGAAAATGTTTAAATCTGGGTATAGAATTATAACAAGGAATAGGATTAGGTATAGAAAAAGGAACAAAAATAACTTATATAACAAAGATTTAAGAGAGAATAAGATCAAGATCAAGTAAAATCGTGATAGATAAGAAAAGATACATTTCATTTTAAAAGGAAGAAAGGTAAAAAAAGATGACTGTACATGCAGGGAAGTTTATAAGTTTGTTCATAGCTATAGGAAATCAGGAAATGCTAATCTGATGCTTTCTACTTTCTCAACCACTTAAATGGAGATATATATTTAAATTCAATGTTTACAAGAGTGGAGAAGGCTTTGCAGTGAAGAGATCTGGAGGTTGGAATGGCTTGTTTTCCAATTCATTGGAAATCTTGAGAATATTAAAGCATTGACACATCATAAAAGTATCATCTAGTAGCACTGAAGTTTCATTTAGGGATGATAACCATAAAGTTATAACTTCTGCAGTTTTGTGAAACTTATCCATCAGGGTCATTGGAGAGATTGTGAGCTGTGAGAAAAAAGCAAACATTTAGATTAAAAATGTCTAAGAAACATTGGCTAAAGTAGAATAATGGTGAGTTATTGGAGTTAAGATCAAAATACTAAGAGACTGAGGTAGCTGAATGATTTGTCATCGTGGAGGCAGATGTCCCTCAGCATGATTGAAGAATTGGAGTGGAAAAGAAGACAGACACTAAAATATCCAGTGAATGAGGAATACACACACACACACACACACACACACACACACACACACACGTATGTATGCTGCTGCTGGTGCTAAGTTGCTTCAGTCGTGTCCGACTCTGTGCAACCCCATAGACGGCAGCCCACCAGGCTCCCCTGTCCCTGGGAATCTCCAGGCAAGAACACTGGAGTGGGTTGCCATTTCCTTCTATGTACATGTAAATACAGTTGGGTTGTGTATGACAGCAGTGAGGAGGACTAAGGCTTGTATTATTCACCTCCAAAGATGTGCTGTTACAAGGAAATTGAGGAACAATGTCTTGGAGTCAGTACTTGAAATCTTGACAGGAGCAGACTTTGAGATGTGGGTGAAATAGTCTCCTTTTGAGGAGTCTGCAGAAGGGCGGATGTGGGTGATAACATTTTACTTTCTTTTAAAAAGTAGAAATTGGAGTTGCAGATCCAATCTCTGGTTCCTCTGGGTTTGATCAAAGATGGATGATAAGGCATTTGAAAGGTGACTGAGGTGTCCAGGATCCTCACAGTTGTGAGTGCTAAACCATTGTAAGTGATTGCTTAGTGGCCACTAGCAGGTTTTGCCCCATCCCATATTAAAGAATGTTCTTACTGATATAAAGGACAAGCCAGACTAGAAAAATGTGATTCTGACTGAGAAATAATTCCTTCTCACTACTGGTTCTAATAGAACACCATGTTCCCTGCTGACTCACCAGGACTCTGTCATGCACCCTCACCAATACATGTGTCTTTACATGTGGCTTCTGGCTTGCATCATTTCCTTCTGTTGGTCTAGTTTAAACATTTGTGGAGTTCCCTGTTCTCAGCCACTGCACCAGTATGCTAAGAAACAGAAATGTAAGATAACTTCACTGCCTTCCAAGGAAGTTAGAAACCTAACAGATGACCAAGAAGATCTTCTCAAGGCTCTCTGATCTGGAATCTTATAAGCAGACAACTGAACTTAAAAAATAGATGTTAATTGCAATTTGTGTGGGTGTGCTCAGTTGTGTCCGACTCTTTGTGACTCAAGGGACTGTAGCCCTCCAGGCTCCTCTGTTCATGGGATTCTCCAGGCAAGAATACTGGAGTGGGTTGTCCATTTTCATCTCCAGGGGGATCTTCCCAACCCAGGCATTGAACCCACAGTCTGTTGCATCTCCTGCGCTGGCAGACAGGTTCTTTACCACTGTTCCACCTGGGATTTTTCTTTAAAACCCTGAATTTCCATGATTCTGTGATCCATTCTTTGGGTAACACTATCTTGTTCTCCAACATGCTCCAGACTTTTGTGATTTTTTTGAAAATTCTAATCCCTAGTATATAAGTGGGAATTAAACCTCTTGAGATTATGGGCCAGAATACCTATAACTCTTTGAAGCTGATTGTATTTTGCAAGCCTGCAGAGCTTGATAAGCAAGTAAGCATGGATGGAATATATTAATACAACAAATTTGCTCTGGACATGAAGTAAATATTTATGTGCTCACAGAAAAAGAAATATTTCTACACTCTAAAATGACAACTTACTTAAACATTTTACTTCTTTCATTCATTCACCTTATAAGTATTTTTAAATGATTACTATTGGCAAGGAAGTTGGAAGGGTACAAAAAAGAACTCAAAAAAATCCAATTATAAAGATGATTTCCCCCCATAGTGAAGAACAGATGTGAATGTGAATAATTATCATTTGTGAGAAATATTTTAAAGGCCTTAGGAATCTCAGCATAAATTTAGCTACAATATTTAATGCTGACTGTGGGGATTATAATTACTGTTCTCAATTTTTTATATACTGATGGATACAAGAAACTGGCAGCAATTTTTCTCACTGATAGGCTGGTAGGGAAGAGTTGGAAGGAGAATAGAATATTTACCAAGATCTCTGTAGGTGGGAGGCATGCATGATTTTTTTAAAAACTTCCAAGGGATTAGTGTATAGTATCACCCTCCCCCTGCCCAAAAATCCCATGGATAGAGGAACCTGGCAGGCTACTGTACTAGGGTCTCAAAGAGTCAGACACAACTGAATGACTAAACTTCCACACCACCACAACCACCACACACATGAACAGGCACAAGTGTGCGTCTTTTGAGGACTTCTGGGCAAAACAAACAAAACCTATACTGAGATAATTCTTTATTCATAATTTGGGAAGACTGACTGGTGGCTAAGAGATTATTGTTGGGTTTAGATTATTATTTAGATTATTATTAACCTAATTAATATTTAGATAATTATTGTTGGGTTTTAATTAAACTTAAGATTTAGAGTTCACTGCTTCTTATTAGCAGAGAAGGCAATGGCACCCCACTCCAGTACTCTTGCCTGGAAAATCCCATGAACGGAGGAGCCTGGTAGACTGCAGTCCATGGAGTCGCTAAGAGTCAGACAAGACTGAGCGACTTCACTTTCACTTTTCACTTTCATGCATTGGAGAAGGAAATGGCAACCCACTCCAGTATTCTTGCCTGGAGAGTCCCAGGGACAGGGGAGCCTGGTGGGCTGCCATCTATGGGGTCACACAGAGTCGGACACGACTGAAGCGACTTAGCAGCAGCAGCAGCAGCAGCTTCTTATTAGAGAGTTTCCAAACTAGAAAATATATTTAGTTAAAATTTTTAATGATTAATGACAAAATACTTTTTAAATTTTCTAATTATAATAAATATTTAAAAAATACAGATTGGATTCTGGGTAGAAGAGGGAAAGTGATGTGAATTTCAGGTTAAAACTTTATAATGAGTTTATGAAATATAAACTGAAGAAAAAGTTGAAACAGAAAACCAGACCTAAAAAAAAAGAAAAATAAAACTAGACCTAATTGGCTGAATATCTTTAATGTTATTAATCAAGAAGAAAATTCTTAAATATTTCAAGGTGCTCATTGCCATGGATTTAATAAGAGGAAAGGCTTATCTACCACATATAACACAGTAGTCAGTCATTTCGGTCAGTTCAGTTGTTCAGTCGTGTCCAACTCTTTGCGACCTCATGGACTGCATCGTGCCAGGCTTCCCTGTCCATTGCTAACTCCCTGAGCTTACTCAAACTCATGTTCATTGAGTTGTGATGTCATCCAACCATCTCATCCCCTGTCCTCCTTGTGTAGAGTCTTTTGTTGTGTTGTTGGAAGAGGGTGTTTGTTATGACTGGTGTGTTCTCTTGGCAAAACTCTGTTAGCCTTTGACCTGCTTTATTTTGTACTCCAAGGCCAAATTTGCCTGTTACTCCAGGTATCTCTTGACTTCCTACTTTGGCGTTCCAGTCCCCTATAATGAAAAGGACATCTTTTTTAGGTGTTAGTTCTAGAAGGTCTTGTAGGTCTTCATAGAATCATTCAACTTCAGCTTCTTCTGTGTTACTGGTAGGGGCATCAGTCAGTCAATTCAGTCACTCAGTCATGTCCAACTCTTTGTGACCCCATGAACCGCAGCCCACCAGGCCTCCCTGTTCATCAGCTACTCCAGAAGTCTACTCAAACTTATGTCCATTGAGTCAGTGATGCCATTAAACCATCTCCTCCTCTGTCGTCCCCTTCTCCTGCCTTCAATCTTTCCCAACATCAGGGTCTTTTCAAATGACTCAGCTCTTTTCACCAGGTAGCCAAAATATTGGAGTTTCAGCTTCAACATCAGTCCTTCCAATGAACACCCAGGAATGACTTCCTTTAGGATGGATTGGTTGGATCTCCTTGCAGTCCAAGGGACTCTCAAGAGTCTTCTCCAACACCACAGTTCAAAAGCATCAATTCTTCAGTGCTCAACTTTATTTATAGTCCAACTCTTACATCTATACATGACTACTGGAAAAACAATAGCCTTGACTAGATGGACCATTGTTGACAAAGTAATGTCTCTGCTTTTTAATATGCTGTCTAGGTTAGTCATAACTTTCCTTCCAAGGAGTAAGCATCTTTTAATTTCATGGCTGCAGATGGTGACATCTGCAGTGATTTTGGAGCCCCCAAAATAAAGCCAGCCACTGTATAGACTTGGATTACTGTGATATTGAATGGTTTGCCTTGGAAATGAACAGAGATCATTCTGTCGTTTTTGAGATTGCATCCAAATACTGCATTTTGGACTCTTTTGTTGACTGTGATGGCTACTCCATTTCTTCTAAGGGCTTCTTGCCCACAGTAATAGATATAATGTTCATCTTAGTTAAATTTGCCCATTTCAGTTCACTGATTCCTAAAATGTCGATGTTCACTCTTGCCATCTCCTGTTTGACCATTTCCAATTTGCCTTGATTCATGGACCTAATATTCCAGGTTCCTATTCAATATTGCTCTTTACAGCATTGGACTTTACTTCCATCACCAGTCACATCCACAACTGGGTGTTGTTTTCGCTTTGGCTCCATCTCTTCATTCTTTCTGAAATTATTTCTCCACTGATCTCCAGTAGTATATTGGGCACCTATCAACCCAGGGAATTCAACTTTCTGTGTCATCTTTTTTGCCTTTTCATACTGTTCATGGGGTTCTCAAGGCAAGAATACTGAAGTGGTTTGCCATTCCCTTCTCCAGTGGTTTGCCATTCCCTTCTCCATTGGACTGCATAGAAGACAGTAGTAGAATCAGCTTTATTAGTCCACTTTTCCCAAGTGCAGAATAGGATGCTGATGAAATGCTCTACTTGAGTAAAGAGAGAGCTGTTTAATGAGAAGTCTCATGCTGCAGGCACTGGAGGAGGGTGAGATAGGCAGGAGGTTTAGACTTGGAGCTCCAATGGTTAAGTATTAACAGAAGAGTCCTGTGTTTTATAAGGATGTTTATCCCTTGATAGTCATATTGCAAAAGCAGGCATGTAGGATCAAATGGCAAGGATTTCTATACTTGCTATGATTGCATGTAAGAGTTAAGAAAATGTCCAGAAAGATTCTCCATATCCATTCACCTCTGTGTGACAAGACAAAGAAAATCCACAATTTCCAATACAATTAACAAAAATGGTCCTGCCTGCTTATGGACTTGTTTATCCTCTATTTTTCTTCCCACCACTCTCTTTTGCTTTATTTATTCTTTCCTAAGTACAATATGCACATCTACCAGATCTACAGAGTTCATTTAGTTTATGCTCTATAGTTCATGACAAAAAGCAAGAAAAAAGAAAAACTGGGTCCATGAAAATATGTACATATATATGTAAAACAAAGTAACAATGACAGAAATAGGATTCAAATGATGACTTATATAGTTAAAAATATCAGTACTTAGGAAATATAGTAAAATATATTTCATTTACAACAGTAACAAAATATAATTTAAGAATAAACATATGAATATTGTGGATTTATAGTAAAATAAAACAAATAAAGAAAATACATTTTATTATGGCATATAAAATAAAATTTGAATACATGGAGACTATTGAATTAGAAATTTCAAAGCTGTAAAGATGTTAATACATGATATATTGTTCTAGAAACCTAATAAATTATTAAATCCCAAAGTATTAATTGTGGTATTTTTTTAATATCTAAAAGAAAAAATCTCCCATTCTATTTTTTCCCAAGTTTTCATGGATATTCTTATTTGTGCATTATATTAACTTATTTTTAGGATTATTACATCAAATCACTAAGTAAATGACCAATTTTTTGATAGAAGATTATGCAAAGGTTTAAATGTAGAATGCAAAGAAAAAGAACATAAATAAAAATAGCCAAGGAATATTTGTAAGGTACATTTGTAACTTCCATCATATGAAATGCAAATAAGGACATGTGTGACTTCTTTTCCACCCCAGAATGACATTTTAAAACATCATACTACTCTGTGTTAGTAAGGGTACGAGATAATGGTGTCCTATACTGCTGGTATGAACATAAGGTTATAAAGAGCAAAATCCTTAATCCTTAATATAGTGACTCCCTGCCCCTTCCCCTATGCTCCAGAAATTCAACTTCCAGGAAATAATCTGAAAGAAATAATGGAATGAAAAAACAAAAGATATTTATGAACCTATTTAGAATACAATACTTCACAGAGAATAGGTCATCAATCAGCATTTTAATGGATTAGGGATAGTTGCTTAACTCCCCAGCTCTCTATTTTCCCACCTTTGAGATGGGATCAAAATTGTTATCATTCAGGATTGCTGTGAGGACAACTATGATGATGTAGGTAAAACACAGAGCTTATTCTACACAAGGAAAGTAGTGCTTGTTAAGGGCATTTAAAGAAAAAGATACATAAATACATTGTTGTTATTGTTTAGTCACTAAGTTGTGTCCAATTCTTTTGGGACCCCATGGACTGTACCCTACCAGGCTTCTCTGTCCATGGGATTTCGCAGGCAAGAATACTTAAGTGGATTCCTATTTCCCTCTCCAGGGGATCTTCCTGGATCTGTGGATCTTCAATCCACGGATCGAACCTGGGTCTCCTACATTGCAGGCAGATTCTTTACCTTCTGACTGTTAATACTTATATATGTTGATCTAGAAATTGAATAAATTATTAAATCCTTCCTGCATTGGCAGGAGGATTCACTACCATTGAGCTACCTGGGAAGTCCATATAAATATATTATTTATGCATATATAATATTAAACATTTTTGTATGTGCTTATAGACTGTTTCAACAGAATACTGTTTTATTTTCTATTCAAATATAGCTTTAAAATATTTTTAACTAAAATGTTTTAAGTCATTTATTTTTTCCCTTCATAAATAGAGCTGCTGGAAATGTAGCTGTGTCCCAGCACATTTATCTTTTGCTGTGTAGGTGAAAATATCTTAGTAAATTATAATCTGGGGAAAAATGAAATTGTTAAATATTTAATTTCCCTACAGCCTCCCCAACCACTTGTTCTCAGAACACACACACACACACACACACACACACACACTCACTAACACACATTGTACTGAGGTATACAGTAGTATTTAGTCTCATGCTCTACAACCTATTATTTCTTATTTCGTAAGCTTCCCTGAAATCATCTAATGTATCCTCATGATTGCATTTATGCCTAATATTGATATCTTTAGTGCATACACTGCCACCGCTTTAGAGCAAAAGAAAAATATAGGTTATGACTCGAGACTGACTGCTTCAAGGAAGGACAGGTGTATTGTTGGCTCTTCTGTTCCATTTCTTCGTGTTCTTGGCAGAGCTGTTTGCCCAATATAGCAGCCTGGGACTGTTTGATTGTTTACACAAAAACCTCATCTTAGTGTCTTACAAACTACACTGAAACCAAAGTCACACATAGCAGTGACACAAGTTAATTACACCATTCTCAACAGTGTCAGAACACAGGGTAATGTGGGAGGAAGGCTACTTGAAGGAGAACTCTATTTAAACTTCTAAAGACAGCCAAAAGTAGGTTGCTTACTCCTATTATCACTAACCAAAGAAGGAGTCAACCTCCTATAAACTCCACTATTTAAGTCTTTCTGCAGCTTGGTGTATTTTAACCTAGAAACAATGCAATCCAGGTGCAAGCACTGTGTCTCCTTTACATTTTTCTACAAATACAGAATTTATGACTCATCTCTTAAGACACAAATTGAAAAAAGTAAGTGATTTTGAGTTGACATAAAATGTTCCCAAATTTCTTACTGACCAGCCAAGACTATTTCTTAACAACTTTATTAGATTTAAAATTTCTAAAGCTGAACTTCAGGTCACATTTTCTTGGATGAATAAATCCTTCCTAATTATCCCAGTCTCCTCCAGAGTGAAACGTAAGCAGTGTGCTGCTCTATTTCCAATGTGGAGGTAGAATTCCTTTGGGTTTTGGTTCTCATAGCTAGAAAGTAAGCCACAGTAACCAGAAGTTCTTGCCCTGGCTCTTTTTGCCTGACTACATTGAAAACTCTCTAGACTACTGGAAGTTCAGAATATAAGGTTAATGATCCAAACAACTGAACAGGCTTGGTAAGAAAAATCACAATAGGATATGCCGGAATGGGTTGTGCATTTTTGTAACCCTTGTGTTACGTGGAGTGCTGAGGAAAAAAGTCATTTTGCATTTTAATAGTTAGCTTCTGAAAATAGTACATCATATCCCAGCATTAAAATGAGAATCAGAAGTCTCCAATGATCTCAGGGAGATCAAGTGTCTCACTTAGATAAAATGAAACATTAGGAGGCCATTACTTTAGCATTTAAGGTTTGGAAATGACCTACTGTGTTTCCTATATTCCTTACTGTAATTCTGGAGTCCATTCACTTGAAATAAACTGATACACTGACAGATCAACTGGCACTGTGAAAAGGGCTATAGCAAAACTAGAGCCCTCTGGGGTCTAAACTGAAGATGTATGACAACTGATGCATAATAAGAAGCAAATTGTTGATAGTAGGAACATTCACATTTAGGAAATACTGTAGACTCTTCCCTGAATTGCAGGAGATGTGGATCCATCTTGAAGATATTCATGACCTGGAATGATCACTCAGCTCCCAAAATCATCCATATTGGAGTTTAAATATCTTGCCCATATTTTGGACAACATAAGTATCTTTGGAATTGTTACTGTGAATTGTCATGTCTTGATTGGGAGATGGAGAACATGAAACATGATAGGTAGCAGAGAATGACTGGATAGGATAAAAAATATTTGCTTTGTTTGTTCCCACAGGGAATAATTCATGGATAACTAAAAAAGTTGAATTTTTAAATTATTCAGATGAAAGATAACATCTAAGTCTTTTATATTGATATCACTAATATGATTATATCAGTTTTTATATTGCTATCACTAATATGATTACAGCAGTTCTAGATATAGGTAGTTAATTTAGAGCTCAAATAGTCTAGCTTCCTATATGATATTTGAGGAAGTTAAGTGAAATAATTTGCACAACAATTTGCACAATCACATGCCCAGAATCAAGAATGGAATCCATATATATTCTTCCACTATAAAAGGTGGTCAAGAGACTTGATCAGGACTTAAGAACCCTAAGTGAAATTTTACTAAAAATATAAATACATGCACAAACTGCTAGGCAAAATAATAGTCCCCTAAAGATATCCACCTTCTAACCTCTAGAACTTGGAACCTGTGAATATATCACCTTACCAGCAAATGGGATTTGCAGCTATGATTAAGGATATAGACTTTGAGATGGGGAGATATCATGGATTATTCAGGCAGATGCAATCTAATCGTATGAATCCTTAAAAGTGGAGAACAGTCAGTGGCTATAGTCAGTCAGAGCAAAAAGGATAGGAGAGTTGCTGGCTTTGAAAATGAAGAGAGAGAGCCATTAATTCAGTTAAGTTGATCAGTTGTGTCCGACTTTTTGCGACCCCATGGACTGCAGCACACCAGTGTTCCCTGTCCATCACCAACTCCCGAAGCTTACTCAAACTCATGTTCATCGAGTTGGTGATGCCATCCAACTATCTCATCGTCTGTGGTCCGCTTCTCCTCCCACCTTCAATCTTCCCCAGCATCAGGGTCTTTCCAATGAGTCAATTCTTCGCATCAGGTGGCCAATATTTGGAGTTTCAGCTTCAGCATCAGGCTTTCCAATGAATATTCAGGACTGATTTCCTTTAGGATTGACTGGTTGGATCTCCTTACAGTCCAAGGGACTCAAGAGTCTTCTCCAACACCACAGTTCAAAAGCATCAATTCTTCAGTGCTCAGCTTTCTTTATAGTCCAACTCTCACATCCATACATGACCACTGGAAAAACCATAACTTTGACTAGATGGACCTTTGTTGGCAAAATAGTGTCTCTTCTTTTTAATATGCTGTATAGGTTTGTCATAGCTTTTCTTACAAGGAGCAAGTGTCTTTTAATTTCATGGCTGCAGTCACTATCCACAGTAATTTTGGAGCCCAAGAAAATAAAGTCTGTCACTGTTTCCATATTTCTCCATCTATTTGTTATGAAGTGATGAGATCAGATGCCATGATCTTAGATTTTTGAATGTTGAGCTTTAAGCCAAATTTTCACTCTTCTCTTTCACCTTAATCAAGAGACTCTGTAGTTCCTCTTCTGTTTCTGCCATAAGTGTGGTGTATTTTGCATATCTCAGGTTATTGATATTTCTCCCAGCAATCTTGATTCCAGCTTGTGCTTCATCCAGCCTGGCATTCTCATGATGTACTCTGCATATAAGTTAAATAAGCAGGGTGACAATATGCAGCCTTAATGTACTCCTTTCACTATTTGAAACCAGTCCATTGTCCCATGTCAATTACAACTCTTGCTTCATGACCTACATACAGGTTTCTCTTGAGGCAGGTAAGGTGGTCTGGTAGTCCCATCTCTTGAAGAATTTTCCACAGTTTGTTGTGATCCACACAGTCAAAGGCTTTGGTGTAGTCAATGAAGCAGAAGTAGATTTTTTTTTTTCCTGGAATTCCCTTGTTTTTTCTATGATCCAACGGATGCTGGCAAATTGATGTCTGGTTCCTCTGCCTTTCTAAATCCAGCTTGTACATCGCGAAGTTCTCAGTTTACCTACTGTTGAAGCCTAGCTTGAAGGATTTTAACCATGACCTTGCTAGCATGTGAAATGAGTACAATTGTGTGGTAATTTGAACATTCTTTGGCATTGTTCTTTCTTGGGATTGGAATGAAAACTGGCCTTTTCCTGTCCTGTGGTCACTGCTGAGTTTTCAAATCTGCTGGCAAGTAGAGTGAAGCACTTTAACTGTTTAAGATTGTATTTTATGTATTGTATTTTATGATTCATCAATTCCTATCTTTTAATTTTTACCATGTCTATGTGTTTATATTAAAAACATTTTTCTTCTTAGCAGAATAGTTATTCTTAATTTCAAACTAACAAGCGTAATACTTTAATTAAAATACCAATTCCATTTTCCTTTAATGTAATTATTGATAATTTTATTGTTGTTGTTTACTCACTAAGTCATGTCCTACTCTTTTGTAACCCCAAGTGTGTAGCCTGCCAGCCTCCTCATCCATGGGATTTGCTCTCCCTGGTAAGAATCCTGGAGTGGTTTCCATATTTTTCTCCAGGGGATCTTCCTGACCCAGGGATTGAACCTGTGTCTCCTGCATTTGTAGGTGGATTCTTTACCATTGAGCCACCAGGGAAGCCAATTATTGACATTTGTTGTTGTTGCTTAGTTGCTAAATTGTTTCCAATTCTTTGCAACTCCATGACTGTAGCCTGCCAGGCTCTTTTGGCCATGGGATTTCCCAGACAGGAATACTGGAGTTGAGATTTTCCCAACTGAGGGATAGAACCCATATCTCTTACATCTCCTGTATGTTCTTTATCATCATCCTTATGTTCTTTATCACTAGCGCCACATAGATTTAAACCTCAATTTTACTATTTTCTCTCCATTCTGTCTCATTTATCCTTTTGTTTCTCCATTTAATTTTTTTTTGATTTGCAGAATGTTTTTATTATTATATTTTCTGTCTCTAATATCTTGGAATTATACATTTTAAAAATTATTCTTTTAATGCTTACTGATTAAAGATTCATCATTGACTTATTGCCAATAAATACAGGTTTTTAATAGTTTCACTTCCCTGTAATGTTAGCATCTTAGAACACTTTTAAGAATTCACCTTTCATGTTTGGATCGTTGTTGTAATGCATTCTAAGTTTGTATTTATGCTATAAACTTTATGACATTAAATTATTCTTTTATACAACCAGTATTTATTTATACAAATATTTACCATTCCCAATGCTCTTAACTCCTTTATGTGTTCCATTTATTTGCCTGGAATTATTTAACTTCTGCTTAAGAACTCCTTTTATATGTTTCCTAATGCCTTTTAATGACATTCTCTTAGTTTTTCCTTGCTGAGAACATCTTAATTTCACGTTTGCCTTTGAAGAATATTTTTCTAAGCATATGTTTCTAAACTAACAATTATTTCAACACTTTAAAAATATCAACTACTTACTTTAAAACTCCATTATTTCTGATGAGAAGTCATCTGTCAGTTTTGTTTCTGTTCTTTTGGGAATAATATGTTTTATTAATTGCCACTTGTCAGACTTTCTCCTGATCTTTAGTAATCTGCAAATTGACTATAAAATTCATAGTAATATATCTTTAAATCTTGCTTGTGGTTTGCTAAGTTTTTATCTGTGTTGATGATATTCAGCTGTTTTCTAAAATTCTCAGCTAACATTTCTTTGAAAGTGTCTGTTCTGCCCCATTTACATGTACGTTGGACTTTTATAGAGTCCCTTATGTCTATTATGCCCTTTTTTTGTTATTCTGTACTTCAGACTTGGTATTTCCTATTGACCTGTCTTCTACTGTCTAAACTCAGGTCAAAACTGTTCATTATTTTATTCATTTTCAAATGTTGTGTTTTTCCTTCCACAATATTCATTTTATTCTTACAGTATATTGAATTTCTCCATGTTACCAATTTTCCATATTGCCCATAATTTCCTGATTAGTCACAGTCATTGACTTCTGATTTCAATATTAGGATCACCTGAAAGTCTGATTCTATTGTCTGTTTTTCTTCTTGGTTACTGATCATATGGTCTTATCTTTTTCCGTATTACATTAAAAAAGGTAAAGTTTCATATTATAGATGCCATTTTTTTTTCACCAGCAGTGTTCTAAGAAATGAAATAACCACTTTAATACAATCAGAAATGGGGTCAGGTCAAAAGTGCACTTGATTATCAAGATTCACTTTATTTCTACTTTGTCTTTATTCTTAGAGTACACCCACCAAGACCTTTTAATCGAGAGACTGGAAAGGATTTTTCTTCTCACCTCTGGGAGACTGTTGGAATTCTTACTCTGTCTTTCAAAGTTTTTCTTTTTCTTTTTAAAAAATTTTTTAATATAAATTTATTTGTTTTAATTGGAGGCTAATTACTTTACAATATTGTATTGGTTTTGCCATACATTGACATGGATCAGCCATGGGTACACATGTGTTCCCCATCCTGAACCCCCATCCCATCCCTCTGGGTCATCCCACTGCACTTAGTCTTGTCCTGTACAGCTTTTGAAAAGCAGTTATGAGAAACTCTGGCTATGTGCTTGATTGGCAAAATGCTTGTATGGTTTTTATTGTGTTTGTTTTGTTTTGTTTTAAGGCCGCCCACATGGCATATGGGATCTTAGTTCCCCAACCTGTGCCCCTGCAACGGAAGTTTGGAGTCTTAACAATTGGACTGCCAAGAAAGTCCTCTCCAGCTGTATTCAGAGTAAGCAAACATTCCCAGAGAGAAAAGCTAATAGAATATCAACGTCCGTTCACTGCTTTCTCCAGTACCTTTAAAAATTATTTTATGGACCTTTCCTCTAGCAGAGGGACTTCAGTAAATTTCATTAGTCAGTAAAAAATTAAATACAGTTTCCAACTTAGTTCTTTAAATACTCACTGTACCCATCTATAAATTATGTTCTTTTTCGAGAAACTGACCATGTGTTTGAGACAATTTAAGTCTCCAGCCCTCTATGACTACCAAAAACCCTGTTGGTTTATGTATCCCTTCTCATTGGTTTTCTCCCTGAAGGAAGCCCAGATTCTCAAGCTCTAGATGACACTCAAAATTATCACATGCTGACTTGAAAAGACAGCTGAAAATTCTGAGCTCATATCTGAATAATTTCCAAATTTTTCTCCAAATATTTGGTTCCTCTAATCTTCCTTGCATTCACAGCTCTCTGATGTCTTTAAAATATGATTTGTATAATTTATCTGATTTTCTTGGGTTCTCACATTAAGAATGTTAGCCTTCTGAAAATTATTTCATCTTACCTGGAAATGAAAGAATCCATAGATCTTCATTTTAATTTGAATACTAAAAAGAAGAACAATTGTTCTCTAGTTTTCCAAAGATTTGACGAACGTCTATTGTCTAAAATTCACAGCCTGATACATTGTAGAGGAAGTTTGTGACCACAATACTAAAAGACACTATACATTTTTTTTTGTCTCCTTTGCTGCACAGTTTGTATGCTTTTTTTTTTTTTTTTTTTTTTTGAGGTTCACTTCAAGCCAAACTCCTCTGGGACACCTTGTCTTACTGGCAAGAGATATCTAACTTTCAATAAATTCCTTGACACTATTCTTCTCTGCCATACTACTCAAAAATAAATATTTTCAAAGAGCTCATGTGTTCTAAAATATAAAAACATACCTATTGCCTGAAATAGTTTACATGTGAATAGAGGACCAGGGAAGAATGGAGTTTGACTCTTGCCAATTTCATCTCACTCTTATAATTTTGTTTTATAAGGTTTTACTAGCTATAGATTTCATGGAAGATAAGCAAATAGGTTTTTGAGAGAAGCAGGTCTTAGAATACTTTGGAAAATGTATATTATAGGTCTCCTCAGTGCTATCCTGTTTCTGCAAACTGAAGACAATAAACAAAAAATAGTGCACCCAGGAATCAGTTGTCCCTAATAGAAATATCAAATTTATCCCACTGGATCTGTTAAGTTGTTCATTTGACTATTCTGCTTCTGGCTATACTTAAAATCCCTCAAGAACCAGAGTTAGGTGAAAGACCCATGATCCTGTTAATAAATTTTCTCTTCCCAGTTTAGGTAAGGGTATCCCTCTCGGCCTACAGGCAATCAGCTAGTGCCCCAAAGCACACAACTGAAGTATACAATTACTAATGTTAATAAAATTATGGCTCTTATTTTGAAAAATAGCTTATAGCAGTATTGATAATATTCCAGCAGCAGAATTTGGAAATCCAGCCACAATATCTTAATATTACATCTGCATATTCAGTACTGTACATTTATCAATACATTGCCACATGATTTATTCATACCACTCACCCACTGTCCTCTAGCATTGATCTCAAGGCTGTGTTTTTTTAGCTCTGTAATGAAAACTCTAGAGCTCAAAATCCTGATCAAATGTCATCACTACACCAAATCAGAAATAGGGCCTATAGGGGTTAAGGTAAGATAAATTATTTTGGGCTTTAATTATAAAATCTTACCCAGAGATAATATTGAAAAAGGGGGAAAAATAACTCAGTGGGTCAGAAGATTTACTGTAATTTTCCCCTCATCAGGGTAGATTGGGTTTATCCTTCTGAACCACATGCTGCGGTGTTGGAGAAGACTCTTGAGAGTCCCTTGGACTGCAAGGAGCTCCAACCAGTCCATTCTGAAGGAGATCAGCCCTGGGATTTCTTTGGAAGGAATGATGCTAAAGCTGAAACTCCAGTACTTTGGCCACCTCATGCCAAGAGTTGACTCATTGGAAAAGACTCTGATGCTGGGAGGGATTGGGGGCAGGAGGAGAAGGGGACCACAGAGGATGAGATGGCTGGATGGCATCCCTGACTCGATGGACGTGAGTCTGAGTGAACTCCAGGAATTGGTTATGGACACGGAGGCCTGGAGTGCTGCGATTCATGGGGTTGCAAAGAGTTGGACACGACTGAGCAACTGATCTGATCTCATCTGATATATATATTTAAAGTGCTGTTGAGAGTGTGTTTAACCTTGATGAGAGTTTGGAAATGCATTTATGATGGAAAGTAAGAACAGCAAACAAACTTAAGGAACTAAAAAAAATATCGTTTAAAATGAGGCTAATTTAAAAATAGAAACAACCTTGGAATAATAGTAGTGAGACCTTTACTAAATTGCTCCATTTTGTGTGTATTTGTTAAGTTGCTTCAGTCATATCGGACCCTATGAACTATAACTCTCCAGTTCCACTGTCCATGAAATTCTCCAGGCAAGCATACTAGAGTGTGTTGCCACGCCCTCCTCCAGAGGTTTTTCCTGACCCAGGGATTGTACTTGTGTCTCTTAGTCTCCTTTATTGGCAGGCGGGATCTTTACCACTAGTGCCACTTGGGAAGCCCATATTGCTCCATTATCATTGTGAAATACTTGGAAAAGAGCTCTGGTTTGAATGAGTAATGGTCATCCAAATATTACCATTTCTAACACCATAGGCTCTGAGTCATGAAAATGACTGTTTCATAAGCCAAAAAAAAAAAAAAAAAAAAAAATTCCGAGGAGACCACTGAAGTATTTTTGGTCAAATTCTTCTTGGAGGACACCTTATAAACAAAAGATCTCTGTCTATATGGTGGAGCTGGAGATGGTGGTCAGTTCAGTTCAGTCGCTCAGCTGTGTCTGACTCTTTGTGACCCCATGGACTGCAGCACACCAGGCATCCCTGTCCTGGAGTTTACCAACTCCTGGACTTTACCTCAAACTCATGTCCATTGAGTTGGTGATTCCATCCAACCATCTCATCCTCTGTTGTCCCCTTCTCCTCCCGCCTTCAATCTTTCCCAGCATCAGGGTCTTTTCCAGTCAGTTCTTCGCATCAGGTGGCCAAAGTATTGGAGTTTCAGCTTCAACATCAGTCCTTTCAATGAATATTCAGGACTGACTTCCTTTAGGATGGATTGGTTGGATCTCTTTGCAGTCTAAGGGACTCTCAAGAGTCTTCTCCAACACCACAGTTCAAAAGAATCAATTCTTCAGCGCTCTGCTTTCTTTATAGTCCAACTCTCACATTCATACATGACTACTGGGAAAACCATAGCCTGGACTAGACAGACCTTTGTTGGCAAAGTTATGTCTCTGCTTTTTAATGTCTATGTCTAGGTTGGTCATAACTTTCCTTCCAAGGAGTAAGCGTCTTTTAATTTCATGGCTGCAGTCATCATCTGCAGTGATTTTGGAACCCCCAAAATTAAAATCTGCCACTGTTTCTAGAGATTGTGGTGGGGTGTGACAATTTGCTTTTAAAAGATAGCAGAGTATCTAGTTTCTATATTGCTTTATTCAAATAAAAATTTCCATCATATATATTTAAGAACTTGGGATGCCAATAAATTCAGTCCTCTTTTTTTATATTTTTACACTTCTGTATTAACGGTATACACAGATCTATATAAGAATCAAAAAGTCATATGTAAGAAAACAAGATCCCATATGCTTACAAATAGTTATTGACCCAGGAAAAATCAGACTGTAGCTACAATAAATATTCACAAAACTGACAGGATACCTTCTAGCAATGAAACATAATCTCTAGGTTTAATTAATTTTTAAGATATAACAGTATTTTCCTGAAGGTTAGGAAACACAATTCAGTAATCTTAACATAAGTCATTGGTTAATGTTGTTTGGAATTATAATCCAGGTAACTGTATAAATCATGATTAAACAAGAGAAGCAGAATGCTTTCCTTTTATAAAGGAAATGTAAATTAAGAGATTTATTATAGGGAACTGAATGACACCGTTTGGGGGACTGGCTAAGCACGTCTGGAACTTGTATGACAGGCTGTCAGGAAGGTCAGGCTGGAACACTCAGGCCCAGGATAAAAGCCTTGTCAACATAGTTTCTTCTTATGAAAGCCTCAGCTCTGCCTTAACCCCTTTCAGCTGATTGAATCAGGCCCTCCCAAACTATCTAAAATAAATTCTATTTTTAAAGTCAGCTGATTATAGATTTTAATCACATCTACAAAAATCTTCACAGCAACCCCCAAAAATAGTGTTTGAAAAAATAACTGGAGATTAGCCAAATTGGCACATCAAAAAGACTACTACATTACTACATGTGAGTTTAAGTATTGGTTGATTTACTCAAATCTGTAAAAGCACTGAAGATTTCTTATTTGATATTCAAACTCTGCTCTCTTTAAGAAACCATCAAATGTGGTATGTATTATATTCTCTGATCTTTCCTTCTTATCTGGCTTTCTTGAAAATCAAGTTAAGTTAAAGAAAGCTCAGAACTTTCTTACTATAAATTTTTGTCTCAGTTTTAATAAATATAACGTGCAGAGGAGGTATTTCTGGATAAAGAATTTCCTATAACATGAAGCCATATGAAGGAAAGAATATGAATTTCCACTATTTCTCTTTTTAGAAATAAAAAATAGAAGGGATAATTCTGTTCACATACCAAGTGCAATTGTCGATAATGGACAGCATTAACTCTTATACATTGATATATTAACAGAGAATTAGAGAACTTGTTTGCATAATCCTTAATTAGTATTGTAGGAATCTTAATGTATAGGAAGATAGGGGAGATTTCAGTTATTGAGGAAGATACACCGTGGTCTGTCTCCAGCATTTTAGAATGAGTGATGCAAGTTTCATTGTTTGCTTTTGGTTTTGTGATTTTCACCATTTAAAATTGTGTGGTGCTCACTTTGACAGTATGTTTACTAAAATTGTATCAGCAATACAAGCAAAATCAGAAAACCTCCCTATAAACAAACATCCAAGACCAGATAGTTTGACATATAAATTATACAATACATTTAAAGAAGAGTTAACGCTATCCTCTTAAAGTATTCCCAAAAATTGCAGAGGAAGAAATACTTCCAAACTCATTCTAAGAGACCAACATCACCCTGATGCTAAAACCAGACAAAGGCATCCCCCCCAAAAAAAGAAAAGTACAGGCCAATGTCACTGATGACCATAGATGCAAAAATCCTCAACAAAATATTGGCAAACTGAATTCAATAATATATTAAAATAATCATTCACTATGACCAAGTGGGATTTATTTCATGGATGCAAGAATGGCTCAAAACTTGAAAATCAGTCAAGGTGATACATCACATTAACAAATTGAAGAATAAAAATTATATCAACATCTCAATAGATTCAGATAACATTTTAGGTAAAATTCAACATCCATTTATGATTTTAAATAAACTCCCAACAAACTGGCTATAGAAGGCACATACTGCAATATAATTAAAGCCAGCTATGATAAACCTACAGGCAACATCATACTCAATAATGAAAAATGGAAGACTTCTTTTTTACATCTGCTTTATAATCTCTAATCCTTAATTAATGTCTGAACATTATATTCCTAGGAAAACTCCACTGGATGTGGGTATTAGTCTTCTCTACGACTTCACTGAGTTTTTCACTTCACAGGATCCTCACTTCCCTGCCCTCTGGCTAGAAAGCCAGGGTTTTGTTTCCCCCAGTCTGTGGCATACTGTTAATAATTGTGACTGCCTTTGAGACTCTTTCCCTGGTGGCTCAGAGGGTAAAGTGTCTGCCTACAATGCAGGAGACCTGGGTTCCATCCCTGGGTAGGGAAGATCCCCTGGAGAAGGGAATGGCAAACCACTAAAGTACACTTGCCTGGAAAATCCCATGGACTGAGAAGCCTGCTAGGCTACAGTCCATGGGGTCGCAAAGAGTAGGACACGACTGAGCGACTTCACTTCACTTTGAGAGTAAGTGATGAGAGAATGAAATGGAGCAGCCATCATGGTCAACAAAAGAGTCTGAAATGCAGTACTTGGATGCAATCTCAAAAATGACAGAATGATCTCTCTTCGTTTCCAAGGCAAACCATTCAATATCACAGTAATCCAAGTCTATGCCCCAACCAGTAATGCTGAAGAAGCTGAAGTTGAATGGTTCTATGAAGACCTACAAGACCTTTTAGAACTAACACCCAAAAAAGATGTCCTTTTCATTATAGGGAACTGGAATGCAAAAGTAGGAAGTCAAGAAACACCTGGAGTAACAGGCAAATTTGGCCTTGGAATACGGAATGAAGCAGGGCAAAGACTAATAGAGTTTTGCCAAGAAAATGCACTGGTCATAACAAACACCCTCTTCCAACAACACAAGAGAAGACTCTATACATGGACATCACCAGATGGTCAACACCAAAATCAGATTAATTATATTCTTTGCAGCCAAAGATGGAGAAGCTCTATACAGTCAGCAAAAACAAGACCAGGAGCTGACTGTGGCTCAGACCATGAACTCCTTATTGCCAAATTCAGACTTAAATTTAAGAAAGTAGGGAAAACCACTAGACCATTCAGGTATGACCTAAATCAAATCCCTTATGATTATACAGTGGAAGTGAGAAATAGATTTAAGGGCCTAGATCTGATAGAGTGCCTGATGAACTATGGGATGAGGTTCGTGACATTGTACAGGACACAGGGATCAAGACCATCCCCATGGAAAAGAAGCGCAAAAAAGCAAAATGGCTGTCTGGGGAGGCCTTACAAATAGCTGTGAAAAGAGAAGCAAAAAGCAAAGGAGAAAAGGAAAGATATAAGCATCTGAATGCAGAGTTCCAAAGAGTAGCAAGAAGAGATAAGAAAGCCTTCTTCAGCGATCAATGCAAAGAAATAGAGGAAAACAACAGAATGGGAAAGACTAGAGATCTCTCAAGAAAATCAGAGATACCAAAGGAACATTTCATGCAAAGATGGGCTTGATAAAGAACAGAAATTGTATGGACCTAACAGAAGCAGAAGATATTAAGAAGAGATGGCAAGAATAAACAGAAGAACTGTACAAAAAAGAGCTTCATGACCCAGATAATCATGATGGTGTGATCACTGACCTAGAGCCAGACATCCTGGAATGTAAAGTCAAGTGGGCCTTAGAAAGCATCACCACGAACAAAGCTAGTGGAGGTGATAGAATTCCAGTTGAGCTATTCCAAATCCTGAAAGATGATGCTGTGAAAGTGCTGCACTCAATATGCTGGCAAATTTGGAAAACTCGGCAGTGGCCACAGGACTGGAAAAGGTCAGTTTTCATTCCAATCCCAAAGAAAGGCAATGCCAAAGAATGCTCAAACTACCGCACGATTGCACTCATCTCACACGCTAGTAAAGTAATGCTCAAAATTCTCCAAGCCAGGCTTCAGCAATATGTGAACCGTGAACTTCCTGATGTTCAAGCTGGTTTTAGAAAAGGCAGAGGAACCAGAGATAAAATTGCCAACATCTGCTGGATCATGGAAAAAGCAAAAGAGTTCCAGAAAAACATCTATTTCTGTTTTATTGACTATTCCAAAGCCTTTGACTGTGTGGATCACAATAATCTGTGGGAAATTCTGAAAGAGATGGGAATACCAGACCACCTGACCTACCTCTTGAGAAATCTGTATGCAGGTCAGGAAGCAACAGTTAGAACTGGACATGGAAAAACAGACTGGTTCCAAATAGGAAAAGGAGTACGTCAAGGCTGTATATTGTCACCCTGCTTATTTAACTTCTATGCAGAGTACATCATGAGAAACACTGGACTGGAAGAAACACAAACTGGAATCAAGATTGCTGGGAGAAATATTAATAACCTCAGATATGCAGATGACACCACCTTTATGGCAGAAAGTGAAGTGGAACTCAAAAGCCTCTTGATGAAAGTGAAAGTGGAGAGTGAAAAAGTTGGCTTAAAGCTCAACATTCAGAAAACGAAGATCATGGCATGTGGTCCCATCACTTCATGGGAAATAGATGGGGAAACAGTGGAAACAGTGTCAGACTTTATTTTTCTGGGCTCCAAAATCACTGCAGATGGTGATTGCAGCCATGAAATTAAAAGACGCTTACTCCTTGGAAGGAAAGTTATGACCAACCTAGATAGCATATTGAAAAGCAGAGACATTACTTTGCCAACAAAGGTCCGTCTAGTCGAGGCTATGGTTTTTCCTGTGGTCATATATGGATGTGAGAGTTGGACTGTGAAGAAAGCTGAGCGTTGAAGAATGGATGCTTTTGAACTGTGGTGTTGGAGAAGACTCTTGAGAGTCCCTTGGACTGCAAGGAGATCCAACCAGTCCATTCTGAAGGAGATCAGCCCTGGGATTCTTTGGAAGGAATGATGCTAAAGCTGAAACTCCAGTACCTTGGCCACCTGATGCGAAGAGTTGACTCATTGGGAAAGACTCTGATGTTGGGAGGGATTGGGGGCAGGGGGAGAAGGGGACGACAGAGGATGAGATGGCTGGATGGCATCACTGACTCGATGGACGTGAGCCTGAGTGAACTCCGGGAGTTGGTGTTGGACAGGGAGGCCTGGCGTGCTGCGATTCATGGGGTCGCATAGAGTCGGACACGACTGAGTGACTGATCTGATCTGATCTGATCTGATGAGAGAATGGAAACAGCGAATAAAAAGTGATAGACATCCTCTCCACAAGTTGAGGAATACAGTTCCTCTAGACAGGGAGAAGGGTTCACATCTTTATAATTATAGAGTTTCTGGAGTCTGATGAAATATTGATTTCATTGCTGCTCCCACTGCCATAGGAATGCCTGGGGCTACAAAAAAGGAGAATGGATGGAACAAAAATATAGGCGTTTTCCTTTACTCTCTCTGACTCATTAGAGCTTTCTTTCTCACTCCTCAGATCAGAGATGAGGCCTTCCCTTGCCCACTTTCTGTCTACATATAGGGCACTTCATTTAGAAGCAGCAAAATACATTCTTTTCAGGAAACATTATTTTCAAGTGAGCATGGGACATTCTCCAGTATGGTTCATGTACTAAGCCAATCTTAATAAATCTAAGAAGATGGAAACACTGTCAAGCATCTTCTTCAACATAGTGAGTAGTTACAGTGCTCAGATTTCCTTTGAGTCTTGCCTGGGAATCACTGGAAGAAAAATTAAATGGGAAACTCCCCTAGTTCAATGGTATTTCAAATTATGGTTTCTTTTTCCAATCCACTCACTAATTATTTTTCAGAGCTTTTAGAGGGCTGCTGCCTGAATTGTATTCAGAGATTTCAGTTTCATTTAGTATGAGAAAGAGAGTAAAAATTTCTTACTCCATCTTACCTGGAACCAGCATTTAAACAGGTTTTTTTTCTTTTTTTTTTTTTTACTTAATAAATGAAGTACCTTTCATACCTCTGAGTAGAATTTGTTGTTGTTGTTGAGTCACTAAGTTGTGTCTGACTTTTGTGATCCCAGGGACTGTAGCAAGCCAGGCTCCTCTGTCCTCCACTGTCTCCCACAGTTTGCTCAGATTTATGTCCATTGAGTTGGTGATGCTCATCTGCTGCCATTCCCTTCTCCTTTTACCTTCAATCTTTCCCAGAATCAGTCTTTTTCCAATGAGCTGGCTTTAAGCATAAGGTGGCCAAACTATTGGAGCTTAAGCTTCAGCATCAGTCCTTCCAATGAATATTCAAGGCTGATATCCTTTGAGATTGACTGGTTTGATCCCCCTGAAGTACAAGGAACTCTCAAGGGTCTTCTCCAGCACCACAATTTGAAAGTATCAATTTGTTGGTGCTCAGTTTTCTTTATGATCCAGCTCTAACATCTGTACATGACTGCTGAAAAACCATCACTTTGACTATATAGACCTTTGTCAGCAAAGAGATATCTGTACTTTTTAATACAGTGTCTAGATTTGTCATAGCTGTTCTTCCAAGATGCAAGCATCTTTTAAGTTCATGGCTGCAATCACCATCCACAGTGATTTTGGAGTCCAAGAAAATAAAGTCTGTCACTGCTTGCACTTTTTCATTTTCTATTTGCCATGAAGTGATGTGACCAGATGTCTGATCTTAGTTTTTTTAATGTTGGGTTTCAAGCCAGCTTTTTCGCTCTCTTCTTTCACCCTCATCAAGAGGCTCTTTATATTTTACTTTAAAGTGCATTTTGATCTTCAAAAGAGGGTCATTCCTCTGTATAGTTGAACTGTACATATTTTTAATTTACAAACTTCAGTCTTTAGAAATTACAGCAGAAAAAGATGCATATCATAGATTTAAAATAACAAATCAGAGTCACAGATCAGACTACATATATAACAAAAATCTGATTTCTTTTTAGTTTAGGAGTTAGAAAATAATTGCCTTGCCCTGAATTTTCATTAATAAAAACCACTAATTATTGGGAACAGCTTGTGAGGCTATCATCAGATGCAGCTCATTACGTGGGCTTGCGCTGTGATTATCCACTTTGGCTTAGCATGACTTATTCTTAGCAGGGTGGCAGCTTCTGCACTGTCGTCATCCAAGTGCTTTCTGTGAGGTAGCAGGGTGATGGTGGAAAGAAACAATAGGGGTAGAGTGTGAGCAAACATTCAGACTTGAGTTTTCCCCTTGAAGGGAGTTATTTCCCATCTGGCACCTTTTAGCTAAAAATATTAGATGCTTGCTTTCACTATTACCTCTGTTGCTGAGCCCCAAGGAAAGAAAAAAGAAAAGACAGGTATCTATAAATTGGAAGACTTCTAGGTTCATGGGAACTGCAGGCTACCTGAAGAAGTATTTGGCATGCCTGGGTCCAAGTTGTCCAGGATCTCAGTTTAGTTCAGTCATCGCTCAGTGATGTCCAACTCTTTGCAACCCTTAGGACTGCAGCACACCAGGCTTTCCTGTCCATCACCAACTCCCAGAGCCTACTCAAATTCATGTCCGTTGAGTCGGTGATGCCATCCAACCTTCTCATCCTCTGTCATCCCCTTCTCCTCCTGCTTTGTGTCAGGTGGCCAAAGTATTAGAGTTTCAGCTTCAGCATCAGTCCTTCCAATGAATATTCAGGACTGATTTCCTTTAGGATGGACTGGCTGGATCTCTTTGCTGTCCAAGAAACTCTCAAGAGTCTTCTCCAACACCACAGTTCAAAAGCATCAGTTCTTCAGTGCTCAGTTTTCTTTATGGTCCAACTCTCACATCCATACATGATTATAGGAAAAACCATAGCTTTGACTAGATGGACCTTTGTCAGCAAAGTAATGTCTCTGCTTTTTAATATGCTATCTAGGTTGGTCATAGCTTTTCTTCCACGGAGCAAGTGTCTTTTAAATTCATGGCTGCAGTCGCCACCTGAAGTGATTTTGGAGCCCAAGAAAATAAAGTCTATCACTGTTTCCATTGTTTCCCTTTCTGTTTGCCATGAAGTGATGGGACCAGATGCCATGATGTTAGTTTTTTGAATGTTGCATTTTAAGCCAACTTTTTCACTCTCCTCTTTCACTTTCATCAAGAGGCTCTTTAGTTCTTCTTTGCTTTCTACCATAAGGGTGGTGTCATCTGCATAGCTGAGATTATTGATATTTCTCCTGACAATCTTGAGTCCAGCTTGTTGGATGCATGCTTCATCCAA
The DNA here is from genome assembly GCF_019923935.1 of Bubalus bubalis. Classification (NCBI taxonomy): domain Eukaryota; kingdom Metazoa; phylum Chordata; class Mammalia; order Artiodactyla; family Bovidae; genus Bubalus; species Bubalus bubalis. The sequence goes on from NC_059158.1 coordinate 85,531,480, forward strand.
GCTGGCATTTCACATTATGTACTGTGCATATAAGACTTCCCTGGTGGCTCAGACAGTAAAGCATCTGTCTATAATGTGGGAGACCCAGGTTCAATCCCTGGGTTGGGAAGATCCCCTGGAGAAGGAAATGGCAATCCACTCCAGTACTATTGCCTGGAAAATCCCATGGACAGAGGAGCCTGGTAGGCTACAGTCCATGGGGTTGCAAAGAGTCGGACATGACTGAGTGACTTCACTTATCACTTACTGTGCATAAAAGTTAAATAAGCGGGGTGACAATATTCAGCCTTGACATACTCCTTCACCAGGATCTATAAAATGACTATGAACAGAACTCCCTGTATCAGGCAGCATAGTGCTGGGCAAAGAGAACGAGCTAGAACAACTGAATTCTAGACCTAGTTTTACCATAGAGCAATCAATGCCTTACCTTTCTATTGTGGGTTAGAATTTTAAAACACTCAAACTCCCATGGTCTCATTTGATCTTCCCAACCTTGTTTTCAGCCAAGAAGAACTAATATTGTTTTCTCAGTTCTCAGAATGAGAAGTAAAGACTCAATGCAGTTAACATCTACTTTCTGTTAGTCTAAGATTCTTTCCACTTGAATGTCATTATCCATTTGTGTTTCTAGAAGACTCAGTTTGTGATCTGTAAATGTAAAGATTTTCAGTGAATTTTTTCCAGGTCTTTTCAGTTTTATCTAGTCATATTCTCACATTTTAGACACCTATCACTTCATAAATGGTTTATTAGGAAATTTTTCACAATTGCTCAACCTATAAGATGTCCCACATTCTGTCATTAAGATATAAAGCATTTCTTCTGATTATACTCCAGTGCATAAGTACCAGCTGGGTATAAGAGAGCATATTTCTTAGTACATCATCTGATTTCTCACTGTTTGTATTAAGTCATGTCCAACACTTTGTGATGCTAGGGACTGTAGCCTGCCAGGCTCCTCTGTCCATGGGATTCTCCAGGCAAGAATACTGGAGTGGGTAGCCAGGCCTTTCTTCAGGGGATCTTCCTGACTGGGGATGGAACCTATGTCTCCTGTGGCTCTTGCTTTGCCACCGGGGAAGGGTCCAGTTTCTCATTGTGTTTATAGAATTATATAACTTGAGAATTGCAATCTATTTTACAGTCTATTAAATTTTGTTGACTTCAACCACTCACTCAAATTCTCTTGATTTAGTTTGTCTCATTAATATAAACATCCAGTAGAAAGGCAAAAGATATAAATGGCCAATTCATTAAAGAAGAAAATAATTAGACCATATATAGATAGATAGGTACTCAGCCTCATTAGTAGCCAACTAAGTGAAAATTTAACAATACGACACCAGTTTGCACACATTAAACTGGAAAAAATTGTAAAATATTAATAACATACCATGATGGTATGCATATACAGAAATTAGAAAGCTCATACACTGTGTTACTTGAGTAACAGCTCATACACTGTTGAGCCTGGTGGCTCAGATGGTAAAGAATCTGCCTGCAATGTGGGAGACCCGGGTTTGATCCCTGGGTTGGGAAGATCCCCTGGAGAAGAGAAAGGCTATGCAATACAGTATTCCTGGAGAATTCCTGGACTATATATTCCATGGGATTGGGAAGAATCAGACACAACTGAGCGACTTTCACTTTCACAACTTTCAAGCCCTTCATAGTGTCTGGCTTATAGCAAGCATTTAAAGCAAGCATTAAAAAAAAATCAATCAATAAAATAAACTGCTATTGCAAGTGTGAATTGTTTCAAATCTTTTGGAAAGTTATCTGGAAATATCTAGAATCATTAAAAATTCATTTAAACTTTGAGTGAGTATTGCTACTACAACTAAGTCACTTCAGTCGTGAAGGACTCTGTGTGACTCCATAGACGGCAGCCCACCAGGCCCCGCCGTCCCTGGGATTCTCCAGGCAAGAACACTGGAGTGGGTTGCCATTTCCTTCTCCAATGCATGAAAGTGAAAAGTGAAAGTGAAGTCGCTCAGTCGTATCCAACTCTTAGCGACCCCATGGACTGCAGCCTACCAGGCTTCTCCCTCCATGGGATTTTCCAGGCAAGAGTACTACTGGAGTGGGGTGCCATTGCTGCTTTTGGCAAATACCTCACAGAAATAAGAGCACCATTATTTAATAAAATATATGTAGAAGGATGTTTATTTCAGCAAAAAAGCTGAAAATAAAGTATTTTTTATCAGCAAGGGAATGATTAAATAATTTTATCAGAGTCCCAAGAAAACAAATAAGTCATGGAAATTTGAGGGAAGTTTATTCACAAAAGGGGTATTTTAAAAGTATAATCAGTATGAAAGCAGTCATAGATTTTATTTTCTTGGGCTCCAAAATCACTGCAGACCATGATTGCAGATACGAAATTAAAAGACACTTGCTACTTGGCAGGAAATCTATGACAAACCTAGACAGTGTATTAAAAAGGAGAGACATCACTTTGCCTGAATATTCATTGGAAGGACTTTTGCTGAAGCTGAAGTTACTATACCTTGGCCACCTGATGCAAAATGCCGACTCACTGGAAAAGACCCTGATGCTGTGAAAGACTGAAGGAAAAAGGAGAAGGAGGCGGCAGAAGATGAGGTGGTTAGATAGCATCCCCAACTCAATGGATGTGAATTTGAGTGAACTCTTGGAGATAGTGGAAGACAGAGGAACTGGCATGCTCCAATCCATGAAGTTGCAATGAGTCAGACACAATTTATCTACTGAAAAATGACAAGGGAAAATCTATTTCAATAACCTAGTTTGAATAGGAAGAAGGCAATGGCAGCCCACTCCAGTACTCTTGCCTGGAAAATCCCATGGACAGAGGAGCCTGGTAGGCTCCAGCCCATGGGGTCGCTAAGAGTTGGGTACTACTCAGCGACTTCACTTTCACTTTTCACTTCTATGCATTGGAGAAGGAAATGGCAACCCACTCCAGTGTTCTTGCCTGGAGAATCCCAGGGATGGTGGAGCCTGGTGGGCTGCCGTCTATGGGGTCGCACAGAGTTGGACACGACTGAAGCAACTTAGCAGCAGCAGCAGATCTATTACCTTCCTGGGCTCAAAGTGAGGAATCTGTGACCAGAGCACAGAAGGAAAGTGCAGTAGTGGAGAAGTTCTCCTCCTTGGGAGAAGTGGCCTTCAGCTGAGGGACACAGCCAGGAAGAGGCAAACTTAAATGGAGGGATCCAGGAATAAATACCCTGCCCTCAGCCTTTTTTCTTTCATCTCTTGCCAAGGCTGCCTATTTGTTACCTCAATCAGAACCAACCAAGAGCAAGGGAAGCCATACAAGTCTGCCTCCCAAAATGCAGAATAGAAACAGGGGGAGAGAGAATCTAGGTCATCAAGCAAAAGGCAACTAACACAATACTCAAGTCACGTAGTGACTGTGGAATAATACAGAGCAATGGAAATATTATGAACTGATATGGATGGCCCATTTCACGGATCCACGTATGCTACATATTTGGGAAAAATGGAGTGTGAAGTTTTGAATATGATTTAAGTTTAAAAGCAATAATGGTATGTATGTAAATGTATATATGTACCTGCTAAGTCACTTCAGTCATCTCTGACTCTTTGCAGCCCCACGGACTGTAGCCCACCAGACTCCTCTATCCATAGAATTTTCCAAGCAAGAATACAGGAGAGGGTTGCCATTTCCTCCTCCAGGGGATCTTCCCGACCCGGGGAGTGACCTCTCATCTCCTGCATCTCTTGCATTGGCAGGCAGATTCTTTACCACTACTGCCACCTGAGAAGCACATATGTATGTATATATAAACATGCATGTGAATATATCAACTGTTTATATTAGTGTTTCTACAAAGTGCTTTGAAATCCATTAGAATGATAGGATGTCAGAAAGATTGTGATAGTGCTAAACGCACTAATCATGGCAGGTGATTAGTAACATGGATTGGCTGATGGAGATGGCTGAAATATTATCTGTAATTTGCATAAACTAAATTTTGCCTTGTAATAATGACTAGACTAAACAGTGTACAGATAAATGAACCTTCACACAAAAAAAGATGCCAATTCTGTTTTTCTCATATCCACATGGCTGGAGTTGCAATGGGGCAAAGCATAATGGGATCTGACCTGCTTTTGAGTCAGGGAAATTTAACAATCATTTGTGTATGTGTGCTAAGTTGCTTCAGTCATGTCTGACTTTTTGTGAACCCATTGACTGTATCCCACCAGGCTCCTCTATTCATGAGATTTCCGAGGCAAGGATTCCCTTCTCCAGGGGGTCTTCCCAACCCATGGATCAAACTTGAGTCTCCTAAATTGCAGACAGATTCTTTACCATCTGAGTCACCAGAGAAGCCCAACAATCACTTGTAGTCAACTCCAAAGTCAGGAATTCAATGAGGCCCTCATCTCTGTGGCAATTTATCTCAAAGTCAAATTTTTACCCTCAAATCTGGAACATTTTTTAGATGTTATCAGGTAACAAATCTGTTTTCTACTGTTCAGCTGAGATTCTCTAAATATTCAGGAACTTTTTGTTGACAGAAAGATATTTTTATAAATATCCCCTCCCCCATTTTTAATGGATGCATATGTTTACAACACATTTCTCATTTTTTAAAGTATTTTCAAACTTCACTAACTTTCAAATATTACTTTTTCACAAACCTACTTTGCAGACCTTGCTGTTTTTAAAACACATGCCAGACTTGGACTTGCTACAGATAACACACCACACTTGCACAGCTGTTTCATCAGCCTTACCTGGGATCATTTTCAAAATTCCAGAGCAGGACAGGAGTCCCACAGCATAGTGCCTGGAACACAGCCAGTCTCACAGCACTGAGTCAATATGACACACACTCAGTCAAAGGTACATTTGAGTCTTCAGTCTAAAAGACACAAAACATCTGGTGTTGTCTTCTTTCTTTCTCTCTCTCTCTCTCTCTGTCTTTCAATCTCTATCTCTTTGAGAGAAATATGGAAGCTCTGGAATTATGGGCACAGAGTCTATTGGGAATAGTCCTAAGAGAGCCAAGGTTTATATGTGAGTGCCTGGGAAGGAACATGAGTCACACTTGGATCTTTTCAAGCCTGGCTGCAAACGTGCTGAGCGTTAGCCATTATTAGTGCTGGTTTCTGATGGGAGAAGCAGCAACTCCATAGCTGCTTTTTAAAAAGAAAAACTCAGGTTTGACAAAGAATTTGTTAAAAGGATATTAAAATAGAACTCTTACTTTTTAAGGAGAGCCTTATACCGAGGATATTTGTTGGTACTTAGTGATGAACTTCCAGATTTTCAAGCTGGTTTTAGAAAAGGCAGAGGAACCAGAGATCAAATTGCCAACATCAGCTGGATCATGGAAAAAGCAAGAGAGTTCCAGAAAAATATCTCTTTCTGCTTTATTGACTATGCCAAAGCCTTTGACTGTGTGGATCACAATAAACTGTGGAAAATTCTGAAAGAGATGGGAATACCAGACCACCTGACCTGCCTCTTGAGAAACATGTATGCAGGTCAGGAAGCAATAGTTAGAACTGGACATGGAACAACAGACTGGTTCCATATAGGAAAAGGAGTAAGTCAAGGCTGTATATTGTCACCTTGCTTATTTAACTTACATGCAGAGTACATCATGAGAAACGCTGAGCTGGAAGAAGCACAAGCTGGAATTAAGATTGCTGGGAGAAATATCAATAACCTCAGATATGCAGATGACACCACCCTTATGGTCGAAAGTGAAGAGGAACAAAAAAGCCTCTTGATGAAAGTGAAAAATGAGAGTGAAAAAGTTGGCTTAAAGCTCAACATTCAGAAAACTAAGATCATGGCATCTGGTCCTGTCACTTCATGGGAAATAGATAGGGAAACAGTGTCAGACTTTATTTTTCTGGGCTCCAAAATCACTGCAGATGGTGATTGCAGCCTTGAAATTAAAAGATGCTTACTCCTTGGAAGAAAAGTTATGACCAAACTAGATAGCATATTAAAAAGCAGAGATATTACTTTGCCAGCAAAGGTCTGTCTAGTCAAGACTATGGTTTTTCCAGTGGTCATGTATGGATATGAGAGTCAGACTGTGAAGAAAGCTGAGCCCTGAAAAATTGATGCTTTTGAAGTGTGGTGTTGGAGAAGACTCTTGAGAGTCCCTTGGACTGCAAGGAGATCCAACCAGTCTATCCTAAAGGAGACCAGTCCTGGGTGTTCATTGGAAGGACTGATGCTGAGGCTGAAACTCCAATACTTTGGCCACCTCATGCGAAGAGTTAACTCACAGGAAAAGATCCTGATACTGGGAGGGATTGAGGGCAGGAGGAGAAGGGGACAATAGAGGATGAGATGGCTGGATGGCATCACCGACTCGATGCACATGAGTTTGGGTGAACTCCGGGAGTTGGTGATGGAGAGGGAGGCCTGGCATGCTGCCATTCATGGGGTCGCAAAGAGTCGGACACAACTGAGTGACTGAACTGAACTGAACTGAGTGATAGATTTGTATCCATTTGCCTGAGGAACAATTCCTTTGGTTCTATATTTGATTACTTTACCTGAATGATCTACCAGATATAAATTATACCCTTGACACTATAAAATTATAACTCAAACTAAGTGTCTTATAATTAGTAAATTATGAATGTTGTGTTAATAAAAAATTCCATGTAGCAAGTTAGACAGCAATACAGTGAATGAGATAGTCTAATAATTGTTTACTCTATTTTCATGATTCATCTTTGTAACTCTGGATGCTTGAAGGTGGTGGTATATCTAGAATTTCATAAGGTGTCTGTAAGCTTTCAGCACAAATAACAAGCTGGTAATTACTACTGAAAAACTTTCACAAATCAGGTCAAAGTCTGAGAATATTAGCATTTTCCCATGTCTCCACTACCCACTACTTTAGAACATGGGAGGTTTCTATGCTGGTAGGAAATGGAGCAGAAAGCAAAACACTAGCAAAATAGAGCAATAAAAAGTTAAGTGAATGGGTAACCTGTGGGGTAAATCAGAGACTGTGACTATTTTGTAATGTTGGGAAAGTTAGAACAAATGGCCACCATATGATACAACAAACTCCCTGTGAATTACAACCCAAAAGCAGAATGACAGATCAATACTAAAGGTAGGATGCTGGAAAAGGGGGGCTTTATCTGAATAAGAATCTTTCAACTGTTTTCTAAGTGCAGCATTGCACTCAATCCATTTCCTTCTTTACTCCTACAGAAATACTAGTAAAGGGAATCTACCAGGAAGCAATTTTGACAGTGTCGTGTAACAGTATGTTTGCAAATTGGAACCTACTGATAATCCTTATGGAGCTAATACTAAATATTTACTGGCAGCCCATGACTTAGTACTGATCCATAGATAAAAATGCCTGTAATTTTCCCTGCTGCCTCTCAACACCACTGATTTTCTCTCAGTGTTACCTGCCCTTTCCCTACTCCTCCCATACTGTGTTAGCTCTTAAGGAAAAGCTAAGAATTTGCTACCCAATTAGGGAGCCTGTGGATTCAGAGGTTTTCCTGGTGGCTCAGATGGTAAAGAATCTGCCTGCAGTGTGGGAGACCTGGGTTCGATCCCTGTGTCAGGAATCATTCCCTTCTCCCTCCTCTGGAGAAGGGAATGACAACCCACTCCAGTATTCTTGCCTAGAGAATTCCATAGACAGAAGAACCTGGTGGGCCACAGTCCATGGGGTCACAAAGAGTCAATCCTGCTGCTGCTGCTGCTGCTGCTGCTGCTGCTGTTAAGTCGCTTCAGTCCTGTCCAACTCTGTGCGACCCCATAGACAGCAGGCCACCAGGCCCTGCCATCCCTGGGATTCTCCAGGCAAGAACACTGGAGTGGGTTGCCATTTCCTTCTCCAAGGCATGAAAGTGAAAAGTGAAAGTGAAGTCGCTCAGTCTTGTCCGACTCTTAGCGACCCCATTGACTGCAGCCTACAGGGCTCCTCCATCCATGGTATTTTCCAGGCAAAGAGTACTGGAGTGGGTTGCCATTGCCTTCTCCGAGTCAATCCTGAGCGACATTTTCAGAAGCGGAAGTGAAAAGGTGCGAAAGCAAAAAAAATAAATAAAAGTTATCTTAGGGGAAGTAGTATTTCACACTCCTAGATCGGGCTGATATGTCTACTTGGTGATCCACTGCCAAAAATTCCTCCTGAGCTAGCTGAATTTTCCACTTAACATAATATTGGATCAAAAGCCAAAAGCCTCTTGTTGGGTTTCAAAAATTACCAAAAGTGTCCAATCACTGTTGAGAGACTGCTAAGTAACAAGCATTTTGATAGACATTTTATTCTTACAATCAGCCTGTGAGTTATGATACTATTAATCAAATTTAAGATGCAGGCAAGCAAAAGCTCAGAAAAAGGTTAAGTGATTTACCAAAGCCAGGGTAATGGAGTCAAAATTCAAAGACAGGTGTCAAGCCCTAGAGAGTATTCTCTGCTGCTGCTTCTGCATTCTACATTGTCTTCTTCATTGTTAGCAGTGTTTCATATTTTAATTTGATTTAACTCAACCTTGATCCATTCATTTATCCAGCATTCAACAGGCATTTGTAGAGTGCTGTGTGGGATACTCTGTTACTTCCCGAAGCTTCCTGAGATTAGGTGCACTGGGGAATTGTTTGATGTGGGGGTGGGTCAGGTGGCTACAAACTGATTATTTAGCTCAGGCATTTGATGGCACTTCCTGTTTTGGACCCCCAGGGACTTTGTGGGCTGAGAATTGGAAAAGAACTAGGTAACGGAAAGTGAGAAGGTACTAGTGACTAGTTTTACATCTTTAATATAATCACTAGATTATATAGCCTTTAAATGTGTCAACTGTACTACATTTCCCATAATTCTCTGTGTGTTTCTGCTTAGGGTGGGGAAAAAAAATCTTTTCATGGGAGATTTGGAAGGCAAGAGTGAAGCAGCAACCATTTTTGTCTTCAGGCTCAGGTCAAGGCAGGTGGTTTTGTAGTTCATGCATATTGTCACTTAGTTGATGGCTCACCTTGGGAGGAGTGAGTAGCCAGGCCCACAACTGCCTCACCTTCCCTTCATTCTCCTTCAGTGTTTCTGACTCCTGGGACAGAACTGTGCCTAGCTCCATGATAATTGGGTCTCAGGTCTGTCCTCATAGAGTTATAATTGGTGGGTGCTGATAGATGCCAGCTGGCTCTTGCACTTCTTACTTAGAGTCATCTTCTCTTCCAGACCATCTGCAACCTTGTGTTTCAATCTCCAGGTTCCCAAAACAAAGGAAGTAGTCTTACTGAGACTGCTTTCACATTGTGTGAGATCAAATTTCTATATCAAAATCTGCTTCTCTGGTTCACCTCTCACCAATATACTAGGAAAGGAGGGGTCTAAATATTTTCCTCCCTCACTTCTAGATTGCATAACCTGACTGCATCTGGTACTCTTGGAAACTCAACTGTTCAGCTGCCTCAGGGATTGCATGTCTGTGAGAAAGGAAGCAGGTTCTCACCAGACACCAAATCTCCCAACATCCTGATCTTAAACTTCTCAGCCTTGGGAACTGTGAGAAGTAAATTTCTGGTGTTTATTAGTCACACTGTGATTTCAAGTGCCCATTCTAAGGCCCTATGAGCTAACAAGTATCCCTCTGTATTGGGAGGCCAAATTTCTCTTCTGCATTTCAAACTTGTATATTGGGTTGTCTACTGAGAAAGTCCGATTAGATGTACTATGTACAAAGTGAAGTGAAAGTTTCTCAGTCCTGCCTAACTCTTTGTGACCCCATGGACTACACAGTCCATGGAATTCTTCAGGCTAGAATACTGGAGTGGATAGCCTTTCCCTTATCCAGGGGATCTTCCCAACCCAGGGATTGAAGCCAGGTCTCCCCATTGCAGGCAGGTTCTTTACCAGCTGAGCCACAAGGGAGCCCAAGAATACTAGAGTGGGTAGCCTATCCCTTCTCCAGCAGATATTCCCAAACCAGGAATTGACCCAGGGTCTTCAGCACTGCAGGCAGATTCTTTGTCCTATATACAAACTAGCATTTAATTTCTTCAATATCAAACAGATTATTGCTCATCTCATACTCTGAAAATACAAACTAATAGACAAATACCCCAAATATTCTCTCAATGTTTTTTTCTTTAGCTATTGGAACAACTGTCAATCCAGTGTTCAAGTCAGAATGCTAGCAGTACTTTTTTATTCCTTGGTATTCTCTTATTCTTTATATTCAATCACTCAGCCATAAAATTTCAAAACATATATCAAATCCATTCATTTCTCTCCACAGCCACTATTTCAGCTCAAGATACCAATTCTCCAAGAATTATTAATAAGTGTGTGTATCATAAGATATAATGCAATATATGCTTTTGCTACGTGTACATTATATATTAATTGGCAATATATACTTTATATATATTTGCATGTATGATATCATGTTATACATACTTTTCTGAAACTTACTTTTTACTTAATATCTTATAAACCACTCTTTATCTATTGCAAATATGTGTTATGGGTGTACCATTATTTGTTTAAATTATACAAGTAATAGATGCACATAGTCAAGAATGCATGCAGAAAGCTATGAAATATAGAATAAAATATTCCTTTTCCCATGACCCCATCTCCATTCTGCTATTGCAATCACTGCTAATAAGTTAGTTGCATTAGTCACACCAAATTTAATGTTGCAACTTTAAATCCTGTGTTATACCTCTGTTTTTTCATCTGTCAACATTAAAGATTATCTTATTTACTCCCTAAAATAAAAGATGAGAATTCACTGCATTTATATCATCTTCCATTCCTCTGCCACAAACTAGGCAACATTTTCTGATTTAGCTTTAGCTTTTCACGTATTAATTTTAACTTTAAACTATATTCTTAAGCTTTTATTTCTTCCTTTATCAATTTTGACAATATCTACTGATTCCACTTTATGAAAAATGAGAAAATTAATTAACCTGCTGATCTTTTCCTAGATCTTATTTTTCTCCATATCATATCTCAATCTCTGTTGATTAATTCATTTTTCCAATATTGAGATTAATAATATTGCCTAGTATGTTGAGTTACATCATTATAGTTAAATATGCTCTTTTTATTTCTAGGTTTCTTCTCAAAGGTGAAAACCAATAAATAATGTGTGTTTTACCCACATCTAAATATACCTATTTACTATACAACAAAATAAAATATTTGAACCATAAAAGGAGCAATAAAATGGTGTGTAACTGTAGATTCCAAAAGACAAGCCTCATGGCTTCTCTTTTATTTTCATTTTGAGTATCCATTTCTCCTGGATATTTTTCAAATACCCCTGTTTTTTAAATCCTGTTAATACTTCCTTAGATCACCAGGAACACATCCAACTGCTGAACATGTTGGGTTTATTACCTGTTGCAGTAGGGAAGACACAGATCAATGGGAATTGCTGGATATCTGTGAGAGAGCATTAAAATGAACTATCAGAAATTTTCTGAGTTCCTTAATATACCCTAAGGTTTATTTTCTTCTCAGTTGATTAATGATTTGACTAGCTATAGAACTGTAGGCTTAGAATTTAAAGTAGTCAATTATCTTCTATAATTCAATTTCATATCGCTGATGAAAAGTCTGAGGTAAATGTGGTTTTTATTTCTTGATATATGTTTTTTACTCTCCCTCTTTCTCTTAAATCTTTTAGGATTTATCTAGGTGTGGGTTTATTTGTATTTTTTCCATTAATTCCATGGGTTCTTTCAACGTAAATATTTATGCTATCCTTCAGTTTAGAAACTTTGCTGTTAGTTTTAAATGTTTTCTCTCCTCCATTAAGCCTGTTTTCTATGCTCTATGTCTTTGGAATCTATCCTCCATATATTGTTAACTTTTCTTGGATACTTTCCTACACTTTATCTTTTCTTGTATATTCTAGGAAACTTCTTTAATTTGGATCACATATTTCATCTTCAGTTATTTTATTAACCAGAAAATTCACTATTTTTATTTTTGAAAATAAGAACCTCTAAGAACTTTACATTTTCCTTTGATTTTCTTTTCTTTATCATGTCATCCTGATTTATTTTAAAAGTGCAGTACCATTTGAAAAGCTATGAAATTATTCATTGTATATTTTAATTACCTTTTTTCTTTCAATGATTTGTTTCCTAGGCAGTTTTATTATTGCTGTCACTCAGGATGTTGATTGTCCTTTGCTCTCTGCTTAATCTTGATTGTTCACTTATAATTAATTGAATGAATAAATTGATTGATATAGTCTGGGAGCCTGGAGACTTAACCAATTGCTGAAAAGAGGGCTTGACTCTGGAGATGGAGCAAGATAAGTTATGTCCCTCAACAACAGATTGAATTTTTCTGTTCCTATTATCTGGGCTTCCCTGGTGGCTCTGACGGTAAAGACTCTGCCCATAATGTGGGAGACCCTGGTTCAGTCCCTGGGTCAGGAAGATCACCTGAAGGGAATGGCTACCCACTTGCCAGGAGAATTCCATGGACAGAGGAGCCTTGATGGCCACAGTCCATGTGATTGCAAAATGTTGGGCACAACTGAGTGACTAACACTTTGAAATTTTCATACCTTATCTGATATGGCAGTCAGGACGTGCTCAAACCTCCAGTGTGCCTCTCTCCTAGGACCTTAAACCCTCCACAGACAGATTAGAAACTTTCTTTAGTTTGTGTCAGGATTTTATCCAGATGGCAAAGTACTTTGTGTCAAGTCACTCCTCTTTCTTTTTTTCAGTACAAGAGAGGAAGGAGTTACTCAGCGTTTTTGTTATCAGTTATGTAATGACTTTTCCTGATGGCTCCAAGGCCCACTTTCTGTTCTTAGGATTTGTTGGCTTTAATTTAACACTCCTTTAGGTATCACTTGGGAAATCTAGTACTCAAGTATTGTAGGCTTCTCTCTCTAGGGCCTCTCTGGATGTTTGTGTAGGATGAACTGGGCACTTATCTGTGTGAATGGAGACCCCCAGAATTGCACAGTGCACAGCTTGACAACTGAGGTTTGCTATTTCATCTCTACCTAGCTCCTGAAATGTCTCCAAATTCTTATCTTCATGGATTCCCAGTGATATTCTTTTTTGTCTTAAAAAATATTTTAAGTACTTTAACGTGACTTTGGAAGTACAGGAAAAAACAAATATCCTTAGATGAATGACTTGAATCAGAAACCATGTATTAGTTTTATTATTTCTTCTAGATATTATCTGTACTTAGATTAATACCCTAAATATTATCACCGTAAAACTGATGGAATGGGGAAAATAATCATGTTTCTCACAACATTTATGTATAAACATTTCAATTCTTTTTGAAAAACTACGATTGCCTCAGGTTATTTTAGGGTGAGAAATTTAGGGGGAACTATCTTTATCAGATACTGATCCTTTAAACATAGAACTACATTACGTAAAGGTTTATGTATATAAATGACAGAGAATCATGAGGACGAAAATTATTTTAAAAAATAAATGATAATATTTATGCTTGAGAAATTCCTCTACTTACAAATTTCAGGTAAGATAACTAAATTTGATTTAAGGGAAAAAGGATTAGAAACTTGTAGTTAAGAAAGAAGAAATAAAGAGAAAGCAATAAAGACTTGATTATTGACTGTCTCATTCTTTCCTATTGCAGCCAATGTGAAACATTCAATGGTGTCCTTGGCTTACTATTTGTCAGCCAAAGAAGGATAAGGTATGTGTCTCACTGGTTGGGTTACCTGAGAAGCGGACTCTGCAATGATCAGCAGGATATTTATCAGAGTGCTCTTAGGATCAATACATATGGAAAGGAAACAGGAGGACATAGTTGAACTAGTTTATAAGCCCCAGACCTCAGCCCACCCCAGATATAGCTTTGGAACTCATCTGCTCTTTCAGAGATGTCTTGAATTCGGGGGCTGTGTATCCTGGGAATGATCATCCACTGGATATGGGCACACCTGAAAAGAGGTGTGACTTGACAAGTAGTTTTCTTCTCCTGTGGATAGGCCCCCAAAACACCAATAGTTGACTACTATCCTCTAACATCACACCCATCAGCCAGGGAAGTATTTAATATTATAATAAGTTCCTTATTTCTGAGAGAAGCTCAAGGCATCTTACATCAACCATAATCTACCCTTTCTACCACTTGGAATCATTTCTTATAGGTTCTGGGAGTATCTTCCTTCTCTTGGTGAAAAGGAAAATAAAGCAGAAAGATTAGTGGGAAAAACCAGCCCCAGCTATTAGCCTCAGGTCCCAACAGCACACCAGGAAATATTTCTCAAAAGTCATAAATCTCAACTGTAAATGCAATGGCCATGCTCCAAAACCCTAGAAGGCTGCATGATATTCTCCTGCTAGGGCTTATCATAAAATCAGTATGGGTATCCCTTCCCACCACTAATATCTCTAGCACCACAGGGTCTACTGAGTCGTATGTCCACCATCCAAGCAGCCGAGTTACTTGTACTTAAGCCTGGAATTGCTGCAGAGCCCTTCCATGATCTGAGATCCACTCATAGCTGCCAGCCTTTCAGACACTAGCTATATCCCCGGGTGGAAAATATGCTGCCTCTGGGTCTGTCAGCCACTGTGTTTCTTTCTTCATGGTGCGAGGCACAAGATGCAATAGTTTGTCCTTTACTTTGGAGAGAATGTCCTCACACACAGAGACCACAGACATTTTTATTAACTTGGTGGGCCTTGGAATCTTCCTATGATTTGTTTTGTGCTTTCTGGAGGACATATGGCTTACAAGACTTTAATCATGCTGGCTACTTCTTGCTCATGCAGTCCAATTAGAATAATGTCATTTATATGATAGTAAAACAAAATGATATTCAGACATCCTGGAAACTATGTTATGACAAAGGACAGACTAGCTACCAGAGCCCTAGCACAAAACTGTAAATATATTCTGTTATTTGGTTCTTTCTTCTGACAAAGATACAAAAGAAAACATTCTCCAGATCAAATTAGTGACCACTTACCAAGTTCCTGAGGACATGCTAATTCGTTCTAACAAATATTTCACATCTGGCTCCACAGCAATATTTGGAGCTACTATTTTCTTGAGTTTACAATAATTCACTTTACTCTTCAATATTTGTTGGCTTTGGTTTTGCTCCTTGTTGTAGGAACATGATGTGTATGAAACAGAGATAGGAGGATAGCTGTTACTTCTGCACCTTTTACGTATTTAAGGGTGATGCTAATTTCTGTTCTTCCCCTGCCATGGGAGATGTGATTTACTTGCTCTCCTAGCAAGGTGTGTAGGTGGCGCAGTTCAGAGACACCCTCTTGGCCTTCATAGCGCTTACACTATAGGCCAAGAACCCATTATATGGGTTGGTGAAAGTGAAAGTGTTAGTCACAGCAAATATAACCATTATACATTTAGGGACTCTAGAAACTACCATTGGGTGAGTCTGCAAATCCAGTCAACCCACTGTGAATTATGACTGGGCTAGAACCCTGTTTATTAGCTATCCTCATATGATTCTTCTAGAGCAGAGAGTGTGTGTGATAAGTTGCTTCAGTCATGTCTGACTCTTTGCAACTCTATGGACTATAGCCTGCCAAACTCTTCTGTCCATGGGGATTCTCCAGGCAAGAATCCCAGAGTGGGTTGCCATGCCCTCCACGGGAATCTTCCCAACCCAGAGATTATACTCATGTCTTTTATGTCTCCTGCATTGGCAGGTAGGTTCTTTACCACTAGTGCCACTTGGAACTATAATAGAGTTCAGATCAGTTCAGTTCAGTCGCTCAGTCATGTCCAACTCTTTGCACCCCCATGGACCAACACGCCAGACCTCCCTGTCCATCAGCAACTCCCAGAGCCTACTCAAATTCATGTCCATTGAGTCGGAGATGCCATCCAACCTTTTCATCCTCTATAGTCCCCTTCTCCTCCTGTCTTCAATCTTTCCCCACATCAGGGTCTTTTCCAATGAGTCAGTTCTTTGCATCAGGTGGCCAAAGTATTGGAGTTTCAGCTTCAGCATCAGTCCTTCCAATGAATATTGAGGACTGATTTCCTTTAGGATGAACTGGTTGGATCTCCTTGCAGTCCAAGGTACTCTCAAGAGTCTTCTCCAACACCACAGTTCAAAAGCATCAATTCTTCAGTGCTCAGCTTTCTTTATACTCCAACTCTCACATCTGTACATGACATGTTAGACATGTCCGTGTCCAACTCTTTGCCACTCCATGGACCATCCATGGAATTCTCCAGGCCAGAATACTGGATTGGGTAGCCTATCCCTTCTCCAGGGGATCTTTCTGACACACAAATCTAACTGGGGTCTCTTGCATTGCAGGTGGATTCCTTACCAACTGAGCTATGAGGGAAGCCCTTAGTAAATTCTTATGGGTCCCTTTGAGACAAAACTTTGGAATTACAGTAATGTACAGTTGCTGGGGCTTGGCAGGGCTCCTTCTCCTGGTGACCTAGTCTCTTTTTCAGTCATTAGGTTTTAGATTCCAAATCTGGCTTGGGGTGAAAACTGGTTAAGACATTATGAATTTTATCAGTATTTTTAGGCTTACTCTCAGTTTCCTGATTTTTTTTTTATTATTGAATTTATAGATTGAGTAATATAGTACTTTACTTTTTGGCTACCTATTATTTCCCTTGGGATGCCATATTCTATTAACCATCACTGTAATTCTCTGTGACTTGATTTTCTTGGCCCTTTGATTTGACTCCAATCTTTTTTTTCATCAAAGTGGAGTTGATTTACAATGTTGTGTTAGTTTCTTGTATATAGCAAAATGATTCAGTTATATATATTTTTAAAATGTTCTGTTACTTTCTGGTGTACAGTAAAGTGATTCAGATATATATATATATATATATATATATATATATACACACACACATATAAAAGATTATATATATGCATAATATTTTATATTCTTTTCCATTATGCTTTATTACAGGATATTGAATGTAATTTCCTGTTCATTAATATACAGTGGTAGGAACTTGTTCATTTATTTTATATATAGTAGCATGTATCTGCTAATCCCAAGCTCCTAATTTATCCTCCCCTTTCCCCTTGCTAACCATAAGTTTGTTTTTTCTTTCTTTAGAACTTGACTCCAATCTTGATGCTCTTTACAGCAAACACACTCATCTGCCTATTGATGCTTATGTGCTGCCACCTGGACTCTACTGTGCTGGGTCTTATGATGCCCCTTCAGTTCTATGATGGTATTTTCCACTCACCTGGCCTAGAGAAGAAAGCAATAGATGAACTTCTCAGTGAGGTTAGGACCAGTCTCACTGGCATATTCATTAAATGTTTCAAAAACTGGCCCTCCCGTGGAACAGAAGAGTCTAATAGGATTTCTCACCTTCTATAATATATCCCCTCTAACATACCCATATCTCTAAGACTTTTGCCTCTTAGTCCATCATTTGCCATGACAGTTCTGATATTTCCACCTCACCTAGATTAGCCATCTAACTGGCATGTTAGTAATGTCATCTTAACTGTGTGTTCACATCATCTCCCAGGGACCTTACCATGGTGATAAATTCTATACTATTTTCCTGACCCAGGGATCAAACCTGTGTCTCTTCGATCTCCTGAATTCCAGACATTCTTTTCCACTGAGCCATCTGGGAAGCCTGAAGAGTACTAACCAAATTTATTTTCTACCCTCCCCTTGGTTCAGCATGCTCAGAATCCAGTCTCAAGCATGTTCTTCCACCTCATCTTGGTATATGTTGTTCAGATCCAAGTGTTCCTTTGAGCCTTAATCTCTTTTTTCTCCCTAGCAAGGCTAGCACTTCCCTGCCTGGATTGTTGTAAATTTTTGCCTAAATTATTTTTCTGGTGGCCAAAAGGTGGAAAGAATGTAGATCTGGAAGACGTGTTGCTTTTTAGGGAAGGTGCCTCTGCATTTTGTATAGACAAAGGGAATTTCTAACTTTAATAAAGTTAGCTGGGCCATTTCTATGAGTTTGGAAGGTTCAGGGGGATCTGGAGATTAAAGATCTATTACCTCAGGATGGGGAACACATGTATACCTGTGGCGGATTCATTTTGATATTTGGCAAAACTAATACAGTTATGTAAACTTTAAAAATAAAATAAAATTAAAAAAAAAAAAAAGATCTATTACCTCAGGTATCTCCATTCCAGGTGTCAGTGCCTTGTTCTTCCCCAACAAAAACTCTGATTTTGGCATAGCACATCTCCTTTGACTGGGAATTTAGCCTTATTTTGGAGCTTGGTATGCTAACCAGTTCAGTGCTGGGCCTGGCCCTCAGCTTTCTCTGCCCTTTTGTTCTAGGAGATGAGAGCCTCTTTATACCAAGCAAGCTTTCTGGCTTTGATATTTAGCTTTTAATTGCTTATTAATCACTCTTAACTTGTTATATTTTTTCCAGAAGATTGACAGAGCTTAGCGAGAATGACCCAATTCCAATGTCCTGGGGTTACCATTTCCCACATATTCCCAGGTGTCTAATGCATCACCCAAGCTAATGCAGTCTCTTCACAGTATGACATCCCAGTTTGCTGCTGATGAAAATTTTGATAATTGTATTGCTAACTTGTGCTCAAGGGCTATCCATGCTCAATTACTACTGAAGATGGACTCCTCATTCTCTACACCAGACAGGGACAGGTGATCCAGTTTCCAAATGCCTGTCAGTGTCTGGTTGTAGCAAAGTTGGTTGACCTGGGAAGCTGGCTCTGAGATCGAGATTAATGTGCAGGAGCAGCTTTATAAGGAGTACATTTGGGATCAACATTTGTGGAAGGAAATTCAGGAAATAAAAGTGTGATTAGGCAGTGGGCAGGCTTCCCTGGTTGCTCAGATGGAAAAGAATCTGCCTGCAATGCAGGAGACCTGGGTTTGATCCCTGGGTTGGGAAGATCCCCTGGAGGAGTCCATGTTAACACACTCCAGTGTTCTTACCTGGAGAATCCCAATGGACAGATGAGCCTGGCAGGCAACAGTCTATGGAGCAGCAAAGAGTCAGATATACCTGAGTAACTAAGCACAGCACAGGCAGAGGGAGAAGAGAGACTGGGATGAAGTTCCAACAGAAGCCTAAGCTGACAAAATGGGGAGTTCTGGATATGTAATGGTCCATCAGAGTTGTCCCAACTTGGGACAAGGGGGCTTTTTGCTCCTTATTTATAAGTCTTTGAATATAAGCTTTTCCTGGAAGAAACTATGAAGTTAAATGAAGCAATTTTCCTTAACTAAAGGTAATTCTAAAGAGAACTGAATTTGAAGACACAGTCCAACAGCTAGGGAAAAAATCCTTCACTCAAAAATGTGATCTAGATGATGCATCATAGCATCTATTTCATGATAGATCCATTATAGCTGAAAGAACATTTTTCAAACTGAGGATGGAAAAAAAAATTTATGGCAATATAATGTTAATAGTTCCTATTCTAGTTGTTTTCAAGATGTGACTAGAATAAAATTATTTAAATAAGAAAGACACTCATCTGTTATTTACTGACTTGCTTAAAAAATCACCTATTGAGTAAAAATGTCTCATTTTAGACTCTGTTGGAATTCAAACGTAAATATAAGTCCTACTTTCAAGATTATATTTTATGAGCAGGTACAAATATTAAATACATATGTAAATAAATATATGGGATAATTTCAGAAATTTAGTAATAATGATATGTTATCAAGATAATTTAGCATATTTTATTGGGAACAGTTCTATGCATATGTTGTATTGAGTGGGATACAGAAAAAAATACATTCTGTCTGTATCCTCTGCTAAATTAACTAAACATAGAGGTTATTAGACTGATGTTATTCTGATGTCCTGATCATAAACAAACTGAAATTTAAGCCTGTAAATGCCTTAGACCCACCTCCCAGAATATTGGAAATAAAAGCAAAAATAAACAAATGGGACCTAATTAAACTTAAAAGCTTCTGCACAACAAAGGAAACTATAAGCAAGGTGAAAAGACAGCCTTCGGAATGGGAGAAAATAATAGCAAATGAAGCAACTGACAAACAACTAATCTCAAAAATATACAAGCAACTCCTGCAGCTCAACTCCAGAAAAATAAACTAGCCAATCAAAAAATGGGCCAAAGAACTAAATAGACATTTCTCCAAAGAAGACATACAGATGGCCAACAAATACATGAAAAGATGCTCAACATCACTCATTATCAGAGAAATGCAAATCAAAACCACAATGAGGTACCATTTCACACCAGTCAGAATGGCTGCGATCCAAAAGTCTACAAGCAATAAATGCTAGAGAGGGTGTGGAGAAAAGGGAACCCTCTTACACTGTTGGTGGGAATGCAAACTAGTACAGCCACTATGGAGAACAGTGTGGAGATTCCTTAAAAAACTGGAAATAGAACTGCCTTATGACCCAGCAATCCCACTGCAGGGCATACACACCGAGGAAACCAGAATTGTAAGAGACACATGTACCCCAATGTTCATCGCAGCACTGTTTATAATAGCCAGTACATGGAAGCAACCTAGATGTACATCAGCAGATGAATGGATAAGAAAGCTGTGATACATATACACAATGGAGTATTACTCAGCCTTTAAAATGAATACATTTGAATCAGTTCTAATGTGGTGGATGAAACTGGAGCCTATTATACAGAGTGAAGCCAGAAAGAAAAACACCAATACAGAATACTAATGCATATATATGGAATTTAGAAAGATGGTAACAATAACCCTGTATATGGGACAGCAAAAGAGACACAGATGTATAGAACAGTGTTTTGGACTCTGTGGGAGAGGGAGAGGGTGGGAAGATTTGGGAGAATGGCACTGAAACATGCATAATATCATATATGAAATGAATCGCCAAAGTTCGACGCAGGATACAGGATGCTTGGGGCTGGTGCACTGGGATGACCCAGAGGGATGGTATGGGGAGGGAGGAGGGAGGGGGGTTCAGGATGGGGAACACGTGTACACCCGTGGTGGATTCATGTTGATGTATGGCAAAACCAATAGAATATTGTAAAGTAATTAACCTCCAATTAAAATAAATAAGTTTATGTTTAAAAAAATGGTAGGGATGCATAGAAAAGAATTACATAATGTCATTTGCAGCAATATGGATGGATTTAGAGATTATCCTTCTAAGTGAAGTAAGTCAAATGCAAATATCATATGATATCACTTATATGTAGAATACAAAAAACGATACAAATGAATCTATAATACAGAAATAGACTTTCAGACATAAAAAACAAACCTATGGGTGTGTGCTTAGTTGCTCAGTTGTGTCTGACTCTTTGTGACCCCAGGGACTGTAGCCCACTGGGCTCCTCTGTCCATGAGGATTCTCCAGGCAAGAATACTGGAGTGGTTCCCATGCCCTCCTCCGGGGGATTTTTCCTATCCAGGGATCTAACCCAGGTCTCCCACATTGCAGGTGGATTCTTTATCGCCTGAAGAGAGGGATAAATTAGGATTTGAGGATTAATGGATACACAGTACTATATATAAAATAGATAAACAAAATGGACCTACTGTATAGCACAGGGAACTATATTCTTTATCTTGTAAGAATCTATAATGGAAAAGAATCTGAAAAAGAATGTATGTGTGTGTGTGTGTGTAACTGAATCACTTTGCTGTATATCAGAAATATTGTAAATCAACTATGCTTCGATTTTTTTTAAAGATATAGGATAAATAAAACATGGCTTCTTCTTTTAAAAAAACCAAGGACAATCAGTCACAACCAACCAACCAGACTTTAAGTTATAACAAATCAAGTGATTTCCTCTCTTTACTTCCACAATTTCCTATCTGTCTCCTGTCCCTGGAGGCTCCTAACCACATCCTGTTTGGTTCTATCCCATTTGAATAGACTTGTGCTCAAATAAATTGGTAAAAATTTTAATATGCTTCAGTTTATCCTGAATACTTCATTGAATTTTCAATCTTACTGGAGAAATCAGAGACAAATACAGACATATCTCAGAGATACTGGGGGTTCAGTTCCAGACCACCACAATAAGGTGAATATTTCAAGAAAGAAAGGAACATTAATATTTTGGATTGCTAGTGTTTAAAAATGTTATGTTTACACATAGTATTCTATTAAGTGTGTAATATCAGTAGGTCTAAAAAATGTACATACCTTAATTTAAAATGCTTTATTTCTTCAATTAAATAAAAAAGATAGTTGCATCTAAGGGCCTGTGAACTTAAATATAAAATGTGCTGTAGTGGGATTAATCTTTTAGGGAAAATTGAGGGGTGACTGTAAAAATGATTTTTTAATATACCCCCACACAAATACTTTATTACTAAAGCATGCTAACCATTATCTGAGACCTCAGTGAATTGAACTCTTTTTGCTAATGGAGGGTCTTGCCTCAATGTTGATGGCTGCTCGCTGATCAGGGTGTGGTTGCTGAAGTTTAGCGAGGCTATGGCTATTTCTTAAAATAAGACAACAGTGAAGTTTGCTCTTGCTTTCATTTGAATGCTTGGAAGCCATTGTTCAGTTCAGTTCAGTCACTCAGTCGTGTCCGACTCTTTGCGACCCCATGAATCGCAGCACGGCCAGGCCTCCCTGTCCATCACCAACTCCCTGAGTTCACTGAGACTCACGTCCATCGAGTCGATGATGCCATCCAGCCATCTCATCCTCTGTCGTCATTGTAGGATTATTATTAATTTTTTGTTGTATAGTTGACTTATTACATTAGTTTCAGGTGCATAGAGTGGTAATTTGATATTTATATAGGTTATACTCCATATACCACTCCAGTACTCTTGCCTGGAAAATCCCATGAACGGAGGAGCCTGGTAGGCTGCAGTCCTGAGGTCACTAAGAGTTGGACATGACTGAGCAACTTCACTTTCACTTTTCACTTTCATGCATTGGAGAAGGAAATGGCAACCCACTCCAGTGTTCTTGCCTGGAGAATCCCAGGGATGGGGGAGCCTGGTGGGCTGCCGTCTATGGGGTCGCACAGAGTCGGACACGACTGAAGCGACTTAGCAGCAGCATACTCCATATAAAGTTATTATAAACTATTGACTATATTCCACATGCTATACATTACATCCTTGTAACTTATGAGTTTACACTTAGTATTTTGTACCTCTTAATTCTCCTCATCTCTTTTATACCTCCCCTCACCCTGTCCCTTTTAGTTGCTAGTTTGTTTTCTGCATCTGTGAGTCTGTTTCTATTTTGTTTTATGTTTGCTTTATTTTTAGATTTCCCATATAAATGAAAATATACATTATTTGTCTTTCCCTGACTTATTTCACTAACCATAATACCCTCTAGATCTATCCATGTTGTTGCAAATATTAGCTGGCTTAATTTCAATATTGTGTCTTAGGGAACATGGAGCCCCAAAGAGAGGAAGAGAGATGGAGTAGCAGTCAAAACATACACAATATTTGTCTATTAAGTTTACTGCCATATAGGGCAGATTCCTGGTGCCTCAAAATAATTACAATAGTAGCATCAAAGATCACTGATCATAGATAACTAGAATAACTACATAGATAACTACAATAAAATAGATAACATAGATAACTACAATAAAATAATAATGAAAAAGTTTAAAATTTGCAAGAATTATCAAAATGTGACACATAGATATGAAGTGAGCAAATGTTGCTAGAAAAACAGAACTGATAGACTTGCTTAATGCAGGGTTGCTACAGACCTTCAGGTTATACAATATTCAGTTTATCTGCAAAGCTCAGTAAAGTGAAGTACAGTAAAATGAAGACTGTCTAGAGAAAATCTGCAAACTGCAAATGAGAGTGATTAAGACTCAAATGAACTAGACGATAATTGCTGTGCCTTGTTTCTAGAAGTGTACTCACAGATTCACCAGAGTAGATCAACTACATTTTTTTGTTAAAAATATAGATTCTGGGGAGCTACCTCAGATTCAAAATTTCTAGAATGTATCCTGCATTCTACTAGCATTGCAAGTCATACTGATGTACAGTTATGTGTGAGAGGAACTTGTGAAAATGGCAGCTTATAAGAGGTTAAAATAATTGTCAGAATGCAATAAAGAATCTAGGAGCTATGAGTCTTGAGACAAACCATGAAATGGATGGAATTTAGATCAAGAAAGAGGAGAGAATATTTTAGACAGGGGGAACTGAATCCTAGAGATAAATAAATGAGCAACAGATATTTAAGATAGATTGAACAGAATAGACAATTATGATATACAAATTGGAGAACAGTAGGAAATGAAGTTGGGCAGAGAGTTTGCACCAGGTGGTAGAGAACTCTGAATGCCAGACTTGAAGAATTTTTAACTTTATTCTGGAAGTCATGAGGAATATTTGATTTATACAAAAAGAGAGTATTGGTATAAGCAAAGTTTTGAGAATATCAACCTGGTGTGGTACATGAGATAGCTTGAAGAAATACTCTAAACAGGATCTCAGTTAAGAGATCATTGAGATAAACAAGGTATGATGTCAATGGCCTAGATTAGCAAGTGAAAATACAAGAGGTAGATGGATATGAGAGATTACAGAAATACTTCATATGTTTTCATTCATTCTTATTTTTATGAAAGCTGAGAGTTATTTATTATCCTGAGGGATTCAGATAAACTTAAATAAGATAAATATTTGATATCACTTATCAAATGAGTGATATTTGATAAGTGATAATGTGGGCCTTGTCTGGTCACTAACATGGAGCTGATGCTCACTGAGTGCCAGCTCTAATACTGATTATTATTCATATGTGGCACAAATTTGTACTGTCAGGAAAGAACCATAATTGACTAGAGTCAGAAGTGCTGGGCTCAAATGCTGGCAAGGTCTCGCCTTTTGCTGACCCATTTAGGGTGTGCAGAGAATTAGTTACACAAGAGAGCTTTAAGGTCCTCTAAAGTTTTGAACGTCTATGATTTTAAGAAATGATAACTTAATAGATCTTGTAATAGATATCCTATAAAAGAATATGTATCATACATTATGAAAACTAGCAATTTCTTGAGTCTCTTCTAGACAGAGATAATCTTCTCACATAAAAGTTTTCTTTTTTTAAATTCCTTTATTTGTCCTATTTTCAGGATACAATATAACATTTGACTTTGAAGAAAAGAATTTTATTTAAAAATCACATAAGAACCAAGTTTTAGTGCTCCATGAAAGAAAATCAGTGTGGTAGACCAAAGATTAGAACTAGGCATCTTTCATTTACTTACACTTGTAGAAATCATTTTACAAATCTTGTCTCCAAGAAAAAAAAACACAGAAGCAGAAAGGAATTTATAGATGAACTTGCAAGGCTGAGAAATTGTTGGACACTCAGCTTTGCATGTTGAGTTTAAGAACCAAAAAATATGATTCTGAACTGTCTTTTACATTACCCATGAAGAAAATGATAAACTGATTTGGACCAGACTCACCCTATTGAAAACTGTATACTGCAAAGACAGATACAAGTATTTTTAAGTTTGGAAAACAAATTACTTTCTTCAGTTTAAAATCATTGGTTTAAAATAAAAGCAACTTGTTTTCCATAATATAATCTCTCTAGGGAGAAAAGAAAAAGAATGGAGGTGGGGGGGATGTGTGCCTTGAAATTTAGCATTTAGGTAAGCATTTCTAGGGAAGTCCTTTTTTTATTAATATTAGTAGGCAATATGTAAATAAACAGCAGCTTTAAAATAAATTAAGTTTTTTAATGGCACTCAATAACTATGAAAAGTTTTTATGTCAACAAGGACTTATTTTAAAATAGATTTGTTTATGACTAAAAAATACTCTTCCTGATGCATAATTAATAGATTGAAATTGTGGTTTAGATTTGGAAATATTCACCCTAGGAATAATTGTGGAAATATTCACCCTAGGAATAATTTGAATAGCCAATTTCTCAAGTATATTAAAAAGAGATTCAATTACCCAAAATGTATTTATATTTGTTTCTAAGGTTTACATTTAGTGAGTTTATATATACCTATATAGTGAGTCCTGTGTGTTGAATATTGAATATTTGAATTAGCTACCTGGAATTTAACAAAGAAATTGATTAGCCCTGACATTATGCACCAGGCAAATGATATAAGCCCAACCAGAATAAAATATGTGCATAAAGCTTTTTAAATGTATGTATTATTTTCATAATATAATGACATTTATCTTGTTTTCAAAGCAGCTTTAAGAGTTTTAGAATACATGTTCTTTTTATGTTTTATTCTCAACAATATAATGTTTAGATATAGTCAGTATAAATACGGAAAACCCTGTGAGATATGTAATTTCATCACCAGCTTTGTCTTTGTAATCACACTAACAGAACTATTTGGCAGAGAAGGAGCTGAGGGAGATAGGTGTGAGGTCTGTTAGGTAGTCACTGCTGGGCCTTGACTGGGAGACAGCATTAGTGTTGAGAAGTACAAACAGATCACAAAGCCACTGCAAGGGGACTCAGAAGAAGATCCAGAAATAGGGAGGCTTAAATAGATTTAGACAAGAAGTCCTTCAGTTGTCCTTGGGGTATCTTAAAGGTATCATAAGGGCCCTGTGGCTGAGGGACTTAGATTTTTCATACCTTGAAAAACACTTGAAGATGCTCTTCCCTCCAGACCCACTTAAGAAGAATCAGTGCCCCAAAACAATTTTTGGGGAAAAAAAAAGAGAAGAAAAAATACCCCAAGAGGGATTTTAATAACTTGTTGAGCAGGTTTTGAATTTGGAAGGCACGTGTCAGAACTAAATATTCCCATTAACCCCAAAGCTAGTAAAAGCAATTCCTAAAAGAATACTGCAAGATGTCAGAGGATTTGTAGACTGATTTCACATTTTCAGACCTTGCTTATTTTTTCAGCAATGTTTATTCCCAAATGAATATTTGACAAGGTAGGAAGCTGAAAGCTGTCTTCATTCTGTATTTTTCTTTTTCAATCCAAGCCAAGAAAGTGTGGAAGACTGGCAAAGTGACGGTAAAGAAAGAGCTGGAAATCTGGGTCAGACATAAATGCATGATGATAATAACCTGAACATGTTTGAATTATAGCATTCTGAGCAGGTGATAAAGATTGCTGAATTATCAACCTGCTTTTTCTGAAGCCTTAATTTCTTCCAATTTGAGAGCCTCATTTTATACTGCACTATGAATTGAGTTTTATTTCATTAATATTGACTTAATTAGAGAAATAAGCCCATTGACAGGTGAGATGAATAGAAAAATTCACAGCCACAAATTAACAACATTTTGGTTACTTCTTTCTTTCCTTACTTTTCAGTATATTCACTGTACACTGAATTGCACAATTCTTGAATGTATTTTGTTGAATTTTATCCACATTTAATTCAAAAGTTCTCCCAGTTTAGGGAACAGATACTGTGTAAATATGCACAGTCTATATAATATAGACCCTTGAGGCGTGACTAGCAGATTGTTTTCAAATCTAGGGAGTTGGAACTAGGATCTATGTTCTAATGGCTGAGGAATGCATGACAACACATATTTTATGTGTAGATACAAAATCCATTTGTTTCAACTCCTTTTACTGATGGGAAAAAAACCAGATTATGTTGCATGTAAGACCATAGTCAAAAAATTGCCGCTCTTAAGGAAGCTGAGGATTAACTAAATTGGCTGCTTCTTGGCTAGCCCCTAACTCCTCTGATACCAACCAACCTCCAGAAATCTATAAAGCAGGGAAAGGGTGCATCTGTGTAACACAGATGGGAAAACAAGTTGAAATACACTCCCAGCTGATGGTAGTCTGGCAGGGATGTCTTTTCATAGGCAGTGTCTCATGCTTATCTATTTCTTGGTCTTTTTGAATTCTATATTCAAATATTAAACTCATTTGAGTGAATCTTAGGAGACAACAAAAAACCGACAGGAGGTCAACTCTTCAAATTGTAGAACTCTCCAAATCTATCTTTTAAGAAAAATTTACATTATCAATTTTTAGGATTTTGTTTTTTTTTGGTAAAAGTCTTTTGATTAGGGATCATATCTTATACTTAATTCATTGCTCACATTAGTCTCATAAGTATCCTAATAAAAGAAAGAAGGTATAAAGCAGGCCTTGGGTAGAATTTTGAAGGAGTCAAGTTTACATGCAGGATTTTCTTCCTTATTAGCATCTTTCCTAAGATCGTTTGAAACATAATCCCCACATTCTATTTGCTGAATCCCTGAAGATCCACATGAGCCAACAATCTAAGTTTAACCCTTCATAACATCCTCTTTTCTTTCTTCCACCCAACGTCTTTCTAATGGACCAATGCCTTTTAACTTAGATCCCCATCAAAATATAGTTTCCAGGAAAGCAAGGAATTTATTTGTCTTGCTTACAATTTTATCTTCAGTCTTGGTATCAATAAGTAGATCAATACATTTTATGTCAAAGATGATTCATGCATTACAACTGGTTTGAGCTAGTCTTTAAAATAAAGACTTCTGATTTAGCAACATCTCGAATTTGATCATAAAGGCAACTTTATTTCTTTAAGGTGTTAAAGAAACTGTTACATGACACATGTTAGAGTAAGGGAGACTTCATTGAAGATGGCATTATGACAATAAGTATAAAGACCACTATAAGAGAGTTTTGCAGTTGGGGAGAGAGATTGAGCTCAACTCTAAATGCAACAAGAAAAATGGGAATTTATAGCCAAAGAGCAGGGCAGGGGTCAGTGGATGAAAAATTACTAAGATGAATCATAAAGGATAAGGAGAGATTCTAGCTAAACTGACCTAACAGGATTCTTGCTGGAGGTAGAAAAAAAAAAATGAAATGCCATTTCATATAACTATATTCAGCATTGTACTAAGTAAATTTCTAATCTTACCATCACCATACTTGGTCACTTGATTGTCCAATATACAGTAATCAGAATGCACATAATGAGGCCAGCTGCATTTGTGTGTATTTGTGAATGTGTGGGCTGCTGTATGATATCGCAACAACAACTTGGCCAAGCCTGGACACAGAGAAACTGGCTGTTTCCTCTATCTGTTTTCTCATCTCACCTGTTGCAGAGAAGGTTTGCAAAATCACATCAGAATAACAAAGCCCAGAGTGATGAACACATGAAATGAGTTGGTCCTGCAACTATAATTGAAACTGCTAACTAGTCTTAGGATTACAATTACAAGCTAGACATTTCTGGTCTCTCTCTCTCTTTTTTTTAAACTGAATGGCATTTAGAAGGCCAACATTAATACACATTAAGAACAAAAGCCATTTAGTAACCCTCTCACCACCTTGTCACTTTAAAAATTAAATTTGGACTTTTTTTTTTTTTTTTTGGTTTTCATCTTAAAGTATTTACAAACAGGTCTTTGCAATTCGGGCTTCCCTGGTGGCTCAGAGAGTAAAGAATCTGCCTGCAATGAAGGAGACCTGGGTTCCATCCACGGGTCGGGAAGATCCCCTGGAGAAAGGAATAGCTACCCCCTTCAGTATTCTTGCCTGGAGAATCCCATCAACAGAGGAGCCTGATGGGTTACAGGTCACGGGGTCACAAAGAGTCAGATGTGCTTGAGTGGCTAACACTTTCACTTTCACTACTTTACAATTCATTACGTGGTTCCCCACTTTCATTGAGGCAGTGGGATGAACACTGGAGTGCAATCTGGCATTCCTGGAGTATGGTGTTGGCTCTGCCAGTGACTTGGTATGATCACTTACCTCCATGAGGTCTAGTTCTTCTCATTTGTAAAAAGACATGCTTTCAAATTAAAAAAAAAGTTAAGGACACAGACTTATTCTTATGCTGAGATGGAATAGATATTCAAGGTATTAAGGGAAATAATGTCAACTCTTATGCTAAACATGAACTGATTATTCCCAGAGAGGTTTGATATACCTTTACATTTACATGAGCTGTTATAGCAGTTTGGGGGTTACTTCTAAGCAAAGAAGTTAAAAATAATATTTTTACATTGACCAGTGACTTTTATATCCATGAGTGTGAAATCATTTTAGAAACTTAATGGAAAGTTATGACCAGGAAAGCAAGTTTTAAATGGTTTTTAAGAAAGGCATTATATCTTACTGCCTCAGTAAGCAAATTGAAAGCATAAAATTTTCCAGTTCTGTTTTAGGTAGTAGGAGTCAAAAAGAAGAAATGCAGAAATTCTGTCAATTAATATAGGACTCAGTTGTACCAGTCAGAAGGAATTAAAAAGGACGGAAATAACTGGTATTGAATGTAATAGTATACCCCCTGAGAAAACAGACTTGTTTTCACCAAAGCAATCATGGAGTTTTGAACAATTAAAACCATTCATTAATTCAACTCAAAATAACTTAGTGGAATCTTCTAAATGCCTAGTCCTCTTTTGGGTGCTATGGAACAGATAAAAAACATATCTACCCTCATAAAAATTACATCCTGGTTGGGTGAGAGAATAATAAATGAGCAAATAAATGATACAAGATCTTTCAGAGGAAGACATGATTTGAAAGAAATATACTACAGGGATGTAGTAGAGAATGCCTGTGATGTTGGTGAGATGGTTTCATTATCGAGGTAATATTTTCTGAGATCCAGCTAATGGGAATAAATCAGTGTATAAGGAAATTAATGGCCCTGAAAGACATTCATGGCCCAGTCCTCAAAATCTGTGTCTATGTTACCGTACATAGTAAAAGAGACTTTGCAGATGTGACTAAATTGAAGGACTCTGAAATGGGGAGATTATTAGATGGGCCCAGTCTAATCAATGAATCCTAAAAAACAGAGGATGAAGGCAGATGAGTGGGTCAGAGATGAGACAATGAGTCAACTTGCTGTTGCTGATGATGCAGATGAAGGAAGAGGGTCAGGAACAAGCAATGCAGCAGGCCCCAGAAGTTGAGAGTAGCCCTCAGCTCACAGACTGCAAGAAAATGGGAAACTTGGTTATAGAACTGTAAGGAACTAAATTTTGTCAACAACCCAGAGGACCAGGAAACAGATTCTCCCCTGGAGCCTCCAGAAAGAAATGCAAAAATAAAACCCAAAGGCTTTATTTGCTCTAGTAGAGAGCTTAGGTTTATTCTAAATGAAGTTCAAACACACCATAGTCTGTGGTCTATAGCGCACCAAATTCCTCCATGGAACAATATATGGCAAGAATACTGGAGTGGGAACCCATTCCTTTCTCCAGGGTATCTTCCCAACCTAGGGATCAAACCCAGATCTCCTGCACTGCAGGCAGATTTTTTTTACCATCTGAGCCACCAGGGAAGTCCTCAAAGACACCAGAAGTCTTTAGATCAGAGTATGGCATAATTTATTTTTTTTTTAAAGCATTAGTCTAACTGCCAGGTGGTAAGTAGGTTGTAGGAAGCAAGAGTGGAAGTGCCAAGGGCTACTAATATATATCAGAGTCATCTATGTAAGATGATGGTGTATGGGGAATAGTAATAAATAAAGCATAGATGGATCTAGGGTCTAATTGCAGATGGAGTCAGCAGCATGAATTCCTGGTTTGGTGCAGGAAGTCAGTGAAGGGAAAGCAATCAAGAATGACTCATGGTTTTGCTTTAAGCAATTGGCTGGATGTCAGAGGTGTTTTTTTTGGTTGTTGTTTTAACATGGAGGAAACTGGAGAAGAAAACATAGTCCCTTTTGACTAGTGATGATAATCAATCAGGAAGATGGACTCTCATAGATTGACCAAAACTAGTCTGGGGATGTTTGGATTTAATATTTATTACTCAGGGAATGTGGCAGTCTCACTTATCACTTTCAGCATCTTGGTGAAACTTTAGAACATTTATTCAAGCGTGGGCTCCATAAAACTCAACTCAATCCCTTTAGGCATCACTAACAATAAGGCAACCCAAGCCCATATGCTGTGGGTTTATCTTACTTTACCTCTAGCAGCTGTGGCATTTATCTTACTGAGGGATATGATATACTAGCAGATTTCCTTCGTGATCTGGCAAGACAATTTTTAAAAGTACTTGTTAACTATGCTCTCAAAAGGGAACTAGAAAGGGTGATTAGAATAATAGTTATAATTTATTGAGATCCTATTCTGTGCCAAGCACTGAACTTAGTGGTTTACACCTGTTTTTTGTGTGTGTGTTTTTTTGAGATATATCCTATCTATTCATTTACTATGTGCAACACCAATATTCAGGGGAGTTAAAGAACTTGAGGTCATAGAATGAGCAAGAGTAGAGTTGTGAGCAAACACAAACTTGCAATTCTTCATAAAATTATGTTTTATGTAATATATATTTATTTATTTACACTCACAGTCACACTCATACACACAACCTCAATTAAGAATCATAGCAATCCTATAAGGAAAGCATTATAATTCCCTTCTTTTTTCCGATGGAGAACTTGAAGCTTAGAAGGCCTAATACATTTTTTCTAAGCTCACAGAACTCCCATTTGGAGCTTTCGGGATTTGTTATAATTCTAAATCTCAATCCCACTTTGTTTCTCAGGCTTATTTCTCCAATATAAAAAGCAGAAAATAGAGGACATTTATTAAAAATGATTCAATATTAACATATGCAGGTACTCTTCTAGGAATTTAAACAGTCTTTTAAAAATATCTAATTGCTGAGACTTCTGCTTCTCATCATGATAGAGGAATAGGTACCTGATTTACCTTCCTGCCATCATCAGCACAAAACTGGCCAAAATGTAAGAACCTGTATGTAAGAACCTACAATACCTGTTTGAGGCATTGAATATCAAGCAGAGCAGTTCTGTGATCCTTCAGAGAGGAGAAATGCACAAAACAAGAACCAAGTTCTTCCAGATTTCTGCCTGGGAGAATTTTCTGGACACAGAACATGAGTCCAAGGAGAGAATAGAAGTACTGGTAAGTTGAGAAGTCAGAGATCTGAGTTTGGACTCACTGAAGTGCCTAGAATTTGTGCAACAGGGCAGTTGAGAGAAGGAAGCAATGCAGGGAGGAGTGCAGGAACACACTTGCGGTTTTCCTCCGGCCGTAGGTGTGTACTGGGTTGTGCACGAGCAGGACAAAATTCACTGAGGCCTAACAGAGAGCAGATGTGGTGCAACTGAAACATGAATGTGACTATCAGAGATAACACACAACTAAAGTTGCTGAGACGCTGGCTCATCCACAGTGGAGAAATGTCGCAAAGTACATTGGGCATTCAAATAAGACCCTAGAAAGAATAGACTTTAGGATTAAGGATCCTACCCTAGAGTAAAATAATACCTTACAACTGAGGACAAAACTGAAATACCCCCTTCCCCCCCAAAAAGGAAAACGGACAGTTTCAAGAGCATCTCCAATAACTTACCTATGTGTTAGAACAACAACAACAACAAAAATGCTTTTTCTAGGAAGAATACTGTATTGAATGCCTATTATCATCCATCATCTCCAGTAATAAATTTTTAAAAATTACTAGACTTGTGAAAAAGCAAAATAATATAATAAATAATTTTTAAAAGGTTATAGGCATATATCCTGGGCATATATCCATAAAAGATGAAAGCTCCAATTCAAAAACATAAGTGCCCCCTCTGTTCAAAGCAGCACTATTTACAATAGCCAAGACAGGGTAACAAGCTAAATGTCCATTGAAAGATGAATGCATAAAGTAGATGTGGTATATGTATACAACAGAATATCACTCAGCCATAAAAAGAATAAAATAATGCCATTGGCAGCAACATGGATGGACTTAGAGATTATCATACTAAGTGAAATAAGTCAGACAGAAAAATACAAATATCATATGATGTCACTTCTATGTGACCTCTAAAAAGTTGATACAAAGGAACTTATTTACAAACAGAAATAGACTCACAGACACAAAAAATAAAGTTATGTTATCAAAGGGGAAGGGAGGGTAATTAGATTTGGGGAATTAGAAGATACCACTACTATATTATTTTTTTTTTAAAGAAAATGTTATAGTAAAAATCTACAATATTGGGAAAGAACAATTTAGTGAATATACTAATGAAAAAATCAGGTACTGCAAACAAAAAACTATGATCAGTGAACTTGAAGACAAATCATGGGAATTGTTTAAAATGAAAACACAGAGAAAGATAATTTCAACCTCTGGAACGACTTCTGTGGAACTCCATGGACTCACGCTCTATCTAAACAATAGGTGAAAAATATATTTTTAAAATGTTTAAAGTCTCTGGAAATTATCCTAAGGGTACACAGAAAATGAAGCTACATTTTTTTAAAGGAAATCTACTAAATTTTGTGAATAATTGTCAGAGTCCTTGGAACTTGAACTTCAACCTGCTCCCTATCCATGTCAGTGTGATGGGAACAAGTCATTTCTGTCTCCTCCCAGGTCCCAGTCAAGGGATATTGTATCTTTCCAGGAAGAGAAGCATGTCTCCAGCACTTCTTACACCCCACTGCACCTTGAGTTTCAAAGGCTAACTTCCTGGTATATGTAACCAAAAGGTTGGTGATTATTTTTACCACCTATCTCCTCTCAGAGGATGGATGCCAGATGGGGAATACTGGTGCCCTAATTACCCTTACCCCACTTTCTCCATAGCTTAGTTTTTAAAGAATCTGCCTGCAATGCAGGAGTCCCCAGTTCTATTCCTGGGTCGGGAAGATCTGCTGGAGAAGGGATAGGCTACCCACTACAGTATTCTTAGGCTTCCCTTGTGGCGCAGCTGGTAAAGAATCCACCTGCAGTGAGGGAGAAGTGGGTTCAATCCCTGGGTTGGGAAGATCCCCTGGAGAAGGGAAAGGCTACCCACTCCAGTATTCTGGCCTAGAGAATTCCATGGACTATACAGTTCATGGGGTTGCAAAGAGTTGGACACGGACTGAGCAACTTTCACTTTCTCATAGGTGGCTCAGTGGTAAAGAACCCGTTTCTTCTGATGCAGGAGACACGGGAGACACGGGTTTGATCCCTGGGTCAGCAAGATTCCCTGGAGAAGGAAATGGCAACCCACCCCAGTATTCTTGCCTGGGAAATCCCACGGACAGAGGAGGGCTACAGTCCGTGGGGTCGCAAAGTGTCAGACACAACTGAGCGACTAGCACTGTCACGTGTTTGCTTTCTCATAGGTTGGAGGTTTCCCGCTGAAAAAGGCAAGTCAAGAAAAGTAGAGACCATTACCCTAACCCAGTGTAGTGCTTATCAACTAAGAGAAGCAGATTACTGTACCCACAGCCACTGCAGAGATTTTGCCTTAGGCGAGAGGCAGGCCATAAGAACAGAGTGATCCAAAGTTCTCCCCAAAGAAATCTACTTTATTTGAAACAGAGTGCGGAAAAGTTCAAGCCTAAGGGCACGCTTAAAAATAATGAAGATTTTGGTGGTAAGCAATTAAGAAGAGACTAGTAACTCCATAAGAGCTAAACTGTCAGCTGGCTAGTTTATCAGAGAGAATCTGGAAAAAAAGACAGTTAAGAAGAGTCCTCCTAGAGTGAGGGGAAGTAAAGCCTCATTGACTGGCCTTAAAAACTACCCTTGCAAAGGGACCTGGGGTTTAATTCGACCAGACTGTGGAGCAGTTTGTGTTCCAGGGCATTACTGAAAACAATAGGACAATCAGCTGGAAATTAGTGGATCCTAATGACTGGTAGGATGCCAACAGAATCATCAGAGATAGACAACTATCATCCTGGTAGACACTGTCATATCAGGATGACTGCAAAATAAAAATGTTTATTTCTTCTTCTGTATTCTCTTAACTAATTTTAAAAGCAATTGTGTAAAACTGTATATATAGCAATTGAATTGTTTGAGCCATAAAATATAGAAAGGAAATTCATTTGATAATACATGAGTGAAACAGAAAATGGGGGCAAAGCTTCTAGTTCCCTAATATGAAAACACATTTTCAGTGGGACAGTATTACCATTCTGAAGCCAGTATTATTCTGACTTCAAAACTAGATGAAGATGTTACAAGAAAAAAAAACCCATAGGCCAATATCTTCTATGAATAGAAATGTAAAAGTCCTCAAAAAAAGAAAAATACTAGCAAATTGAAAGTAGCAATATACAAAAAGAAAGAATCTTGCACTGTGGCTAAGTCACATCCCAGTGGTGCAAAATTGGTTGAATATGTGAAAGCCAATTAATGCAATACACTGTATCAATAGAATAAAGAACAAAAAACATGATTACATCAATAGGGGCAGAAAACATTTTGACAAAGTTCAAAAGCTCTTCATGATATGAGAAAAAAACCTGCAGTTAAGTAGGAAAAGAAGAGGGATTTTTAACTTGAGCAACATGGTGGAAAACATATTCTCAATAATTATATTAAATGTAAATGAACCATGCCCTCTAAATAAAAGGTAGAGATTATCAGACTAGGGAGATGGAAAGGATAAAACTATTTATAATCTTGAAGAGATGTGTTTGAAATATAAAATCATAGATAAATTGAAATAAATTATGAAAGAACTACATTTGGAAAAAAGTTTGCTGAATATCATCTGAGTTATTTAAAAATTATCAAAGTTTCGAAGTTATCAAATTTTCTATAAATGTGTTTTTTGAATTTGTTTCTAAAACTAAGGTAAATTTTCTTCCTTTCATAAGTGAACTTTGCCAGCGTGTAAGAGCATTATGATAGCCATACCATAAAATATTTCAATTACATTGATATTTGAAAAATGTATTACTTTTCCTTTGTTATCACCCATCTTTCACCAGATAGATGCCATTCACAATAGAATGAACTGTACAGTCATATACTGCCCACAAAAATGTCAGTTTTCCTTTAGGGTGGTTGAATTAAAATGGACACATGGTAACAATTTCTCCTTTAATTATGATTTTAATGTATGCTTCTATAGCCACATTATTTAATAATTAGTGAAAGTTATGTACTTTTTTAGTAAAAAAGTATTCATACTTAAACATGTACACATAAACATACATGGGACTCTCTTATAATTTCAGACTGAGGAGCAAAACACTGAAATCCATCTTTGAACTCTGGCTTAAGAATCTCCCTTGAAGTTAACATCACATAGAAATGAGACTGCTGCTGTGCAGGGACTGAATTTCTCTTCATGCAAGTTCATAACTGAAGACAAATGCTTTCCTGTAGAAATGATACAGAATTTTTTACTTTTAAAGACAGATTTGGTTTTCTGTTAAAATGGCATTTTTATCTTTACAGAGAAAGATTTTGAGAGATTACAGAGAAATTTTGTAAAATTCCATCAAGTAGAAATGAAAAGGAAATTGTAGTTTTTCGCTGTGGTCCACATATGTGTGTATGTGTCTGTGTGTTTACATGCCAATGGTGATGCCACAGTGGCTGTGCTGGGGTAAATGCCGAACAAAACTAGAAAAATTTTCTGTCACATGGAGTTTGACATGTAATGAGAGATAGATATGAATACAAACTCATTAAGATAATAA
Organism: Bubalus bubalis; assembly: GCF_019923935.1. NCBI lineage: Eukaryota > Metazoa > Chordata > Mammalia > Artiodactyla > Bovidae > Bubalus > Bubalus bubalis. The sequence continues at coordinate 85,568,778 of NC_059158.1, forward strand.
CTGGATTGAAGGAGTTACTCAGTGGTGCTTAAAGGAGAGCTTAAACAAGATTTGACCTAATTTAAGAAGGTAGGGAAGTCTTTCTTTTAAAAAGAAATGTAAATTGAGCTGAGATATGGCAACCCATTCCAGTATTCTTGCCTGGGAAATCCCATGGACAGAGGAACCTGGTGGGCTACAGTCCATGGGGTCTCAAAAGAGTCAGACATGACTGAGCAACTAAACAACAAATGGAATAAAGAGAGGGAGGGACAAGGTGAGTTACACAGGTAAAGAAGCGGGGGAACATTTCTGTAGAAGCAAGTTTTTGTATGAATACTCCAGGGTTTGAAAGATTGTGAAATTGAAATCTTTTACTTAATATGCTTATTCCTTTCTATATATACAGACAATAAAGAATCTGCTTGCAATGCAGGAGATCAGGTTTGATACCTGGGTCAGGAAGATCTTCTGGAAAAGGGAATGACAATCCACTCCAGTATTCTTGCCTGGATAATTCCATGGACAGAGAAGCCTGGCGGGCTACAGTCCGTGGGGTCACAAAGAGTCGGACACGACTGAGCGACTAACACACATACACACACACACACACATATACATAGAAGTGTCAGAGGCAAGTAATAACCCTTGTGTTAGTATTGGGTCTGTAGGTTTGGCATTGAGTAGTCTGTAGGTTGCTCAGAGTAGTCTTGGTTACAGTTGTGATATGTTGCTAATAGCGTCCCTTTCATTCTAGAAGTGTCCATCTTTAGATAATGAATGGAATAGGCATTTACATCTCTTCTGAGTATCTGAGGACCTCTATAAGTCTAAATATTTGATCTTTAAGGCTCTTTTTAGCTATGAGTACTGTTGCAATGGACTTCCCTATAGCTCAAATGGTAAAGAATCTGCCTGTGAACCAGGGTTTGATCCTTGGGTTGAGAAGATCCTCTGGAGAAGGGAATGGCAATCCACTCCAGTATTCTTGCCTGAATTCCATGGACAGAGAATCCTGGAGGGCCACAGTCCATGGGGTTGTAAAGTGTCAAACATGACTGCGTGACTAACACATACACTATTATAGTAGTTTTGATAGCCATGAATTTCTGGCTATTTCTGTTTCCTTATAATTTCAAAATTAGTTTTTTCTTTGGTCCACTGTATCTGTAATCATTGCAATAATATTCATTGGCAATGATGCTACTGTTTAACTAGAAGTAAAATTATTCTGTATGCTTCTGTATGTGTTCATAGATTCATTTCTGCATGTGTCATTGTATGTATAACCTATTAATTGGCACTGCCTATATCTTCTGAATATCCCTATATGAACACCTGGCCTTTGATGATTGATTAATTTGTAGTATCCTCAATCTTTTTTTTTTTTTTTTTTCACCTATTCATACTAAAATGTGGAAAATTACATGGTAACCTTATGTGTTTTCTCACTGCCACCTGGTGGCAAGAGTATAGAAAAGACAGCAAAACAAAGATGGATGACCCACCAGATGGAAAGTCATTTCCCATAGCATAAAAATCACATGTCATGTTCTTGACATTTTTTTCAGACTCCTAGTAGAAGCATTTTCCGTATCTGGGGTTTGGTTCTTTCAATGAAATATATACATAATCCTAAGTAATAATAAGGAATGAAATTGTATATAATTACTGGAAAAAAATGAAAATACTAACATATTAAAAGATCTACTTTAATTATTAACATATAACTTCAGAGTGCTTTCTTTGAGTAACTTTTAAATTTCAAGGATAAGCTTTGATGAAAATTCTCAATTTTGTGTGACTTCATTCTTTGTAAATAAAGAAAATCAAGTATCCTGATATTTTAAAATATACAATAATAAATAAATTTTTGAAATTAAGTAAATATAGCTCCTGTCTTCCCTTTGTGGCCTAAGTCTTTTCTAAACTAAAATCTTCATAACTTAAATCACTATTTTTAGCTTTAGTGTCTAGTCTTCAGTACTAGCTACTCTAATTTTATTCTTTAATGTCTAGAAATTTCATTAAAATCCTTTGAAAGAATATGTATTTAAAAAATAATAATACTGAATATCACTTTGACTCTTACTGCTCAAAGTTTTGTAATAGGTTTTGCTTTTAATGAATGAATTTCATGGATTATCAGGGTTGACTTCTATGGTCTACTCATCTGAGGAGCTTTTCAGTTCAGGATTCAACATTTGTCTTAGTTATTTTGTATGTGCCTACTGTGTAGCCAGCCAGGCTCCTCTGTCCATGGGGATTCTCCAGGCAAGAATACTGGAGTGGGTTGCATGCCCTCCTCCAGATGAACTTCCCAATCCAGGAATCAAACCCAGGTGGATTCTTTACCATCTGAGCCACCAAGGAAGCCCCATGTAGCATAGATATCCTATTTAAGTTATTCATATGTATATGATGTATTTCTATATTGGAGTTATTGAATCCACATGCTGTATACATTTATTATCAAATTAGTGCATCATTTTTATAGATTTATCAAAATATAATTGACATATAACACTGTGTAAGTTTAAGGTATATAAAGTAATGATTTGCTGTAAATCATTGCAAAATGTTTACCACAATAAGGTTCAGTTCAGTTCAGTTCAGTCGCTCAGTCGTGTCCGACTCTTTGCAACCCCATGGACTGCAGCATGCCAGGCTTCCCTGTCCATCACCAACTCCCAGAGCTTGCTCAAACTCACATCCATTGAGTCGGTGATGATATCCAACCATCTCATCCTCTGTCGTCCCCTTCTCCCCTCGCCTTCACTCTTTCCCAGCATCGGGGTCTTTTACAATGAGTCAGTTCTTCACATCAGGTGGCCAAAGTATTGGGGTTTCAGCTTCAGCATCAGTCCTTCCAATGAATATTCAGAACTGATTTCCTTTAGGATGGACTGGTTGGATCTCCTTGTAGTCCAAGGGACACTCAAGAATCTTCTCCAACACCACAGCTCAAAAGTATCATCATCATCATCAATTCTTTGGCGCTCAGCTTTCTTTATAGTCCAACTCTCATGTACATGACTACTGGAAAAACCATAGCTTTGACTGGACGGACCTTTGTCAGCAAAGTAATGTCTCCGCATTTTAATATGCTGTCTCTGTTGGTCATAGCTTTTCTTACAAGGAACAAGCGTCTTTATTTTCATGTCTTCAGTCACCATCTGCAGTGATTTTGGAGCCCAAGAAAATAAAGTCTGTCGCTGTTTCAATTGTTCCAACAATAAAGTTAGTTAGCACATTCTTCACCTCACATAATTACCATTTTGTTATTGTCATTATAGTAAGAACTTCAAGACTCTACCCTTATGGTAACTCTCCTGCTTTTACCAGTTTTCTTTATGTATTTTATTGCATCTGGTTCTCAAATCACTCATGGGAGGGAAAGATGGGGGAAATAGAGCTGATTAACCTTATCTCATAAATAAGAAAATAGAAACATAAACTGAACAATTGGGGAATTATTGAAACTAAGAATTCTAGCTCCAACACCAGACTTTGTTTCAATACAGCACAACAAATAATGGGAGCAATTCTTCCCTGCTTGGTAAATGTCCACTGAACTCTAACATGGCTAAGGAAAGTTAGCAAGCTCCTGAAGACACCCAGAGGAGGTATGAAAGAGGGAAAGAACATTGTATTGGATTTTGCTAGGTGTATGGCATGGCCTCTGCTGAAAAATTAGAATTATAACACATTCCTCTGTTTCATAAGAGGATTAGTGTTAATTTATGCAAAGCTCCTGGCACCATGCTGGTCAGATAGTAGTTATTACAAACAGCTATTATTAAGAAGAAAACATGCAGCTCACAAGATTCTTGTGGATCATCAGACCTGTGCAGCAGGCAGGTCCTCTGGGATAAATGGAGTTGACCATGGATTACCTAGCATTATACTGCCTGGTATTACTCCTGAGTTTCAAAGCTACCCTATCTTCTATTTGGTGCCTAGCAATGACTTTATTGCTGTGACATTAACACTAATTGGGAACAATATGTATTACTAATGTTTGCAAATTGAATTCCCTTATCTAAAGTTACGTATAGTTACAATTACTTTTCATTCAACCTGTACATGAGGACCTATCTTATTCCTAGCACTGTGCAAGAGAGTTTTAATAAAATAAACAAGTAAACAAATAAAACTCAGAGCAATACCAAACTGATTTATAGGAGAGAAGGAATTGAAGAAAACAACAAATTAAAAACTCAGCCTTATAAATAGATAATCATTCCTGGATGTTGTGTGTATGTGTGTGCATGCATGCATGCATGTGTATGTGTTTTAATGAAATAGTATTCATGTCTGATCACATAAGCAAAATAAAGCTATGTAACACTATTGCTTGTAGGCAAGAGAAGTGAGTGGGTTTTGGCCAGGACAAAACTGAGCGACTTCACTTTCACTCTTCACTTTCATGCATTGGAGAAGGAAATGGCAACCCACTCCAGTGTTCTTGCCTGGAGAATCCCAGGGACAGGGGAGCCTGGGGGGCTGCCGTCTAAAGGGTCGCACAGAGTCGGACACGACTGAAGCGACTTAGCAGCAGCAGCAGCAGCAGCAGAACTGAGAAGACACTGCCAGGTGCCAAGAGATTCTAACCAACTCAGTATCTAAGAAAATAGAGAGGGCAATAAATGGCCTGAGGAGAAAAATAGAAAGTATCACCTAGTAACCACTTAACAGTAGCTTGCAGAGGCTAAAACATTCTCAGGAGAGCAGCAGCTGCTGCTGCTAAATCGCTTGACTCGTGTCTGACTCTGTGCAACCCCATAGACAGCAGCCCACCAGGCTCCCCCGTCCCTAGGATTCTCCAGGCAAGAACACTGGAGTGGGGTGCCATTTCCTTCTCCAATGCATGAAAGTGAAAAGTGAAAGTGAAAGTGAAGTTGCTCAGTCGTGTCCGACTCTTCGCCACCCCATGGACTGCAGCCCACCAGGCTCCTCCATCCATGGGAATTTCCAGGCAAGAGTACTGGAGTGGGGTGCCATTGCCTTCTCCATCAGAAAAGCAGAGACTTATGCAAAAAATATAGAAAAGGGACCTGTGTGTGTGGGGGGGGAAACGTATGCTAAAAGCTAATGTTTTAGAAGAAGGTATTCAGAATAAAAGGGGAACGTTTATGTAAAAGATGCAAGAGAATCTGATAAACTGAGTAAAATCAATTTTGAAAGTCCGGGAAATATGAATAGTTAGTGTAATGAAAAACTTCATATTTCTATGCAGTACTGAAATGCTGCATATTTTATTCAATACATTTATTTGTAACTCTGCTCATAAACAGATGAAACTGTCTTTAAGTGAATATATTATATAATATAGAAATTATAAAAATATATTTGAATATAATTGAGTTTTTAATTCAACAAACACTGAGCATTTTCTTTACAAAGTAAGTTCTATTTGTGTAAGTTTAATTTTCAAAAGATAGTGTTTTATAAACAAATATGGTTGAAAAATCTACCATAGTTTCAAGCATGAGAAGCATAATAAAAGAAAACCACACACTCAGATCATGATTTAAAGTATTGCAGAAATTCAAGCATTATAATAGATGGTCTACAAGTTAGACAAGGAAATTGCCTTACTAAAAAGAGAATATCATATATCTTCAGGCTGATAGAAAAATGAAAAAAAAAAAAAGTTAAAAGATTCAGTCTTTAGGAACCTGAGTCATCAAAGTTGAATTGTTGAACTATGATTCTTCTCTGATTTCATAATACAGGGACAGGAGTACTCAGTTCTTACTCAAAATTGATTTTTAACAAATAAAGCACCAGAAGATTGAATGGAGATCTGTATGGTCTAGTTATTTGAACAGAAAACTTGAACAAGAAGTAAACAAATCTGTAAGAGAAAAGGGCATCAAATTATAACTCTACCCAGAAATGTATGGAAAATGATGGATGTACAAAGGAAACTTAACTCATAAAATGGATGTCTGACATTATTGAATGGTTTATTTTTTAAGAAAAAAAATGAATATGTGTTGAGGGATTGTGGGTGTAGATTTCTCATACAACTATGACTTTCTACTCCGGCTTCACATGTCACCTGGATCACTTGGAAAGCTTTTTAAAAAGAGGCATATTTGTGTCTCACTTTAAAATAATCAAAATAAAATCACTGGGCATTTTAAAACAGTTCTTTAGCTGAAAATGTGGTGCAGCCTTGGCTAACAAACACTGACTAATATCAACAATAATAGTAATTCACTCCGTATGTATCAGGCCCTGTGTTATATAATTGATTAATATTCCATTAGTAATCCTCACAACAATACTGGTGAGTTGGTATGGTTTTTATTCCATTTACATGAGCAAGCTGATGCTTTGGAGAGGTTAAGTAACTTGTTCAATTATAGGTACTGGAGAGGAGAAAAAAATGATTAACTGATTTCAAGAGGTTACAATCTACTATTACCAAATCTACAAGTTCATGCAATTATTTTCTTTGCTCATTAATTTATTCAATGGTCATGTTTCAAGTTAATATTATGTATTATAACTTGGAAATATGGATAAATAAGACATGACCCATACCCTTGGGACATTCATTCCTAGAATCTTCCTAGCTTTTATGCCTAGAAGGTAAGTGTGACTACTGTTGTCCCTAGGCTGCTCATGTGTATTTTTCCTATCTGTCCAGAGTAGCTCTTCAAATAGTAATTCCACAGCAGCTGTAGAAAGGCATTTTAAGTTGGTACATGTGTAGCATTCTCTACTTGGACTTTTTATCTATAGCTTTGGTAGTTGTTGGCTCATAAGTAGTACAAAGGTGGGTTTTAATGAATTAAACTGCCCCCTCCCCAGAGAGGTATATTTGGCACCTGTCTTGGTTGCATATACTGCTAACATGTAGACCTACAGCACTGTAGCACAGTTCCTACCTAGGATATAATAGGTATTGGATACCTTTCTTTAGTCTAAATAAAGTTACGTCTAGTCAAAGCTATTGTTCTTCTAATAATTATGTATGGATGTGAGAGTTGGACTATAAAGAAAGCTGAACACCGAAGAATTGGTGCTTTTGAACTGTGGTACTGGAGAAGACTCTTAAGAGTCCCCTGGACTGCAAGGAGATCCAACCAGTCCATCCTAAGGAAATCAGTCCTGAATATTCATTGGGAGGACTGATGTTGAAGCTGAAACTCCAATACTTTGACCACCTGATGCGAAGAGCTGACTCATTTGAAAAGACTCTGATGCTGGGAAAGATTGAAGGCATGAGGAGAAGGGGAGGACAGAGGATGAGTTGGTTGGATGGCATCACCAACTTGATGGATATGAGTTTGAGTAAACTCCGGGAGTTGGTGATGGACAGGGAAGCCTGGTGTGCTGCTGTCCATGGGGTTGCAAAGAGTCGGACATGACAGAGACTGAAATGAACTGTACTGACTGAGTCTAAGTAAACCACATTAAATTGGAGTAACACCTCAAGATGCCTGAGTTATTGAGGATTTCATAGCTTTAGGTTTCTTTCTCTTTTCATAGAATGCAAACTTTCCACTCCAAACTTCTACTAATGGTCCTATGAAGGCATGTTGGTGGTTCAGTCACTCAGTCGTGTCTGACTCTTTGTCACCCTATGGACTGCAGCCTGCCAGGAGGCATCCCTTTCCATGGGATTTCCCAGGCAAGAACACTGGAGTGGGTTGCCATTTCCTTCTCTAGAGGAACTTCCGACTCAGGGATCAAACCCCGCTCTCTTGTATTACAGTCTCTTGAATTGCAGGCAGATACTTTACTGACTGAGCCACCAGGTTGGGAGAGGTCTTATTAAGATAAATAATGAGTCTGTTTTGTGTCTTCTGTGAAGATCTATTTATTCTCATGATTTGATCCATATTTGTGTATTCACAGGGGTAAGAGGTTTATAAAAGTGCCATGTACTCTACCATGTCCCTCATTAAATATTAAGCAGATATTAATGGAATTAAACATTACGCTGATTCCAGAAAATTAAAATTAGCAGTCATCATTTGATCGCTGAGCTTTTATACTTTAAAGCTTATATGTACAATTACAGGAAAGACTTTGGGCAATTAAAGCTCTTAACTTCGGGAGAGAAAAATGTTGTAGCGAATTCTCTGATGGAATAACACAGATATTTCCCCACAGAAATGTGCACTGACTCTTGGGATTTCACTGCTGAATTTTGAGTTCTGTCAAGAGCTATCAGTGAGGGATTCTCTCCCACCAGACAAAAATCTGAAAAAGAAACATGTCTCCTTCACAAACCCATAGTTTTCATGTTTTCTTCCCTAGAATCCAGGTAGAAGGAGAAACCTCAAAATGAAACTTAATCTTTTATATTTGCATAGAAATGACTGTTTCAGGATTTTATTTAGGAATGTGTGAGTGAGGGGAAAAAAATTCGTCTGAGACAGTCTTACTCGTGCAGATCTTATTTGAGCCGCTAGCCTCATCAGTGAAAAGCTGTCAGAAAAAACTCCCAGATCCGATAGCAAGGACTGGCCACAAGCCTCAACAGGCAATGAACCGGCCGGTACATTCAATTTTAATTAAGTCCCCATGCCAGGAAAGAAGGCTTTGGGGGCAAGCTGGCATTGGGGGCACCGTGTGTTCATGGAGTTACTCTCTATTCATAGAATCATTTGAAATCATAGCAGCTGGTGTGGATATTTAACTGACTGATAAAAAGAATTTTATCATTTGACTTCTGCCAAATGTTTGACATAACTACAAAATGATCTCTGAATTATGCACACCTTTATGGTTGTTTGTTCTCCTGGGAGGTGAAGCTTTCATCCAGAATTACTGTCTCTCCTGAATTCAGGCCAGCTCTTCCTCTTTTCGTTTCCTGTCATAAGTAATAAATGAAAAATAAACCATTCCATTCTTTTTCTGCAAAAACACTAAAGACTCAGAGGTAATGTTTTTACCCTAACTTCAAAGAAGCGGAGCAGGCAAATTACAGCTGTCGAAGGCAAGCTGGACTCTGTCCTTGCAGGTAATACGATCTGCCTGACACCCACCATCTGCACCTTCATAGCACCAGTTGCTTTCAAATTACATTTCCCATAAAGAAATTAAAGAAAAATCGAATCACACACAATATGTAGATCCATCTCCCCAGTGTTACTCACATTTGCCTTAGCCATCATGACTATTAGGAGGAAGGATATTTGTGACTGGCTCTACAACTAAATTATATCTGGATGACCACTACCAAAATACGACCTTAAGCCTGCAATGCCACCTTTGCATATCCTTAGGAAAACAGGGGGCCATGGGTTCAGTGAGCCATTTATCCTCATTCTAGAGTACAAAAGAGTTTTTTTAAAGAAGAGAAAGAAAGGAAAGAAAATGCATCCAAGTTGAGAGTCCTAAGACAAGTATTTCCTTTCTGAGGCAAAAAGTTCATGCAATTAATAAAGAATAGAACTGGGAAGCAATTTGCTTTTGTTAATAGCACGTGCCTGAAAATATCCAGAGACTTTTTTTTTAGCTATAAGGCTGCAGCTTGCAGTACAGTAAGGAGAAGGGTAGGGGAAGTATGTGAATTGAGAAAGCTTAAAATCAAGATTCATCTCTTCCTTGTTCCTATTCATAGGGCTTATTGATCTTAACCTCTCAGTACATTGCTTCTTTTCCCTAGGTATATTTACATGCTATAATTCTTTTTCTCTTTTTTTTTTTTTAAAAAAAAGGTCCATAGGTCACCTCAAGTCCCTGTTTTGCTAATGAGTTGTCTCCTTTTACCTTCATCACTGTGGCTTTAATCCCAATTTGCTCAGTTTCCCTCCATGCCTCTCAGTTCACTGCAACTTTTCTCATTTATCCCTAGCATTCCACTAAATGGAAACATCGCTCATTCAATGCACACAGTTTAGTCACCTTGCTCTAACTCTGCCCCACTAACATTTTATTCTCCTTTATTATTTAAATTCTAGCCATAGTCACTACTTCATTAATATTCTCTCTTGGTTTTCCTTCAACCTCTGTGATCTCTTCTTCTCACTACATCAAGTCCTTCTTTTTTTCATTCCTATTGTTGTGACCTTAGAGTAGGACCTTATCATTTTTTATCTATATGACTTCAAAATTCTTCCAATTAGTATCCTTCCACTCATTGGCTGAACTTCCAGTCCTTCTTTCTGCTTGCTGCCTCTCCTACTGGCATGTACCAGCACTCATTTCATCTCCCTTGCCTTATTAAAATCCTTTACTGGTTATTAGGATAAAACCCAAACTTCTTATCATATCCTGCACTAGTTTCCAGCTTCACTAGATACTCATCTATAAACAGGAAACCATATCAAATTGTTTGCAAGTGACCTGACTGCTTCATTTTCCTTATCATAGTTTAAACATTCTATTCATTCTTTTGGTAAATTCCATATTCCTTTTTTCACCTGGTTAAGTCCAACCTATATTTTATGACATATTTCAAATCATATCTCCCCAGGAAATCAACACAGACACCATATGCAAACAGTCCAATGTTCTTCTTCATTGTTTCTTTTGCAACTCATACATGCCTGTGTAGTTACTTATTATCCTGCTTTGCAGTGGACTGAATCTTGCTGGTCGACTCATCTCCTTCTAGCAATGGGCTGTTTTTTTCTATTGTTTTATTATTTTTTAATTGATGTATTCTTAGTATTTAGAATAGAGCCAGATGCTTGTCACTCGATAGTTATAAGAATGCAAGGACATAAGAGAGGAGGAAAGAAAGGAAGAAAAAGAAGGGAAGGCAGAAAGGCAGGCAGGAAGAAAGGAAGAGAAAAAGAGAGGGAGGAATAGAGAGAGATAGATGCATTATTATGTCAGCCCAACATTCATTCACCCATTCAGCTATCCTTCTGGTAGTAGTGTCCATAGAAATCACCCTCTCCTATTCCTAGTCCATCTGATGGACTAGGTGGAGTTAATTCCACACTTGGCTTCAAGGATGGACATATGGATTTTGAAAATATAAGAATTAACTTTGTCTGCCAATTCTGAATGTGGAAGCTTTGAAATCTAAAATGCTTCAGATTTGGTGTATGTTTTCCAAAAATATGTCCGATTGGAAGTGAAATTGTATACTCCTTTAGCATATATATCAACAAAGCTAAAATGTCTATTAAATATCCAGCAGGTGTTATAGCCCAAAAGTCTAATCTATGAATGAGCTCATTACTTTCAGTGATATATAAAGTCATTTATCCATGCAAATAAACCCTTGGATGCAAGTTTATATGCTGTTTATAAAACTTACTTGAACTTTTGCCTGGAACATCTTTATGCCTACCTTATATGTTGATATTATTTTGTTCATGACGGAACAGCTATTTTTGACCCCTTTTTTTCTTATAATCAGTCATAAAATTTTCTCTCTAAGATATCCCAGGAATTCCATATTTCCTCTCCATCTCCACAGTTCTTGTTTCTATCATCACCTTTCTTAATTCTCTAGTAGTACTAGCTCCTGGAGAAAAGCAAGTTATACTCCACATTTTCTTTACCCAGCAGCATAGAAGTGGCAAGTTGACAAAGTCAAAAACTGTATCCAGCCCACAGATGTATTTTTCAGAAGCCAAATTATAACAATTTAAGAATTTAACATAAAAGCTAAATTTTGAGCTTCTCATGAAAAATAATTTCCAACAAACCTAGAACCCAAGTTCTTTCCCAATAACTGTTGCAGTTTAAATTGCATCTCTCCCAAAGATAGATTAAAGTACTAATTCCTGGTACTTATGAATGTATCTTACTTGGAAACAGACTTTGCAGGTGTAATCAAGGTAAGATGAGGTAATACTGGATCAAGGTGGGCCCATGACTGGTGTCCTTTTTTAAAGGCAAATTTAGACACAGACACAGAAACACAAAGAGGAGAATGCCATATGAACAAACCCAAATACAGGGAGAGCATCATTGTGCCAGAGATAGGACTGATACATCTACAACCAAGGACCGCTGAAGATTGCTAGCTAGGAAGGTGCAGGAAATGATCTTCTTCCCCTGAAGCCTTCAGAGAAAGCATGGCCTTTCCAATACCTTTATTTAGACTTCTAACATCCAGTGCTCAAGGCTCAGTCACATCTGACTCTTTGAGGCTGCATGGACTATAGCCCACCAGGCCCCTCTGTCCATGTGATTTTTGAGGCAAGAACACTGGAGAGGTTGCCACTTCCTACTCCAGGGGATCTTCCCAACCCAAGGATTGAACTTATGTCTCTTGTGTCTCCTGCATTGGCAAGTGGATTCTTTTACTACTCGTGCCACCTGGAAAGCCTCTTAACCTCCAGAAGGGTGAGACAACCACTTCCTACTGTTTTAAGCCAATCAACAACTTGTGATACTTCATTATGCCGCCCTAGGATACTAATACAGCAGCAGTGGGCTAGGATGAATAAAGGTAGATGGGGCTTCTGATCTTCAATTGAAGGAGATCACTCTATCGCCCCTATATTTTAATGGGTCACCAAAGCTAAGTGTTAGTGGTCATTTGTCATCTTACTTTCCCTTACTTACATTACATCTTTGGTCCCTATAACACTTTGAGCTTATGATGACATCTTCAGTTCAGTTCAGTTCAGTCACTCAGTCCTGTCCGACTCTTTGCAACCCAATTGACTGCAGCCCGCCAGGCCTCCCTGTCCATCACCAACTCCTGGAGTTTACTCAAACTCATGTCCATTGAGTTGGTGATGCCATTCAACCATCTCGTCCTTTGTTGTCCCTTTCTCCTCTCGCCTTCAATCTTTCCCAGCATCAGGGTCTTTTCAAATGAGTCAGTTCTTCGCATCAGGTAGCCAAAGTATTGGAGTTTCAGCTTCAACATCAGTCCTTCCAATGAACATTCAGGACTGATCTCCTTTAGGAAGGACTGGTTGGGTCTCCTTGCAGTCCAAGGGACTCTCAAGAGTCTTTTCCAACACCACAGTTCAAAAGCATCAATTCTTCTGCACTCAGCTTTCTTCACAGTCCAACTCTCACATCCATACATGACCACAGGAAAAACCATAGCCTTGACTAGATGGACCTTTGTTGGCGAAGTAATGTCTCTGCTTTTTAATATGCTGTCTAGGTTGGTCATAACTTTCCTTCCAAGGAGTAAGCGTCTTTTTATTTCACGGCTGCAGTCACCATCTGCAGTGATTTTGGAGCCCCCCCAAAATAAAGTCTGCCAATTGTTTCCACTGTTTCCCTGTCTATTTGCCATGAAGTGATGGGACCGGATGCCATGATGTTAGTTTTCTGAAGGTTGAGCTTTAAGCCAACTTTTTCACTATGACATTTTACTTTATATTAAGTAGTATATATTCTTTACTACAATTCTTGTCAATATTGTTTTGTTGCTGCTGCTGTTCTCTGTATAATTGATGAAATTTGGATATTGACTTTGTCTTGTCAAAAAAAAAAAAAGAAAGAGAAATATCTAGGTCTTCACTTAGATGTTGATATTTTGTCGTGGATAATTCTTTATTTGAGAGGTAGTCCTGTTCTTTGATAACTTCCCAGAAGGTTCAGTGGTAAAGAATCTATCTGCCAATGCAGGAGACACAGGAGATGCAAGTTCAATCTTTGAGTGGGAAAGATCCCCTCGAGAAGGAAATGGCAACCCACTCCAGTATTCTTGCTGGGATAATCGAATGGATAGAAGAACCATATACAGTCTATACGGTTGCAGAGTCAGACATGACTGAGCATGCACACACACCTGTCTTTGAAAAATATGTATTGGCATCTCAGGCCTCTACTCACTAGATACTTGAAGCACCTCCTGTAGTTGTGACAACCAGAAATGACTCTAGATATTATCACATATTACAGGGATCTAGGGAGCGGCCAGGAGGAGGAAGAATAAGAACATCTCCCTCACTGAGAACTGCTTTCCTAGGCTGTTTTTCCTCTCCAATCTCATAAAAATAAACATAGTAGCACACTATAATAAATGTTTCAACATAAAATATTTACACTTCTGTCTTATCACCTACTTTATGTCTTGCTGTTAAGAATTCTCTTTTCTTAGTCTATGACAAAGAGTGTTAATTGCTTCCCAGTATCCCTTTGGCTATGCCACCTTAATGAAAAACACTGATGCTATTTATATATTAATATTACATATTGATATATTTATTTGGGCACATTGCAATACAGATAAGAAAATTCAGAGTGTGGCCAGTGAGAATATGTGAATAGATACTGACCTGTAAGATGTGAGTGGGAATCGATGTGAAATTTTCAGAAAGTGCCATGAGAGAAAGGCCTTACTCTTATGCATTCCTTTTTTTTTTTTTCTTGCTACCAGAAATATGACTGTGATGATTGGAGCTCTGGCAACCATCCTGAGGCAGTTCACTAAAAATAGAGGAAGAAACAAATCATGGATCTTCCTTAACTTACAACGGGGTTACATCCTGATAAACCCATCCTAAGTTGAAAATATAAGTCAAAAGTACATTCAATGCGCCTAACCTACTAAACATCATAGCTCAGCCGGCCTACCTTAAATGCACTCAGGACACTTACATTGGCTTGCAGGTGAACAAAATAATCTAACATGAAGCCTATTTTATAATAAAGTATTGAACATCTCACATAATTTTTTGAATACTGTTCTGAAAGTGAAAAACAGAATGTTTGTGAGTGTGTTGGTTGTTAGCCTCCTGATCTTGTGCTGATTGTGAATTCCACTCACTGCCACTGCCCAGCATCAAGAGAGAGTGACATGCTGCATATAGCTAACTGGAGAAAAAGAATCAAAATTCAAAATTTAAAGTAGAGTTTCTACAGAGTGCATATTGTGCTCACACCAACATAAAGTTGAAAACCCTAAACTGAAGGATCATGAGTTGGGGACCTTCCTGTGGATCTTGGTCCCTGAAATAGAGGAGCTGTCACATAATTTCTGCTCTGCCTCCAAGAGAACTTCAATTCAGGATAGAAAAGTAAAAAATCTTATGTAACTGACTTCACTCTTATTTCAGGTATTCTGCCCCATAAAATACAGCCCATCTCTTGTTAATCATGGTCCATTTTAATTCTTAGAAGCTTTCCCAAAGTTTATTTTATAATAATTTGCACTATTACAATATTGACTCATACCTAGCTTTATTTAACATTTTTAAATTGTCAAAGTTTTTTTTGTATTATGGCAATAATAATATGTATTTCATGAGTCTGTGTTTCAGATCAGAGATAATACATATAAATCACATTGCCTGTGTGATGGAAATGTTGCTATAATCATGAGAACAATTATAACAACTGTGATTATTATTATTATATCTGAGGGTATCTTCAGTTAGCACTCCTATTATTCAATGAAATCATTCCAATACTTTTTAAAGTTTTTTCTTTGAGAGGCTAGAATACCTGGCTAAGTGAAACATATATTTAATTAGCTATATTTTGTGTATATTGTATGAAGTATAGTATTAAGCACACAAATTAATAATTTAAAAATAATTTCCTTTAAATTTAGTCTTTTAAATCCAAATACAGTTATTCCTTTCAACCACTATATCTGAAATCTGGCTTCACCAATTGTATATCAAAACCTGTAGATGCCAGGGTATTACTTCTAGAGATTCTGATGTTGTTATTGTGAGGTGGAGCCTAAACATTGCAGTTGATTACATTGCGCAGCAAAGTTTGAGAACCACTGCTTTAATTAGCAGTCAGGATAAGCACTTTCCCTATGATTTGCTAATTGTCAGAAACTAGGAGCCTGGCACATGGTGAGAGTGAACAAATGTAGTTCTGGTTGCCTGAATGTTAATCAAAGTAATCACAAGATTTCCTTTGTTTTCCATCATAATCTTCTATTCTCCTGTTCTTCTATCTGTGTTGATCACTTGTCATTCTAAAATAGAAGAATTTGTTAGTTAATTTTAAAAAATGGATATGAACCCTCAGAGTAACAGTTGAAAAGAGGAGATCATTAGAATGGCTTGGCATCAGAAAGGATGCCATTATTTAACCCAAATTGCCTTGACTCCCAGACCGTTGCTTTTCTTACCTCTAGCAGTGAACGTTCTTTCCACGGTTTTTTTCACACTAAACTGGAGAAGGAAATGGCAACCAACACCAGTGTTCTTGCCTGGAGAATCCCAGGGACAGGGGAGCCTGGTGGGCTGCCATCTATGGGGTCGCACAGAGTCAGACACGACTGAAGCAACTTAGCAGCAGCAGCAGCAGCAAACTGAAGGAAGAAGGGAAACAAAGAGAAAAGAAATTATTCTTTTTGGCATCCTGGAAACTACCTTTAACAACTTACAAGATGAAATAAAGCCATACAGAATGAAGGGATGACATTCTGCTTTTTAAAGCCACTTAGTATTTCTTAATATCCACTTTATATGAGAAAATCATGTATCAAACCATTGCTTCATCTCCTTCAAAATTGAATTTGCTAAAAAATTACAGCTTGTAGCAATTAAAATCCAATTCTTATGCCTAGAGGTTGGTTTTAAAATATACATACAGCATATTATCACTTGCTCTAAGTGGATATTATGAGCTAGGATTTAAAAGAAAGCATTGTACATACTCAATGGCTGATGTCAAATAGATTTTGGAGTGGTTCAGCTTTAAAAATAGAAAATGGATGAACATTGGGGTACACGTGTCTCTTTCAATTCTGGTTTCCTCAGTGTGCATGCCCAGCAGTGGGATTGCTGGATCATAAGACAGTTCTATTTCCAGTTTTTTAAGGAATCTCCACACTGTTCTCCATAGTGGCTGTACTAGTTTGCATTCCCACCAACAGTGTAAGAGGGTTCCCTTTTCTCCACACCCTCTCCAGCATTTATTGTTTGTAGACTTTTGGATCACAGCCATTCTGACCGGGGTGAGATGGTACCTCACTGTGGTTTTGATTTGCATTTCTTTGATAAGGAGTGATGTTGAGCATCTTTTCATGTGTCTGTTAGCCATCTGTATGTCTTCTTTGGAGAAATGTCTATTTAGTTCTTTGGCCCATTTTTTGATTGGGTCATTTATTTTTCTGGAATTGAGCTGCAGGTGTTGCTTCTATATTTTTGAGATTAATTCTTTGTCAGTTGCTTCATTTGCTATTATTTTCTCCCATTCTGAAGGCTGTCTTTTCACCTTACTTATAGTTTCCTTTGTTGTGAAAAAGCTTTTAAGTTTAATTAGGTCCCATTTGTTTATTTTTGCTTTTATTTCCATTACTCTGGGAGGTGGGCCATAGAGAATCCTGCTGTGATTTATGTCAGAGAGTGTTTTGCCTATGTTTTCCTCTAGGAGTTTTATAGTTTCTGACCTTAGGTTTAGATCTTTAACCCATTTTGAGTTTATTTTTGTGTATGGTGTTAGAAAGTGTTCTAGTTTCATTCTTTTACAAGTGGTTGACCAGTTTTCCCAGCACCACTTGTTAAAGAGATTGTCTTTTCTCCATTGTATATTCTTGCCTCCTTTGTCAAAGATAAGGTATCCATTGGTGTGTGGATTTATCTTTGGGCTTTCTATTTTGTTCCATTGATCTATATTTCTGTCTTTGTGCCAGTATCATAATGTCTTGATGACTGTAGCTTTGTAGTATAGCCTGAAGTCAGGCAGGTTGATTCCTCCAGGTCCATTCTTCTTCCTCAAGATTGCTTTGGATATTCGAGGTTTTTTGTATTTCCATACAAATTGTGAAATTATTTGTTCTAGTTCTGTGAAAAATACCATTGGTAGCTTGATAGGGATTGCATTGAATCTATAGATTGCTTTGGGTAGTATACTCATTTTCACTATACTGATTCTTCCAATCCATGAACATGGTATATTTCTCCATCTATTTTTATCCTCTTTGATTTATTTCATCAGTGTTTTATAGTTTTGTACATATAGGTCTTTTGTTTTTTTAGGTAGATTTATTCCTAAGTATTTTATTCTTTTGGTTGCAATGGTGAATGGGATTGTTTCCTTAATTTCTCTTTCAGTTTTCTCATTGTTAGTGTATAGGAATTCAAGGGATTTATGTGTGTTAATTTTATATCCTGCAACTTCACTATATTCATTGATTAGCTCTAGTAATTTTCTGGTTGAGTCTTTAGGGTTTTCTATGTAGAGGATCACGTCATCTGCAAACAGTAAGAGTTTTACTTCTTCTTTTCCAATCTGGATTCCTTTTATTTCTTTTTCTTCTCTGCTATGGCTAAAACTTCCAAAATTATGTTGAACAGTAGTGGTGAGAGTGGGCACCCTTGTCTTGTTCCTGACATTAGGGGAAATGCTTTCAATTTTTAATCATTGAGGATAATGTTTGCTGTGGGTTTGTCATATATAGCTTTATTATGTTCAGGTATGCTCCTTCTATTCTTGCTTTCTGGAGGGTTTTTGTCATAAACGGATGTTGAATTTTATCAAAGGCTTTCTCTGCATCTATTGAGATAATCATATTGTTTTTATCTTTCAATTTGTTAATGCAGTGTATTACATTAGTTGATTTGCAGATATTAAAGAATCCTTGCATCCGTGGGATAAAGCCCACTTGGTCATGATGTATGATCTTTTTAATATGTTGTTGGATTCTGTTTGCTAGGATTTTGTTAAGGATTTTTTCATCTATGTTCATCAGTGATATTGGCCTGTAGTTTTCTTTTTTCGTGGCATCTTTGTCAGATTTTGGTATTAGGGTGATGGTGGCCTCATGGAATGAGTTTGGAATTTGAAAATTGAACACAAACATCTTCATTTGAAAAGGTTTAGGGTAGTATTCCTATAAGTTGGTTGTAAATACACTTTTACTTTTGGGGGGTGGAACTCTCATAGAAAGTACATCGAAAGAGGTTATTTATAACAGAGAAACATCCATGTTAGCATCCTCAGAGGTCAAGAAAATAGAACAATGTCAGCACTCAGAGCCCCCTCCTGTCACTTCTCACTACCTACCCTTCCCTTCTGCAAAAGGTAACTACTGTTCTGAATTTTATGGCAAATCTTTCTTTACTTTTCTTTATAAATTTACTAATTAAGCATGTATCCATAAGCAATAGTATTAGTACTGCCTGACTTATAAAATCATATATAATTTATAAAAATATATGTAAATTTCATATAAGTGAAACTATAAAATATGTGTTCTCTTGGGTTCATCTTTTCAATCTATATTATGTTTGTGAGATTCATTCATATGATTTCCTATAGTTGGAGTAAAGTTAATATTAATGCTACTTATTATCCCATTGTGTTAAGAAGCCACCATTTATTTATCCATTTTACCTTTAATATATATTAGATTGTATTCACTTTGAGGATATGATAAATAAGACTGCTATGAACATTCTTGTATGTATCTTTTAGAGCATCCAACAGGGATTTGTGTCACAATTGAGGAGCCTGACGTGCAAGAAACTGTGGAGATGATTAACATTGGACAGTTAGCAAGAATATTGCTCAATATATAGAAGAAAGAATGTCCACAATGTTGAGAAAAACTGTATCACTTACCATTTTTGTTGTTTAGTCACTAAGCCGTGGCCAACTCTTTTGTGACCCAATGGATTGTAGCTTGCCAGGCTCCTCTGTCCATTGAGAACTTACCTTCTTTACCCAGTTTCTACCTGAGCTAATTTTCAGACCCCAAATCCATTGACTTGGGATATAGCTGTTTCCTCATGAGATAGGATACAGTAACACCAGGACAAGTGTATAAAGTAATAATTCTCTGAGTCCTTTTTCAAAGTGACATGTAAATCTACTCAGGTTACTATTCACTGGACAAAATGCCCAAACATTTAGAGGACCTAGGGACACAGTTTGAAGTTGACATTTATCCTGAGGGACCTGAAGCATCACTGTTGCCCACTGGTTAGGTAGAGGTTTATGCGGGAGCCGGTAATAAACTGTGTCCTGACCTAGCCTCAGTTCACAGTGGTTATCTGGGTCTACAGACTGAACTGGTGATCATTTCTGCTTCTGAGTATATAATTGTAAAGTACATTACATGGTAGTTGGCAAAACATTGTTTCCTTGCCTTATGAGGTAGGACCTATCTTCAATGGGGAATTGAAAGTGGGAGCTACAAAAGCTGCCAACTCCATCTTCTGCTAAAGTAATGAGTAAAAACATTTTCCATCCCAGAGAGAAAGATAGAGATTAGTGTAATTTTTAAATGTCTAATGTATACAAGGGTAATATCCCCATCATATACTCATTTGATTTACCAGTCTGACTCCTACAGGAGCCAGACAGATACAGGATGATACAGTAGATTACCTCAAACAACCAATTAATATTTTATTTACATCTGAGGTACCTTATGTAGTATCTTAGCTGGAGTAGATGAAAATAGGTATTAAAATAGGTATAGGTATATACCTGGTCTCGGGTATATAGCCAATGGTCTGGCAAATGCATTCTTTTCCATGTCTGTGGAGAAGGAGGAACCCAAATTAGTTCACATTCATATGGATGGAGGAAGTATATATTTATTATCTTCCACAAGTGCTATGTTAATTCCCTCAATGTCTATCATAATATAGTCCAAAGGCACCTGAAACAGTGGAACACTTCACATGATATTTGATCCAGCTATTAAACAGATCAAATGAGAAGTGACGAATACATTGGAGATTATTGTACAACACATGAACTTCTGCCACTTTGGACATATGACCCAGCAGAGTCTCTGATAGAAGAGTTACCTGTGATGAGAAAAGATGTTGTGTAGCAGAGTTTGTGACAAGTCCCAGTAGAAAAACTACAACACACACTCGTGTGGTCCTGGAGAAAGCAAACAAGTACATGCCAATTGAAAAGCAGCCTCTGGAGTGATTCTGGGCCTTGGTAGAGACAGCCTGACTAAGTATCACCAAGCAACCATGCACCTCATCTCAAGCAAAGTTCCACCAGACCTGTCAAGTCATAAAATCAGGCGGACCCATTGGCAATCCATAATAAGGTGCTCCAACACCTTGATTTTAGCCCAGTGATTTTTTTCACTGTACTGTGTAAAATAATTGTATACTTAAGTCCCTCCTACACCTTTGTTTCTGCTGATCCTTTTGCCTGGAGGTCGGATATTTTCTACATCCGAATTTTACTTTTTCTTCAAACATAATTCAAATACATCCACTTTCAAAAAAAGCCTTTCCTGGTCACTTTAGTCCTTATCAAATGTCCTGTTCTCAAATGAAATGTAATATTACTAGTCTTTATCAATACACTGATACATTCACATAGTTTTTGCATTATGTACTGTTGATTAACATGATGTTATTGTTGTTGTTCATTCGCTAAGTTGTGTCCAACTCTTTGTGATCCCATGAACTACAACACACCAGGCTTCCCTGTCCTTCCCCATCACCTTAGAGCTTGCTCAAATTCATGGCCACTGAGTCGGTGATGCCATCCAACCATCTCATCCTCTGTTGTCCCCTTCTCCTCCTGCCTTCTATCTTTTCCAGCATCCAGATCTTTTCCAATAAGTTGGCTCTTTGCATCAGGTGGACAAAGTATTGCAGCTTCAGCTTCAGCATCAGTTCTTCCCTATATTCACGGTTGATTTCCTTTAGGATTTACTGGTTTGATTGCCTTGCAGTCCAAGGGACAAGCTTATCTTCCCAAGTAATTTTTAAGCTATGCAATAAGTTTCAACCAGAAACAGATGGCACACACAAGTAAGATAATTTGAGTAGAGTTTATTTACAAAAGAATAATTTACATAGATGTGAGTGTGTAGATGAAGCATAAGGGATTATTGGAATAACCTTGGGATATTGTTAGCAAGTTAATACAGTCCCTAAGCAAGAATACATAAAAGGCAAGGAATAGATACCAGAACTCAGAAGAAAAGAATATTTTGTGATCAGCTGTTTTGAGAGGAGCGGTGATTGTTATTTGAGAGAGACAGTCAACCTTGCAAGAGAGCGTGCAAGGGAATAAATACCTTGGTTTCACTTTAGTTGGTGCTGCTATTGATAGATTCAGTCAAAATCATAAGGCAAGGGAGTCCTATTAATGTAATCCATGTAGATCTGCCTCTAGGGACAAAGAACAGGGTGGAAAATATTGGAGAATGGATTAGTGGAGGCAGATAGAATAAGGGCTTCAGCATCATCCAAAGCAATCATAAGTCCTGGCAGAACTATAGGAATATTATATGCATATATACTTTATAAATACTTGTTAATTGTATTTACTGTAATGTAATTATGTGTTTAATATGGTGTGTATTATATGATTGCTATTTAATGAAATTAATATTTTTGAAATACTTACCATCTGATAGGCCCATTTACTCTAGTCTTGAGGATATATTTAATTCTAGTAACCATAACAAACTCAAAAACACCTTTGTTTCCTGGAGATTACATATGTCATATACAGAGAGTGTATGATAGAACTATAAAATATTTTGGCATATGCCAAAGATGCATTCTACTAGATTCTAAATTTCATAACCAAAAACTTCATCTAAATAGTTTATTAATTTATTAATACAAGAGGTCAATTATGTGACAAAGTACTACACAGTAGATACATTTATATAAAATTTATATGTGGAATTAAAAAAATTGTGTGTTAAATTAAGGAATATTATTTGTTTTAAAAATATCATTAATTTTCTATAAATCCCTATAGTGTTTACTTAATACTATATAAAGAAGTATGGATTTGTATATGCAGATCAGAGCCTCAACCTTAACACTCAAGTGCATGTGTGTGTGCTTTGATATAAATAATTTCCACAGATGCAGAGCATTGCCCCTAATAGCTAAACTTCAGCCAAACTTCTGCTTAGTTCAGTTCCACACATTACCTCTTTGATTAAGATAAGTTTTCTGGGAAAATCAGGTATTAAATCCCTTAATATTAATGCTCAACATAGTCTTTTTATATTGTTCCATGATAAATCAATAACTCTAAGAGGAGTTGTAAAGCTTTTTCAAATGTTAGTATGAGAATTGCACTAATTTAGTCATCATTTCAAAGCATTAATTTTTGGTGCACTTATGAATATCTGTTGGCTCCTTTTATGAAACCCAATTAACTCTCCATTTCCCTATGAGTTTGCCAAAAGCCTCTTTATCAACATATTCAACATGAGTAGATATTTATTAATCAAAATGTCAAACATTTAGAACAAAACAATTTAAGAACTTAAAATGAATCTTCATGGACAGAATCTTAGACACAGATATTTATCATCAATTATTTTCAGACAGCCTAATTATTTTTCTGGTATACCAAGTGCATAAAAAGCACTCTGAAAGGTACTATGGGGGAAAAATGATACATTGGGAATAGACAAAGTTCTTAAGAAGTTTCTGACCTAGTTCTAAAGGAAACACAAAATTGTAAAAAAGAAAATTGTAATTCTAAGTCCCTAGACTTAGGAATCTGAGGTGATACCAACTGTACACAAACAAGTAATGCTTCTGGGAAAAAAACAAACATTTGCACTAACCCCTATAGAATGAGGTTGTGATTGGTTGTTTATTTTGTTTGTGTTTGTCTAAGATTGGAGAAGATAACATTTCAGGAAGAGAAAATGACACAGCAGAAAAGCAGATATTAGAAAGTATGGATTTTTTTTCTCAGCCAAGTATTTTGGTTGGACAAATAAATCTACTTGATTATGTCCATTTAGAAGAGGCTATGAGGGAGATTTACAAGACCACTTTCTTCTCACTGCAACTGGAGGTGTTTACATCATTTGCAGCCAGAATATTTATATTCAGTCACTTCTTCTTAAAAGCAGATCATACATACACGATCAATGATTTGAAATAGAATAACTGAAAAATAATCTGCTAATCTATGAAATGTCAGTTAACTGTTGAATCAATTACCAAAACCTTCCCCCTGTCTATCAAAAATTAAGTTTTTCCCTTTAGGACTTATTTCCCTATCTTCAGACCAGAATTTCTCTCTCATTTTGTGTGTCTGTAGCCATTTGTATGATTTTCTGAGACAAATAACCACATGATACAGTATTGGTTAGCAACCTCAAGAGTTTCTGGGGTGAATCTAGTAACTGATCCTGGTACAGGGAGGGCAAGAAGAAACCAAAGAAAGAGGCATGCCACTCAAGATGGGTAGGTGACAGGTCTAGTATACAAGGGAACTTACTGATGAGGCTCCTCTTGGGTGGCCACAGGATAAATAGATCCTTACATCTGCCCTCTAGAATCTTAAGAATTTATAGAGAGGCCTTAACGGGGTTGAGAGATATATACAATGCAGATGGTCTCAACAATATCGCTCTCTCAAAAATGCATCCTAGAAGCAACTCCTAGTACAGGGACAATAGGCAGACCCTACATTCCAGACACAGGGAAAGGAGTAAGGAAACTCCCATTTCCCCATCCTGCCCTCCCGCAGGTCAAGGGCAGTCATGTCCTCTCAATGACCTTCTCCAAAGTATATTAATTTTAGAATTTACACCCAGTTAATTTTGGTTTACCTTGAAATATTGAATTATTCATCAATCAATAAAAATTACATAACAGATTCCATTTGCTTTTTCCTCTTTAAAGACTAAGAGCAAAAATCTAACTTTGCTCAATCATAAGAATTACATTGAGCTAAATAATTGGCTATATTTTTCTGTCCTTTTATTCAAATGTTTATTTGTAAGCTGTAAAGATGTTAAGATATGTACTTGCAAGTACCACATATTTTAACACTATTAGTCAATTTTTAATGTGATCTTTCTCAAAAACTTGGAAAATATAAATAATAAATTACTTAGAATTTTATTTATATCTTGAAATATACTGGTGCATGTCAAATGTTCTAAGTGTAACAGTGACTCCCATGAATAATTTTTGCACATTTGTGAACTACTCTTTTCAAGTAATATAGTTAGAGGAAGTTGCCACTTGTCAGTCTACTAAATAAATTATAAAAACAAAGAGGTGGAAGCAGAGAAAACTTTAACATAAAGTTTTGCAAAAATTAGAAATTACATTAACTCATTTATTCTCTCCCAACAGCTCACAATAGGGATTTGAAAACATGTTTTATAACCTTAACTGAATGTTCATTAACTGCAAAAGTAATGGCTCTTAAAGCTATACAGCTTAATAAGCAAGGAGGCTTATGTAAAATTTTGTTGTTGTTTAGTCATTAAGTAACATCTGACTCTTTGCGACCCCATGGACTGTAGCCCACCAGAGTCCTCCGTCCATGGGATTACCCAGGTAAGAATACTGGAGTGGGTTGCTATTTCTTTCTCCAGAGGGTCTCCTGACTCAAGGATTGAACCTGGGTCTCCTGGATTAGCAGGTGGGTTCTTTACCACTGAGCCACCAGAATTATCTGTATGTAAAATTATAGATAATCAAAACATTTGCACCGGCAGATATATTAAATTTTGCATTTCTCAAGTCATAGTTACTGTTTTCTGGTTAGCAAATAATGGACTATATGCAACCAAGTTCCATTCATAGCATGATTGACAAAGCAGCAAAATACTGGTCATATCAAGTAAGTTACCATGTGCTTGATCCTGGAGACTGATTAACTTTGACACTGAGTTTTGGTGAAAATAGTAAGAAATCATTAGACTATCCTAACATAAAGACAGAACGAAAGGAAGTGAAACTTTCAAAAATCATAATCTAGGTAAGAGTAGTTCTGTGTGTATGTTTGTGTCTTGTTAATGTGATTTGAGCTTTAAAGTAACAAGTTTTGTGGGACATGTGAAAGGTAGAATTTTCTCCCCCAAATTTCCCAATTTATTTTTAAAACTTTACTATTTGCAATGAAGTTTTGATTTACATATGAAAATTTTAAGGGCTTCTGCAAAGTTTTGGGTCACTAAACATCGAAAAATGTGTTTGCCAGAATATTTTCCATGGGAAATTATGTGAGGAAGAGTATAGAATGAGGGTGTTGTGTAGCCTGAGTGTGTATATACTTCCTTGAGGTCTTTGCATTTCATGGAGAGAAATTAAACTGTGATAAAACTTCAGACATCAAGCACAACTTTTTAAGAATCTTTCTAGTCACCTTCTGGTTGAGGGTGACCATAATGCATAGTGCTGATCAAGGAATCATAAGGTATATTGTGGTAGGTAGAATCTCTAAGACATTTTTTAAGAGAGGGCAGTTTCAGGTGGTATAACCTTTTCTGCTCTTTTTTGCCTCTTCTCTTCTTTTTCCCCAAACTCATTTTGCCTGGAATACTAATTAGAGGCTATTTCGCAACCATAAGGGGCTTGCCTAGTGGCTCAAATGATAAAGAATCTGCCTACAATTCAGGAAACCCAGGTTAGATCCCTGGGCAGGGAAGATCCACTGGAGAAGGAAATGGCAACCAAATCCAGTATTCTTGCCTGGAGAAGTCCATGGACAAAGGAGACTGGCAGGCTACAGTCCACGGGGTTGTAAAGAGTCGGCTATGACTAAGAGACTAACACTTTCATTTTCACTTGCAATCATAAAGAAACAAATGGAAGAAAAATAATAAAGTATAAGACGTGATAATTCTGTACCTTCACTGGTATACACCTGAGCTGTCCTGTCCAGAACTTCCTAACAAGGGCTTTTTATGGCTTAACACAGAGACTTCTGAGTCAAGCACATTCGTTTAGAACTTTCTGTTGCTTGCAGCCAAGTGCAATTCTAACAGATAACACTTTCAATCACACCGTACAGAGAACTGTCTTCTCCATCACTTGCTGATATTGCTGCAATACCAAAGTTGATGAGACCACCTGAAACTCCCTAGGAGAGTGCCAAGGCCATGTTGCTTAATACCCATACTAATGTTAGAAAGTCTTTGTAAAGGTGAAGTATTCTAGGACTATCCTGAAGAATTATTATGAAAACATACTCAACACAGAAAATATCACACATGAACCAAATCATGCCCAAGATGGTTTCTTTCATGGACTATTTAAATAATCATTTAGAGAAAAAAATCACCACTACTATAATATCTTTTTTTCTCCCACTTTTATTTTTAGTGTGTTTTGTAATGTAATATCTGCCAGGAGAAGGTATAAGAAACTCTGTTTTACCCATAATGGTGCATGACAAAGTATCATGAAACAAAAGAAAGAAGAATTGAAAGAGGAATTTCTTGGCCTGAATGTATTCCTTAGATTATGGTTGACAACATAATGAGAAATGACAGCGAAAAATGGTCTCGCAAAGAAACTGATTCAGTATATTTGCTACTACTTGGTAGTATGGACTTTTCAAGTGGTCCAGTGGTAAAGTAACTGTATGCCATTGTAGGAGACACAGGAGACCCAGGTTCCATCTCTGGGTCCAGAAGATCCCCTGGAGGATGAAATAGCAACCCACTCCAGTATTCTTGCCTGGAAAATTGAATGGGCAGAGGAGCCTGGAGGGCTACATTCCATGGGGTCACAGAGTCAGACATGAGTGAGCAACTGAGCACACACATGGGGTATTAGGGTATGAAACAATAATTCAGATAAAAAATGGTGAGAGACTACATCTTTAAAAATACAGTATGAAGAACATAAGGAGTAGATGAGAATTATTCCCAGTGCTTAATTTTATCCAGGGCTAACAATGTTAATGACTAATTCAGTGGAACACCAGTTTTGCTATTTAGATTAACTCCCTGTATAAAACACATTAACAATATTCAGCAAAAGAATTTAATGTAGAAGGCTTGAAATAAAAGATTAGTGTCATACAGTTTCATAATTATATTTTGCTCAAAAAGAGACAGAATATTCATTTAGGACAAATTAGAGAAAGAGAAATGAAAATTTGTCTTTGAAAAGATTAAATACGTTCACACTGGGTAAAAGCAGCTCAAAGAATTTCAAGATCCAAACTTCTGTAAAACATTACTAAAATGTGCATGAATGTGCAGCATGGCTTAGATATACAGGGTTGGTTAAAAAGAAACATTCAAATTAGTTATCAAATTTAGAAATCTAACAGATTTGGAAGAGGGAGGCTGTTTTAGCAGTTAGTAAGGGTATGAGATTCACATATTAGTTACAAAGCTGGAAAATGAACTGAGCTGAACTCATTTTGTGACCTAAAACAGATCTCTTGATCTCAATTTTCCCTAGGTGTAAAAGTGAGCTGAGAGAGATGACAGTCCTTGTTCCCTCACCTGCCTCATTCCATGGGCAGGAACTTCCCTTCAGAGTCAGTGTAGAGAAAGTTGAAAAGGGAAAGGAATTCAAACCAGACATGAATGCACATGGTGTTGATTGTATAAGCCCTAGATTTTACTGCTATAGTAACAACCATTTGCAACTATGATTATCTTTGATTTATAGTAAATTATAGCCAAGTACAGCTATTAATTGCAAATATATATTTCCATTCAGCAGTTTCAAGGTGGCATGGGTTTTATATTGCCAATAAGTATTTTCCTTTATTATACGCACATGCTATTCTTCTTTATAATGTCATTAAAATAGATGTCAAGTTTGCAGTAAATTATTTCTAGGCACTTTTATAATACCAGGCATATGATACAATTGTATATCAACCTGAATGAAACATGTCTACATTTATTTAGAAATAGAATCTCACTGATACTTAGGAAATAACACAGTTCTTTCATGTCATTGTGGTGAAACTGTGCAGATTTTTGGAGGTGCTATTTTAAATGATTGTTGGATTGTGCAATAATTATTCAGTAATCTTCCAGAAAGGCATGGTGGGCTCATGAGTACTTAACTACTTCATTCTTCTTTTCTTTCTTTTCCTTCCAACCCTGCTTCCTTACTTTTACCCTTGTTTTCTTTCTTTTTTTCTTTTCCCTTTGTATTTCATCCCACTTCTCTTCCTCCATCTCTTTCCTTATTCTCTCCTTGCTTCCTCCATCCCTTCCTTCTCTTCCTTTCTTCTTGTTAGCGTTAATATTTCTCCTTCCTATCCTCATTTCCTCCTGCCTTTCCTATTGTCCTAGCTCTACTCCAGTCATTGATCCTGCTTGCTTCTTTTTCTTCCTTTCATGCATACTGACTCTCTTCCATCCATCCATTCATCCACTTATACTTCATATGCTTTCCTTTTCTTTCTCTTATAACAAACATATATTGGGTACTTATTGTGTGCCAGATGGCATGCCAAATATTAGGAATCCTTAAATAAATATCACATGGTCTTCAAGGATAAAAATGTGTGTCCAAGGTGGAAGAAGAAGTTTAAAATGTATATAAAATCATATAGAGGACTATGGAGAAAGAGGTATGGGTTGTAAAAATGAGGCTTGTGCACAAAGCTTCTTTTCTATCATTCATCTCTGCTTTCAGAGACCATTTGTGATATCTAGTGCAGCCAGTGAGCAGCCCATCCCTGCTATGATATTAGTCATTATCACAATTAGGAATTGCCCTCTTTGCAGATCTCAGTTCTTTCAATAACCCATTATATTATCATAAGGAAGTTCATTCTGAGAGACTTTGGGTTAGTCAAGCAACAAAGACCACACACCTGGGCTTCTCCAACCCAGCACATTCCCAAGAAAGTCTTGTCTTCAGGACTGGCCCTTGGCTAGGCTCCTATAAATTGACCTCTGAGTCCTTGAAATATCCTGTCTGATAAGAATGTATATATATGCTTGAGGCCTTGGGCCATGCTGTGGTTTGACACCTGCTGTGGTGGTGGACTGGAGATTGAGTAACTGAGGCCAGTTGCATAAGCATTGCATGCAACATATCTTCAATAAAATCCTTGGATGCCAAACCGTGATTGAACTTGTTTTGTTGGCAGCACTTCACATATCCTTACATGGGTTGTCCACTGGACAGGGACACCTGGAATCCTGCACTTGGTTCTTCTGAACTTCACCTCATGTGCCTTTTTCCTTTGCTAGGAAGGGAATTTCAGTTGGCTTTGACTGAATGGAGTGATTTTAAACATGGCTTTGAGATAATGTTTTGCTGGGCTAATACATATTTTGTAATATTGTCAATTGAGACAGAAACCCCCAAACATTAGAAAAATGTTTGCACATTGGCTACTTTTTGCTGGGAAGGCATACTTTGTTGTACAATGTTAAGATCTTGAATTTTGCTAAGTACAATTGTAAACACATGTTCTATTACAAAATAGGTAATGAAAAGCAAATTAAAAAATAAACACTACAAATGGTTTCACCAAGAAACACTAAATAAGACCAACGATGTTTTAAAGACATGAAATTGTGCAATAACCATAACTACTACTTTTTGCATTGCTAATATATTAATAAGGCATATTGGTTGTGCTATTTCTACTTTTTAAATAATAAAATCAATAAGATTAAATCATGAAAGCAAGCTTGTATTTTACAAATTGTCTTATTATTAGTGAAGACATTTTAAATGCACAAGGAACTAATTTGAGGATGATTGAAATATTAATTTAATTGTTAAAAATGGTCTTTTCTGAAATTTTATTTTGGTCATATCAGAATATTATGGATTTTGAACGAAGACCAGGATAGACTGGTTTGGACCGGTTCAGACAGGATCAGACCAGTAGAGAAATTTTAAACTGATTCAGACCAGTTAAGACTGGTCTAAACTGGTCTGGATCAAACTGGTCCAGACCAATCTAGACCGGATCAGAACTGGTTCATACTGGTTCAGGCCGATTTAGAGCAGTTTAATCTGGTTCAGACTGGCAGTCCAGACTGGATCAGACTGGATAATACCGGTTCAAACCTGTCTAAACTGTGTCAGACCGATTCAAACTGGCTCAAACTGGGCCAGACTCCTTCATACCAGCTAATGCTGGGTCTGGTCCAGACCCATCTAAACTGGTTTAAACCAGTCCAGACAGATTTAAACTGGATCAGACTGGTCTAAACCGGATCAGTCTAGTTCATGCTGGATCAATCCCAATCAAGTTGGATCAGACCTGATCAGACCAGCCTAAACCAGATTAGACTGATGCATACGAGTTCAGACAGGTCTAAACTGGATCAGACCCATTTAACTAATTCAGACAGGCTTAAACCAGATTCTAAAGGAGATCAGCCCTGGGTGTTCTTTGGAAGGAATGATGCTAAAGCTGAGACTCCAGTACTTTGGCCACCTCATGTGAAGAGTTGACTCATTGGAAAAGACTCTGATGCTGGGAGGGATTGGGGGCAGGAGGAGAAGGGGACAACAGAAGATGAGATGGCTGCATGGCATCAACGACTCAATGGATGAGTTTGAGTGAACTCCGGGAATTGGTGATGGACAGGGAGGCCTGGTGTGCTGTGATTCATGGCGTGGCAAAGAGTCAGACACAACTGAGCGACTGATCTGATCTGATCTGAAACCAGATTCAACTGATTAGACTGGATCGGGCAGGATCATACCAGTTCAGACTGGTTTATACTGGTTCAGACCAGTTTACAGTTTTGAACTGATTCAGACTGGTTCAGAATGATTCAGACCAGTTTAGACTGGAATAGAGTGGATCAGATCAATTTCCACCTGGCTCCTCTGTCCATGGAATTTTCCTGGGAAGAATACTAGAGTGAGTTGCCATTTCCTACTTCAGTCAATCTTCCCAACCCAGGTATGAAACTCATGTCTCCTTCATCTTCTGCATTTCCAGGCAGATTCTTTACAAATGAGCCAACTGGGAGGTCTGGAGAAAGGATATTCTTTTCAATAATTGGTATGAGAACAATTGAAAGTCATATGGAAAAAGCAAACAAAAATACTTCAATGCTTCTGTCACAGGTTACATGTAAATTAACTTAAAACAGGTCATAGACCTAAAAATGAAAGCTAAATCTATAAAGTTTGTAGAAAAAATATAGTAAAAAATCCTAGTGATTTTGGCTGAGACAAAGATTTCTCAAATAGGACACAGGGGAAAAAAAAAAAAAAAGCCTAAAGTATAAAGAAAAAATGGTAAATTGGAATTCAACAAAATTCTAAACTTTTTTCTATTAAAAAATGAAAAGGCAATTCAAAGGTTAAGGAAAAATATAAGGCACATATCCAATAAAGTTCCTGTATCCAGAATATATAAAGTCTTCTTAAAAGTCAATAATGACAGGACAAACATCAATAAAAAATGGGCAATTGTTATTGATTAATAAGCAGATACTAATAAAGAAGATACAAATATAGCAATGAATACTTGAAAATAAGGTCAACATTTGTACTCACTAGCAATACATAGATCTGGTTAGCTACAGTCCACGGGGTAAAAAAGAATAGGACACAACTGAACACAAAAGAGCATGAGAAATGAACCTTTCTCCATTGGATTATCTAGACCAAATCAGTGAAAACCAATTAGTCATATATGTTTGAGTCAATTTCTGAATTTTCTTTGATTCCATTGTTTTTGTCTATTTAACAGAGGCTTTTCATAGATGCCCTTTGTCATGTTGAGGGAATTCCCTTGTAATTCTAACTTACTGAGAGTTTTTTTTTTTTAAGACAGGTTGATACTTGATGTTGTTATTTTTTCTATATCTATTAACTCCCTTTTTTTTTCTTTTTAATGTCAATATAGTGAATTACTTTGATAGATTTTAAAATATCAAATCAAATGTAAATTCTTAAGAGAAACTCTATACTCAGTTCTCTAAAATTTGGGTGAGGAGAGGTTTGCATCTATGTTCTTGAGAGACATAGCTCTAAGATTTTTGGAATTTCTTTATCTGATTGCAGTACCTGATTGCCGTTCTCATGATTTGAGGACTTTTACTGTTCTCCTTTCTTTAAAAGTTTCTTAAGTATTGCTATTATTTCTTACCTTAAATATTTGTTAGCATTCATCAATGAAACCATCTGAAACTATTTTTTTAGGAAAAGTTTACATATCGAATTTTTATTTAATAATATTGAACTATTCAGGTTATCTACTTCTTTTTGAGTCATTTTCTTAATTTATATCATTCTGTCATTCAAGATTGTGTGCATTTTTTTAATTTGTTGGAATAAAGTTTTTTCATAGTTTTTAAAATTAAATGTCTATAGGATCTGAATCATTGATCCTTCTTTAATTCATGACATTGGTAGCTTGTGCTTCTTAATTCATGACATTGGTAGTTTGTGCTTCTTTTATTTTTTCCTAATCTATCTGACTAAAAGTTTATCAATTTTATGTCAGTTATTGTTTTCATTGATTTTCTCTATAGTTTTCCATTTTTCTCTTCTATTATTTCTACTGTTATTTTTATTTTCCTCCTTATGCACATTTTTAGTGGTTTTGTTTGCTAAAGTTTTTTTGTTTTTTTTTGTAGTTTCTTAGGTGAGAAGCTTAGATTTGTGATTTAATTATTGTTGATGTGCATTGAATTCAATAAATTTCCCTTTTATCTCTGCCTTGGTTGAATGTCACATGTCATTTTTCTTTTCTTAATCAGTTCAAATTATCTTCTAAGTTCACTGGATTTCTTCTTGACTGTATCAATTAGGGTTCTAGGAGAAAAAACATATAGGTAGATAGATAGATAAATTTTATGTAAAAATATTTAGTGTCAAGGAATATAATTGGCTTAAGTGACTGTGTGACTGTCTAGGTAGTCCTATTATTTGTAGGACAGGCCATCAAGAAGGGCAAACTGGAACTTGTGTATGCCCTAATGTTGCAGTTCACAGGCAGAATTCCGTTTTCTTTAGGGAAATCTCAATTCTGCTTTTAGAGCCTTTTAGCTGATTGAATCAGGCCCACTCTTGTATAATATAATCTTGATTAAAGTAAACTGATTATAAACTTTAATTACATCTGTAAAATACCTCCCCTGCAACCCTCAATTAGTGTTTTATTGAATAATTGGGAATGGTAGTGTAGCCAAGTTGACACATAAACTAATCATCACACTGACCCAATAATTGTATAGGAGTAAACTTTTAAATTTATAAATATTTGGGGATTGTTTATATATATTTCTTTTTGCAGTGTAATTTAATCCCATTTAGTCAGAGGACATATTTCGTATGTCTTAAATATATTTATGGAGCTTATCTTGATGATCTGGGTGACTGTTCCTTAAGTGCTTGAAACAGTGTGATTTCTATTATTCTCTGGTGAAGTTGAGTAAATGTCAAAAGCTTAACTTGGTTGATAAAGTTGTT
Source organism: Bubalus bubalis (assembly GCF_019923935.1). NCBI lineage: Eukaryota > Metazoa > Chordata > Mammalia > Artiodactyla > Bovidae > Bubalus > Bubalus bubalis. Next base: position 85,602,710 of record NC_059158.1, read on the forward strand.
CAATTCTTTCAATATCCTTACTGAAGTTTTGTACACATTTTCTATCTTTTATTATAAGAAGAGTGTTGACATTTCCAACTATGATAGACTGGTCTATTTCTTCCCTTCTGTGAATATTTTGTTTAAAATTTTGTAAAAACAGTTTTAATGAGATATAATTCACACACCATAAGATTTTTCCTTTTAACATGCACAATTCACTGGGTTTTTAATTAGCATATTCATAGAGTTCTGCAACAATCACTAATCTAATTTTAGAACATTTTTATCACTCCAAAAATAAACCTTATACTCACTGGAGATTACTCTCCATTCATCCCTCTGCTAATCTCTGGCAACCACAAATCTATTTCATGACTCTAGGGACTTGTCTAATCTGGAGATCGGACATAAATAGAATTATACCCTATGTAGCTTTATGTGGTTGGCTTCTTGCAGTCACCATAATGGTTTCAATGTTCATTCATATAGTAGAATATATCAGTATCTCATTCTTTTTCATGGCCTAACAGTATCCATTGTATGAATATATCACTTCTATTAGCTATTGATGCTGCTGCTGCTGCTAAGTCGCTTCAGTCATGTCCGACTCTGTGCGACCCCGTAGACGGCAGCCTACCAGGCTCCCCCGTCCCTGGGATTCTCCAGGCAAGAACACTGGAGTGGGTTGCCATTTCCTTCTCCAATGCATGAAAGTGAAAAGTGAAAGTGAAGTCGCTCAGTTGTGTCGGACTATTAGCAACCCCATGGACTGCAGCCTTCCAGGCTCCTCCGTCCATGGGATTTTCCAGGCAAGAGTACTGGAGTGGGGTGCTATTGCCTTCTCCATTAGCTATTGATTTATGTATTTTAAAACTTGTAAGTGAATAAGATCATTATATTCTCTCAATGTTTTAATGTCTAACATTATGAAATGTCCTTCATTATCTCTGATAACGGTTCTTGTTCTGATATTCACTTTTTCTGATATTAATATAGCAGTTCTCGCTTTTAAAAATAGTTTGTATGCTCTATCTTTTGCTGATTAACTTTTAAACCTATTTGCATCTTTATAGTTGAAGTGGATTTGTTGCAACCAACAATACTTAATCTTGATTTCAGCTTGACAAACTCTGCCTTTTTAATGGAATGTTTAGATGAGTTGTATTTAATATAATCATTGGCATGATTGGTTAAGTCAATTATATAGCTATTTTTGGGGGGGTCTTCCTGTTCTTGATTTCTTTTCTCCTCTTCTTTTGCATTTGTTTGGAATATATTTTTATAATTCTACTTTATCTTGGTTCTTAAATGATTAACTATATGTCTTTATTATTTTTATAGTGGTTGCTCTAGGGTTCACAGTATATACTTTTAGCTCGTTACAGTCTAAGTTCAAATAATACGATATACAAGAAAATTTTTAAAAGTTTTCATTTTCCCCTCTTGTCCTTTGTTTTGTTATTTGCAGTGTTATTTAATTCTATATTGTTATAAACCTCAAATTTTATTATTATTTACTTTAAAGAGTTTTTTTTTCATCTTAGTCTTATGATTGTCATTATTTTAAAAATAATTACCTGATTGATTTTTTTAATTGACGTATAGCTGATTTGCAATGTTGTATTATTTTCAGGTGTACAGCACCATGATTCCATCATACATGCACACATCTATTTTTTTATCAGATTATTTTCCCTTATAGGTTATTACAGAATATTGAGCACAGTTCCCTCTGCTATACTGCTATAGGTCCTTGTTGGTTATCTGCCTTATAGATGAAAGTGAAAGTGAAAGTTGCTCAGTCCTGTCTGACTCTTTGCCAACCCATGGACTATGAAGTCCATGGAATTCTCTAGGCCAGAATACTGGAGTGGGTAGCCTTTACCTTCTCCAGGGGATCTTCCCAACCCAGGGATCGAACCCAGATCTCCCACACTGCAGGCAGATTCTTTACCAGCTGAGCCACAGGAGAAGCCTTATATATAGTAGTGTGTATATATTAATCCCAAACTCCTAATATATTCTTCTCCCTTTGGTAATCCTAGTTTGATTTTTATGTCAGTGAGTCTGTTTCTGGTTTTGTAAATAAGTTCATTTGTATCTTGTTTTCTGTTTTAGATTCCACATAGAAGTGATTTCATATGATATTTGCCTTTCTCTGGTTTACTTCACTTAGTATGGTAAACTCTAGGTCCATCCACGTTGCTTCAAATGGCATTATACCATTCTTTTTTATGGATTAGCATTATTCCAGTGGGGTATGTGTGTGTATACTGCTCTTCTTTATCTATTCATCTGTTGATGGACATTTCAGTTGATTCCATGTGTAGGTTATTGTAAACGGTGCTGCAAACTATAAAATTGGGGTGAATGTATCTTTTCAAATTTTTTTTTTATAGTTTCCCCCAGGTACACGTCTACAAATGGAACCTGGAATGTCAGGTCCATGAATCAAGGCAAATTGGAAGTGGTCAAGCAGGAGATGGCAAGAGTGATCATCAACATTTTAGGAATCAGTGAACTAAAATGGACTGGGATGGGTGAATTTAACTCAGATGACCATTATATCTACTAGTGTGGGCAGGAATCCCTTAGAAGAAATGGAGTGGCCATCATAGTCAACAAAAAATCCTGAAATGCAGTACTTAGCTGCAATCTCAAAAACGACAGAATGATCTCTGTTCATTTCCAAGGAAAACCATTCCATATCACAGCAATCCAAGTCTATGCCCTGACCCATAATGCTGAAGAAGCTGAAGTTGAACAGTTCTATGAAAACCTACAAGACTTATTAGAACTAACACCAAAAAAAAGATGTCCTTTTCATTATAGGGGACTGGAATGCAAAAGTAGGATGTCAAGAATCACCTGGAATAACAGGCAAATTTGGCCTTAGAGTACAGAATGAAGCAGGGCAAAGACTGATCTAGTTTTTCCAAGAGAACACAGTGGTCATAGCAAATACCCTCTTCCAACAACACAAGAGAAGATTCTACACATGGACATCACCAGATGGTCAATACCGAGATCAGATTAATTATATTCTTTGCAGCCAAAGATGGAGAAACTCTATAGATTTAGCAAAAACAAGACCGGGGGCTGACTGTGGTTCAGATCACGAACTCCTTATTACCAAATTCAGACTTAAATTGAAAAAAGTAGGGAAAACCACTAGACCATTCAGGTATGACCTAAATCAAATCCCTTATGATTATACAGTGGAAGTGAGAAATAGATTTAAGGGACTAGATCTGATAGACAGAATGCCTGATGAACTCTGGACGGAGGTTTGTGACATTGTACAGGAGACAGGGATCAAGACCATCCCCAAGAAAAAGAAATGCAAAAAAGCAAAATGGCTGTTTGAGGAGGCCTTACAAGGAGCTATGAAAAGAAGAGGAGTGAAAAGCAAAGGAGAAAAGGAAAGATATACCCATTTGAATGCAGAGTTCCAAAGAATAGCAAGGAGAGATAAGAAAGCCTTCCTCAGTGATCAAGGCAAAGAACTAGAGGAAAACAATAGAATGGGAAAGACTAGAGATCTCTTAAAGAAAATTAGAGATACCAAGGTAACAGTTCATGCAAAGATGGGCTGAATAAAGGACAGAAATGGTATGGACCTAACAGAAGCAGAAGATATTATAAGAAATGTCAAGAATACACAGAAGAACTGTACAAAAAAGATCTTCATAACCCAGATAATCATGATCATGTGCTCACTCACCTAGAATGTGAAGTCAAGTGGGCCTCAGGAAGCATCACTATAAGCAAAGCTAGTGGAGGTGATAGAATTCCAGTTCAGCTATTTCAAATCTTAAAAGATGATGCTGTGAAAGAGCTTCATTCAATACTCCAGCAAATTTGGAAAACTCAGCAGTGGCTACAGGACTGAAAAATGTCACTTTTCATTCCAGTCCCAAAGAAAGGCAATGCCAAAGAATGCTCAAACTACCACAAATTGCACTTATCTCACATGCCAGTAAAATAACGCTCAAAATTTCCAAGCCAGGCTTCAACAATACATGAACAGTGAACTTACAGATGTTCAAGCTGGATTTAGAGAAGGCAGAGGAACCAGAGTTCAAATTGCCAACATACATTGGATCATCTAAAAAGTGAGAGAGTTCCAGAAAAACATCTATTTCCGCTTTATTGACTATGCCAAAGCCTTTGACTGTGTGGATCACAACAAACTGTGGAAAATTCTTTAAAAGATGGGAATACCAGACCACCTGACCTGCCTCCTGAGACATCTGTATGCAGATCAGGAAGCAACAGTTAGAAATGGACGTGAAACAACACACTGGTTCCAAATAGGAAAAGGAGTATGTCAAGTATTGTCACCCTGCTTATTTAACTTATATGCAGAGTACATCATGAGAAACGCTGGACTGGATGAAGCACAAGCTGGAATCAAGATTACCAGGAGAAAATAACCTCAGATATGCAGATGATACCACCCTTATGGCAGAAAGTGAAGAAGAACTAAAGAGCCTCTTGATGAAAGTAAAAGAGGAGAGTGAATAACTTGGCTTAAAGCTCAACATTCAGAAAACTAACATCATGGCATCTGGTCCCTTCACTTCAAATAGATGGGGAAACAGTCTCAGACTTTATCTTTTTGGGCTCCAAAATCACTGCAGATGGTGACTGCAGCCTAGAAATTGACGCTTACTCCTTGGAAGAAAAGTTGACCAACCTAGACAGCATATTAAAAAGTAGAGACATTACTTTGCCACCAAAGTTCCATGTAGTTAACGCTATGGTTTTTCCAGTTGTCATGTATGGATGTGAGAGTGGTATGGGGAGGGAGGAGGGAGGAGGGTTCAGGATGGGGAACACGTGTATACCTCTGGTGGATTCATTTCGATGTATGACAGAACCAATACAATATTGTAAAGTTAAAAAATAAAATAAAATTAAAAAAAAAAAAAAGAAAGCTGAGCACCGAAGAATTGATTCTTTTAAACTGTGGTGTTAAGGAAGACTTTTGTGAGTCCCTTGGACTGCAAGATCCGCCCATTCCATCCTAAAGAAATCAGTCCTGAATATTCATTGGAAGGACTGATGTTGAAGCTGAAACTCCAATGCCACAGTCACCTGATGCGAAGAGCTGACTCAGTTGAAGACCCTAATGCTGGGAAAGATTGAAGGTGAAAGGAGAAGGAATGACAGAGGATGAGATGGGTGGATGGCATCACTGACTCAATGGACATGAGTTTGAGTAAACTCCAGGAGTTGGTGATGGACAGGGAGGCCTGGCGGGCTGCAGTCGTACACGACTGAGTGACTGAACTGAACTGATACTTTTACCATTTCTGTGATGTTTATTGCTTTGTACCAATGCAGTTTTTCTTCTGATATAATTTTTCCTTCTAGAAGGTATTCTTTTACCACTAATCTTACCACAAGTCTGCTAGTAATGAATTCTCTTGGCTCTGTTTGTCTGAAAAAGTCTCTGATTTGCCTGAACACTTTAAACTTTTACTGTCTAGTGAATCTTTGACAGCTTTTTTTTTAGATTTTATTTTGTTGTTGTTGCTACTGTTTTTTAAGTACTTGATGAATATGGCAGATTGTATATATACTGGCATAGATTCTGATGAATTTGACTATAATTTGATTATAATTGGTGTCTTGGTATGGTTTTATTTTATTTTTTCAGTGTGAACTTCATTGAAGTTTGCATATCTCTGGATTCAAAAAATTTAAGTAATATTTAGAAAATATTTAGACATTATTTTTGAAATAATTTTCTTCTCCTGACTCTCCCCCATTGACTCTAGTTATATGAAGTTATATGTATATTTGATCACTTGATTGTTGGAGAGTTTCCATTGCTATATCCTCAATTTCACTGATTTTTTTCTTGTTTCTTTTGGTAATGCTCATCTCATCCTCTGACTCTGTTCTCTTGAATTACCCTAGTCTCATCTAGTACAGAAAGAGAGATATATATTTCAGTTGAGATGCTATATTTACATACCTACAGTTTGATTTGGATCTTTTTATATCTTCCACTTCTTTCTTCATCCCTTCATGTTTTCCTCTACCTTTTTGGATGTGGGTAGTATATTTACAATAACTGTGTGATGACCTTTTATGCTTTTCTAGCTGTTTCTATTGAATGATTTTTCACTTGCTTTTTTAAATACCTAATAATATTTGGTTGAATGATGGATGTTGTTAGTTTTGTGTCTTATGGTACTAGATTTTGCTGTAGTCCTTTAAAGATAGCTGGGTTTTGGTCTAGAAAATAATTCAGTTCAGTTCAGTTCAGTCACTCAGTTGTGTCTGACTCTTTGCGACCCCATGAATCACAGCACGCCAGGCCTCCCTGTCCATCACTAACTCCCAGAGTTCACTCAGACTCATGTCCATCGAGTCAGTGATGCCATCCAGCCATCTCATCCTCTGTCGTCCCCTTCTCCTCCTGCCCTCAATCCCTCCCAGCATCAGAGTCTTTTCCAATGAGTCAACTCTTCGCATGAGGTGGCCAAAGTGCTAGAGTTTCAGCTTTAGCATCATTCCTTCCAAAGAACACCGGGGACTGATCTCCTTTAGAATGGACTGGTTGGATCTCTTTGCAGTCCAAGGGACTCTCAAGGGTCTTCTCCAACACCACAGTTCAAAAGCATCAATTCTTCAGCACTCAGCTTTCTTCACAGTCCAACTCTCACATCCATACATGACCACAGGAAAAACCATAGCCTTGACTAGACAGACCTTTGTTGGCAAAGTAATGTCTCTGCTTTTCAATATGCTATCTAGGTTGGTCATAACTTTTCTTCCAAGGAGTAAGTGTCTTTGAATTTCATGGCTGCAATCACCATCTGCAGTGATTCTGGAGCCCAAAAAATAAAGTCTGACACTGTTTCCACTGTTTCCCCATCTATTTCCCATGAAGTGATGGGACCAGATGCCATGATCTTAGTTTTCTGAATGTTGAGCTTTAAGCCAACTTTTTCACTCTCCTCTTTCACTTTCATCAAGAGGCTTTTTATTCCTCTTCACTTTCTGCCATGAGTGGTATCATCTGCATATCTGAGGTAATTGGTATTTCTCCTGGCAATCTTGACTCCAGCTTGTGCTTCTTCCAGCCCAGCCTTTCTCATGATGTACTCTTACATGTAAGTTGCATATAAGTTGCATATACTCTTGGATATAAGTTAAATAAACAGGGTGACAATATACAACCTTGAGGTACTCATTTTCCTATTTGGAACCAGTCTGTTGTTCCATGTCCAGTACTAACTGTTGCTTCCTGACCTGCAAGTATACTAATATAATCCCTTTGAGACTTGCTTCTGAGCTTAGTAGATCAGTCTCTTCTTAAGGTCTAATTTCACCCCTTTATATAATTGCCACAAATTTATGAAGACTCTAACAAGTGTGCCATGTAATGGTAGAATTTTCACTTTAAATGGTAGCATAGCAACTATTCCCAACCCCATATAAACTTTGGTAGTTGTTCCATACAATACTTTTCTTAATTTTTTCCTTTGCTCTTGGATGGTTTCCTTACATACACTATGTAGATATCTGGACTTCTATTTCTTTGCAACTTCCAAAATTCTGTCCTGCAAATTCAAGTTGCATGGATTTCCCTGAACTCCAAACTTTGTTTCCTCAATTTAGTTCATTGAGCTCTGATAGGGTTCCCACTTCATCCGCTGTGATCTGGAAATTCTTAGATGGTAAGCCAGGGCAATAGAGCTTACCTTGTTTTGGCTCTTCTTTCAGGGAACAGTCTCCTGCACTTGTTGTCCAATGTATGAACAGTGTTCTTTTCTACATTTTGCCCAAATATTTAGCTGCTACAAGTGAGAAGTTACACCTGATTTCAGTACTCTTGTCATGAATAGATGGGAAAGCCCAAATGATAGCTTTCACATATTTAAGTTTAGGAAAAAGTTAATTCCTAGTGTACAGATTTGCTATTTTGTGTTCATTTGCCCAGTCATGTTTGACTCTTTGTGACCCCATGGACTGCAGCACTCCAGGCTTCCCTGTTCCTCACCATCTCTCAAAGTTTGCTGTAACATTATAGAATTTTCATGGTAGAATAAATATGTCCACAGATATAGAGACAAGTTTTAAAAATAACTAAAGCAAACTTCTTCCAGAAAAAAAAAAAAAAGCAATCTAACTTAGTGTAACTCTAGGGAAAAATATTTCCACAATATTCAAGGATCAATTAAAATTAGGTTTAGTGAATATAATAAATAATCTAGATAATGTTACTAGTGCTTTTGTCAACTAAGAAATGATTTAAAGGTCTAGATATAAAAGAAATTTCATATACTATCTTAGTCTTTAAAAAGCTGTAATGTATAACAACTGGCCTATTTTTAAACCAATGTGTTAAATTATTTATTAATTTGAGTAAAGAAATTATTCTTTGAAACAACCTTACCAAATACCCCATCAAATCTCCACATATATATACATATATTTTCAACAAATTTCTAGGTATATTTTATTTTTTCATAAATTAAAAGGGCTCAGTTGAGTCACTAGCTGTTTTCTACATCAGTTATTGATGAAAGCCTTAATACTGCACATACGAAAAAATTCTTTTTGCAGAAATAGGTGGCCTGTTTTAGGGAACTATCTACCAACACCTTATTCCTCACAGAGAAGACATCTAAACTTATAGTAAGGCTTACAAGTAATCAATAAGATGAGCCAAAATATTAGCCATTTGGATAAAACCTATAATATGGGGTATGTTATCACAAAATTATCTCAGGTGAAATTAATAGTAGACATTTGAATTAAAACTAATTTATAAAACATTATCAGAAAAGCATCTAAATTTTCTGACACAATATCCAATTTTCTAACTAAATATGTTTACGTTAGTATATTAAGAACAGTCACTGGTATCAATCCCAATCACTTAGGCTAATGAGTATGAGTATAATTCACCTATTCTGTTCTTAACTTTTCATGCCACACACACACACACACACACCCCTAGCACAGCCTTAGTATAAATTAGTTAAATCCCATATGTTAATGTAAATATTATTAATTCACTAATTTTAGATTGTCAAACAGCTCTTATTTAAATGTTCATCACCTGTCAGAGTTTATACTAAGCATTTTATATCTATTTTTCTAGTTATTCCTTACACAAAACAGAAAGTTGGGATTATACTGATTATAGAAATGAAGCTATGAGCGTCACTATTTTCATTGGTTTCTGCTGTAAATGACAGTTTCAAGTTAGAGCCCAGTTTTTTTCCTGCCTTCTTCACTAATTCATGCTGCAGAGAAATATTGCTGTTTTAATTAATGGCCTCAAAATTTCTGCCTATTAAGATATTGTAGGGCTACATATGATAATACAAGCTAAAATTTGACCAACTTGTAACTATAAAGTCAGATGTTTCTTAGGTTTAATGTGACCCAGTTACTAAGATAATACCCAGGATTCCCATAGAAGGCCACATTAAAATAGCATTTATAATGTTGCATTGTGGTCATCAGATCATTAAACTATTTTTGCTAAATTGAGAAAACTTCACATTACTTTCATTGATTTATATTCTACATTATTGAAAAATATGAAGCAAATTATACTGTTTATTTGATCTCGAAATGATTTCATTCTCTGTCAGTTTAAGGATGCCACTTAAATAGCCCATAATTAGTACTGACTTATTAGTTTAAAGATTCAAGCATTAATGTATGATACTTAAATAATTTCTAAAGTAGGATTCTTAAGCAGGGCTGCATTAATTCTGTGGGCTTACATAATTTTGTATGTATGAAATATATGGAGTACTTACTATGTGATAGGCATTGTTAAAGTTTTAAAATACTGTAAATCCTAAAGTACTTAAAGTAACAGAGACAAGTAATTTTAAGAATACATCAGAATCTGTTCTATATCCTTGCATAAGGATACTGCATTCATAAGTATACTGCATTCAGTGTTAAGCTGTACACTTGATAGGATTTCAATGGTAGAACATATGTGCTTTGTTCAATATGTGGACTTCCAAAAAAGATCCCAAATTGCTAAAATGTTATGAAACCTGGCTTCAACACAAAAGTTCATTTTTGTAGAGGGTGGGGATGAAGGGAGGGGTGATTTTCCAGCCAGTGAGCAGCCATGATTGCCATCTTCTATTTGATTCTATTATTGGCTGAATATAGATTGATATACTTGTCTCCACTGTACCAATGTATAATGCATGAACACAATTACTGGGGTAATTTGAAACAGGATGCCTTTAATCTTCTGCTCAGATCAATCAATTACAATACATAGATTATAGAATGTCCTATGATCTTACACTGAATCCTTAATAGAACTAATCTTAGAACTAAATGGAGTTGGAAAAAAAATGTGAAGCCCACAGTGATTGCTCATATGAACACAGACAATAAAACTTTAACCATCATATGTTTAATTATCCAGAATGAATGAACAGAGACCACACTAAAGTTTGTAGAGTAAGAAAGAATGCTCTGGGAAACAGAGAGGTTTTCTCTTGAAGAAGCCACTTTTCCACCTTTAAGGTGGAATTTCAAGGGTTTCCACACTTAGTAATCTGTGAAAGTTTGTGTCAGACTCATAACTAGAGACATTGTGCACTGTTATCTTTTTCATGCCAATATATCTTGTCACATGACAGAAAAATGTGTTTAAACTGCACTTGGAAATGCCCATTTCCCTCTAAAGCAATATTCATTCACTGAATTTACATGTAATTTGAAAAATATATTTACCACACAACCTTGCTCTAACTTAATGTTATGTTACTATGCCTTTATAGTGTACATGAAACTTTAATTGAAGTGCACACAATGTATGGTGTACTCATTTATTTCTGGAGCCCTTGATGCATTTGGGGAGGAATACATTTGAGCTTGGGTTTCAGTAAGAAGCTAATTAGAAAAAGAAGGTGTTTTAGAAATGGGCAGCTAATAGCATTCTGTGTTTCTGTGGACATTCAGTGAAGACAGTAAGGTATTTGAATATATCAGGGACACTCGCCTGAGTTTGCAGTTCTGTTGTCTGTGGCTGAGTGTCGACCAGAGTGCAGTTGCTAATGGCAGAGTTAGAGTCAGAACCATGGATAGCTCCCCACGTTTAGTACCTGGGAGAGGAACTCGTCGTTTCATAAGCTCTGCTGCAGCTAGCGATCAGAAAGATCTGCTTTTACTGAAAACCGGGAGAAAATAAAGCCGTACATAGGAGGAGCGTGCCTATTTATATGCCGAGCGAGGAAACTTTACTGATTCAGGAAAGCTCAAGTTACCATAAGAGCCTAAGGGTTGTCATAGAGTGTTTTATGTTTTTTGTTTTCTTTTTTAAGTAAAGCTAATTAACTGGAAAATTCAACATCCCCAGGCAAATGTCTCTGATTTATTTTAGTTACTTTGATATGAAAGATTGATAATTGTTTGTTATTTTTTTCTTGGCTCGTGTTTCCTGGAGCAGAAATGAAAAGTTCTGTTTATTTCTTCTTTATTTATTGCAATCCACACGATCACCCTCCTAATTTAACCCTCCTTCTCAGCCCTATGCAGTTCCATTCTCTCTCTTTTTTTTTTTTTTTTTCACTTCAGGCTTTAATGTTGGAACTGAAAAAAACATGAACTCGAGTTATTCAAGGCACAGCAGAGCAGGCTAACGGACTGCAAGAACACCCAAAACTCTATTATGCAACTAGGTGTTTTGATAGGACTTTATCATCAGTAGAAACAAGAGGTTTGTCCGTGTTCTAGTTCAGTAGTGGTGGCGAATTCCATTAAGAGAAAGCGGCGTGGAGAGGACTGACTGTTCGGTTAAAGGAAAGGGAAGGAAGCAAGAAAAAACAGAAAAACAACTTAGAAAACACCATCCCCTGGCATGGCTTGTCACATGATTTCTCAAATCTCCAGGACTATTTGGACAGAAGTGTATGTATACCACGAGATTCCCGAGTTAGCAGGCTCTGAAAATCAAGAACACAGAGGGCTAGTCTCTCCCCTGAACCCTTTCCTATCCTATAGGAGATGATTTCTTAGACATGGTATAAGACAGCAGAATGGTGTGCCTAGTGTGTTCAGGAGATGAGTGGCACGGGAGGTCACAACAAGGCTGGTAACTCTTAGCCCCACCCACCTTTTGTTCTTTCCCCCTCTTGCCCAGCCTCACCCATTTCAAACTCTTTCCTTAATTTGTACCAGTTGCTTGCACAGTCTTTGGCTTTCCTGTCTCTCTCGCAACCTCCGAGAGAGACCTAACCAACCCCAAGTCTTGCAACTCCTCAGGGGCTCAAGCAGTGAAACTGGGCATGCTCAGCGGCGGAGCCAGCAGCCTCCAGTCTTTCGGAGGCGCGGCTCAGCGCCGGGTTGGGACAGGAGTGCCAATTCAGCGTAGGCTTCAGCGCCCACCTCCGCCGCCGAGCCCAGGGATCCGAGCTGCTCCCCAAAGCGAAACCTGCACCCTTAAGTGGCTCATCCTCAGTCTTCAACCTCCTGAGCTACCAAAGCTTAGAGCCACCAAAGCTTCACCCAGGAACTGTTTTTTCCCACCTGTCTTTTCTTTACAGCTAAGGGTGTTTTAGCTACTGCGGCGTGAGGAGCTCAGGAATGGGGCCCTGTGGCTGGTGGCCTCAGAGATCACCTTCCCAGTATAGCTGTTTGTCACTGAGTTTTGAAGATTTCTTGGCTGGCTTCCGCTAAAGCACGCTTGAGTAATCCGAGCTGTGGCGGCGCCCAAGCTGCCTGGATAAAGGGAGCGTGTGTGTGTGTGTGTGTGTGTGTGTGTGTGTGTAGGGGGAGAGGGCGGGGATAGAAACGTCAACCATCCCCCCCGCCCCCCCCCCCCCCACAGCCTCCTTTTCTTTCTCCCCTTCCTGCAAAAGCTGCACAAGTCTCTCATCCCAGCCCCCTTCTTCCCCCACCTCCCACTCCCCCCCGCCCCTCCAGCTATCCTTACAGCTCTGGGCAACCGCCAGGTTAAGCCCATTTGCACTGGGAAATTGACGCTGTTTGGGAGAAGAGAAACAGATCGATTGCCCTTGTGACTCCCCGCCCCCCTCCCCACCCCCACCCCACCGCTCCCTCCTTCCTTCCCTCCCCCGCCACCTCCCCTCACCCCGCCTCCTTCCCTCTCCCCACCCCCAAACCCTCTCACCCGCGGCAGTCCGGTGCGAGGTCCCCTCCAGAAGGTGAGGGGAATGGATTGGACTCCGGTAGGGAAAGCGGGTGTCTAGAAGTGGTGCTAATGGGAAGAGATTTCTGGTTTCAAAAGAGGATGCTCTGCCACAAAGAGCGGCTCGCGCGCTGGCCTGGGCTCTAGCCGAGGAGAGATCCCGGGAGAACTCCGGAGCTCGCGGGGAGCGCTCCTTGGAAGACCGGGGTCAACATGCCTGTTCGCAGGGGGCACGTGGCACCACAAAACACATTTTTGGGGACCATCATACGGAAATTTGAAGGGCAAAGTAAGTTCATTTGTTCTCTTCTCTCTCCCTCGCTTTTCGCTTTGATAGTGCACTTGGCGTCTGCCGCTTCCAAGCTGAGGAGACTCGGGGCTCCGTCAAGTTCAGAGACTGTGAAACGGAGCCAGGAGGTTCAAATGGCAGCGCAAGTGTTCTCCCCGTGATATTAATTTTGATTTACATTTTAGATTATGGTCTCCATTATAGGAGGCAATTTGATCCTCTCCCACTGCTCCATTATCTGCTTTGCTACTTAATGTCCTACTCTTCTACTATCTTAAAGGGAACGTACTAGTGTAACGGGTTTAAATTTCGTGGCTATTTTATTGTAGACTTTTTGAAAGTCAGGAGCAGGGCAGAACACACTATTGGAACGAAGGAATGTAAATGATAGCAGAGATGTAAATGTCTAGTAAAGCTGTATTTTACTTCGGTTATATTGCAAGGCTGTGGTGTGACAGGGATGCCTGCTTGCTTCTAATTTATAGAAGCTAAACTTTGCATCGAATCCATGCAAATCCCAAGCAGGAGAATTTGGGGAAAGCAGTATCTGATCCATGTTGATTCCTGAGGCAAACAGTTCATTATTTGAAGAATATTTGTGTCCCTTTATTACCCCCTTAAATTTCCACTAGAAATTTAAAAATTAAACTGTAATAAGTAAATCCCACAAAGAATGAATGCAGAGAAATTTAATATTCTCATGTGTACTAATTATAGGGAATAAATTATTGTTATACAAATACATTGATTTTAGATCCTACAGTAGTTAATTTATATCTGACGTTTCCTTTAAACTCCATTAACACACATTTACTTTTGTACATTGTGCAGTTATTTTGGTGCTGCATTTAGTGGAGAGAGGATATAGTACCTTGTGTTCAAAAGAAACTTGTATATCCTGCTTCATATTTTATTTGGGAATAGTAAATATAATCTATGATCAAAATTAAGAAGCCCTTTGTATTAAAGTCCCTACTACTACACAAAAATGTGAGGTCACCCAAAGTAAAAGTGAAAAGGTAGTTAACATGATATTTACTGTGTGTGTGTAAATATTTTTATCTTCTGGGTAATATATATTATGAAAAGGTGAACTTTTACATTATTGAATTGCTAATTAATGTGAAATAGTTTCATGGCCAGTAGTTTCAGGATTTGTTATTTTTAACATGATGTGTGTCATATGCCTTAGAGAGCTAGAGAAAAGCCAAATCCAGGAATAATAACTACTTTAAGAAAGTTGTACTCTGAGGGCCAAGGTTGAAGTGAGGAACCTGACAGCTACAGGATGCTTCAGTGTTTGGGCTTTGAAAATATTTACCTTACAATTAAATGGCATTCTGGAAATACCAGTGTGCCAGCTGCTTGTTTGAGTGCTCATTAGGACCAAAGAGAGTTATAGGGCTTGAGAACTTAACTATTTGGGAAATGATACTCTCCAAATTTGAAGAAAAGCTTCTTAGTACATTTTGTTAAAACTACTCAGGGGACCATTCGTTTCAGTTTTAGGGTGTCTGTGTCCAGGCAGTTAGTGATTTGGGAAGTACCTGCATTTCAGTTTTCCTGTTATGCAACAAATTGTTTCACTGTTTATAAGAATCTTGAGGAAGCATTGTAAACAATACCATACTCTCTTCTTATTACAGATAAGAAATTTATCATTGCAAATGCCAGAGTGCAGAACTGTGCCATCATCTACTGCAACGATGGGTTCTGTGAGATGACTGGTTTCTCCAGGCCAGATGTCATGCAAAAGCCGTGCACCTGTGACTTTCTCCATGGGCCCGAGACCAAGAGGCATGATGTTGCTCAAATTGCCCAGGCGTTGCTGGGGTCAGAGGAGAGGAAAGTGGAGGTCACCTACTACCACAAAAATGGTAAAGTTGATCTATTTAGGATTCCTTGTGTCTTATTCCATTGAAATGAAATTTTGACAGTTGATTACTGAAAGTTCATAGGCAGAGAAACCCCAAATAGTCAGTTGAAGATACATGATTTGTTTATAGTGTTGCCGGAATCAAGGAATGTGGAGACTCTCCTCAGTGGATAGTAGGTACAATTTCATTTTTGAATGAGTACTCTGTACTCTTCAAAAGTGCAGTAACTTAATGGCACTGAAGACAAAAATGCCATAAATCAATCTCACTGTTCCCTAAGGAATAAAGGCTAGTAATTTACTGGTTGTGTTGATATGCATTTGGTTGGAGAGAAATACAGAGTTTTATTTCAAGTAAGGACTTACAGGCAAAGTAAAGTCTTACAGAAAAATGCCTATCTGAAACTAAAACTGTTATAGTTACAGGTATTTCTTGGCTCTTCAGCTTTATTTGATAGGCAACACCTTTTGTTTCTTTTGATGCTTTTTATGCAAGATTAAGGATGACACATAGGAACTTATAAAACTGGTCTAGTAAACCTATGTATATTCAAATAACAGTCTATTCATGTATTCAAGATTTATTCCAAAATAAGAAATGGAGAAAAGGAACTATGATATGTAGAATTATTGGTATTCATTTTTATAGCTGCAGCAAAACTGGCATCTGAAACTTAAGGTCATACCTCCACTTCAAGGGCACTTCTCCTTTTAGGATTGCTTTGGGAGCATAAGTACATTAGACCTCTAATAGTTCTCAAAGAGATACACATTTAGTGGGCATGCATTCTTTAAATATATTTTATATATATATATATGAACTTATGTGTATAAGTATTCAGATATACCCATTTAAAGTATATACTTTCTCATGTATACACTTAATGATATCTGACAATTTGAAGCTTAAAGGCAAATAGATTAAAAATGAATGTTATAAGATTTGTTGATATTGCATCATCATTTTTAAATTCTATTGTTAGAAATCAGTGAGGCAGAGGGTTATCTAATCAGATATTTAGGTAACTCTTGAAGTTTATAAATGAGTGATATGTTATAATGACTCATCATTTGGTAAGATATATTCTAACAGGGAAAAGGTTTAGCTCTTCCTCCTATTTTCTTATAATTAAATATTTCATGATAGAAACATACAATTATTAAATTACTAGATTATCCTTAGCATCAATTTGAATGGGTATGAGTAACAAAGTATGACTGGAACAGGTCTGTATAACTTTGGATTAATCTGGAATGAAACCAGTTATATCATTATCAATCAAATAGAGTTTTTTAAAGTTCTCTCTTCCCTGCTACTTTTTAATCAGGAGGGTTGGCATGCTAGAAATAGCCCAATTGCTCTGTTGTCTTGAAAGCATTTCTTGGACAGAAGCTCTCACTACCCAAATGCAGCTCATCTTCTTTGTGTGTGTATGTGATGCCAACAGTTTGGACTTTTGGAATAATTTGAATGTCTTGACATTTTGCCCTTATGAATATCTGTCATGATGTCCCCACTGTCTGTAATGTGGTTACTGTACGGTGTATTGGTCATAATATTTTCTGGTACATTTCAGAATTTTTTCAGCTTACAGAATTTAAGTATATAATTAATCTGGACTATATAGATAACTATAATTTTCAAATTATATTTTCAGATAGAAAAAGTGTTACTAATACCTGTAAGTAAAATGGTAATGTTTTGACGCCTAGTTTATTTTGTACAATGTGACTGTGTAAAATGGTCTCAAAACAATTTTAAAAAGCATTTTAATGTGGAATCACAAACATGGATGTAAAAATTTCTACAGTGAAATGCTGGTACATTGACTAATGCAAATCTTTCTATCAGTGATTGCTTGGTTATAATGAATTAAAATCTTGTTTTAGACAAGGAGTCTTTATTTGGAAGCTTGTTTAGACATATAAATATCAACTTTTGTTGATAATTTTGATTCTGTTGGCTTCATTTTCACATGTGACTCAGTCTACAAGGACTTGAGTCTCTTTAGAATCAATGACAAATGCTGCCTATTTTGCTTTTTTTGATTTGGGGAACATGAGGTGATGGGCCAAGCTTTTTTTTTTCCCCCAAAGAAAAATATTAATTTGAATGACCTTTGTAAATTGAGAAGACACAGTCAGACTTAATTTCTCTGAATGTAATCAACTTGTGTTTTTGCTACTAATACAACTGCCTTGAATAGAATCTTCTGAGTGTATTGGTTTTATTCACATGGCAACTAAAAAAAATCAGTTAGAGCTTGTGAAGTTCAAATGATTTGAAAGTCTCGTCTCTTAGAGATGTGCCAGCCAGCTCTACATTTATAAAAGCAGGGAAGGACAACCACTAACATTTTCATTGGTTTGTTTCCGAAAGTTTCCCTAAATCTTATTATTGAGGTCATTTACTTTTGACAGGTTCTTGGTTTCTTAAGAATACATGGCAAATGCCTCCTTTACTTATTCTTTATTTAGCACTTCACTGGGGTATGAATTGTAATGCAGTATGCACAATGAGCAAATCGAACAAAAAGTTGAGATATACTGTTTTCTACTTTTTCCATTCACTCACATTGGAGTAGCAAAAATAAGAGCATAGCCTTATTTCTGAAAGATTGTTTCCCAAAGTGGCCCAGAGGCTCATAAGTAGTTTAAACTTTTGATCTGGGTGATGAGTTCACGTGGATTAGGTATACATGAGCCACATGGTCACCATTGTGAAGCAGTGCTTCCTACCATACTCCTTCCAGTGATTTTTTTTTTAACCAGGTACAACTGGGCTTGCTGTTTACCAGAATATCAGTTTTTATAAACCTGGTTATTTGCAGGAGGAATATTTGACAGCCCTTCCTTTGAGGATTCTATTTTACAGCTTAAGTCATTATTGCATAAATCATTCTTGGCAGCTGTGAAATATTGCTTGAGGTGATAAAGCTGTAAATCTTTTGACATAAAACTGTAATTATACAAAACTATAATTATGCTAAAGCTTATATAAGGACAAGCATGTATTTTAATAGCATACTATGTGCATTTTAAAAATACCTTTTTAGCAAACGTGATTGAGAAATAGCAAACACTTCAATTATTAACCCACTCATAGTTTGGAGATGATGTTAGTGGTAAGGTAACAGAAGAACAATTTAGTTGGTCATCCTTTAAGTTATTGCTCATCTGGTTTGGGGTGTGTCGTGGAACAGAGCTGGCTAGTTGAAGTGCTAAACCATTTCCATCAAATCTACATATGTAATTTTTACCTTAAATTATCAAGCCACTCTAAACATTTGGAAAGATCAAAGTAAATTTCTCCAAAAGAAGTAAAGGTTTTACCTCGGTAGAAAAATAGGACTTAAAATGCATTATTTTTAGAGGTTAGAGCATTTCTGTATTTTTGCCACTATACTTTCAGACATAGTGCAAAGGCAGTATTTTTTTGGTTGTTGTTAGCAAATCAGAAATGCCGCTTTCTTTGTTTTGCTTCTAAAGGACTAAATGATGAGAAAGGGCTGAGGGAAGTCTTTTCCTGATCTACATGGGGACCAGATACAGACAGGGCACTAGTCATGTTGTGAAAAGTGTGAAAGTCGCTCAGTCATGTCTGACTTTTTGTGACCCCATGGACTGTACCCCGCCAGGCTCCTCTATCCTTGAAGTTCTCCAAGCAAGAATACTGGAGTGGGTAGCCATTTCCTTCTTCAGGGGATCTTCCTGACCCAGGGATCAAACTCCCATCTCCTGTGCTGCAGGCAGATTCTTTACTGTCTGAGCCACCAGGGAAGCCCAGTCATATAAAGTTCCAGAGGTATCATTTGATTCAAATCGACTCAAGAAAGGTTTTGGTTTGGTAACACTGAATCTACCATGTCTAAGAATTATTTGAAAAGACCTTATGGAAAATGCTATGTTGTTAGGAGTAAAAGTGAAGATGCACACTGAGTGCCACCACTCTCCAGGCACCGGAGAAATAGTAGGAGGAGATGCGAAGGATTATCCAACCTTATCTCTACTTTCAGGATGTTTTTATCATAGGGTGACTAAAGTTCATTTCTATCTTCTAAATCCCAAAATGTTTTCTTAAATTATTTTTAAAGAAAAAAAAACTACATAGACTACAAAATGAAGAAGCTTTTATATTAATGAAGAAAAGAACTTAGGGTTAATTACCATTCTTTCTCTATTCCTCAAAGCTAAAATAAACTTGTATATTTCCTCTTATTTTTTACTTGTGCGTAATACAGACTTATTAAAGAAGCAGTGAAGTTTAGTTAAAATTTTAATAGCTCAGAATAAATTTTATAATAGCTTTATAAAGTTATATTGCATGCCGATATTCAGATCTCTTAATTCCTGAATTGTGTAGTAGAGATAAAGATGGTAGTTTTGAGAGAAAAATTGAAGCATATTTTGTGTGTGTGTAATTCAAGCAACAAGAAAGTTTGCCAGGGAGCATCTTGCCTAGAATTTGTTTTGGTGTTCATTTAAATTTTCAGTTTGTACATTTTTCTGTTCTGTCCAATAGTATTTAGTAACAAGAGTAACATAAACTACTTTTTTCTTTTATATATCTAAATTTCATTGGGCTTCCCTAGTGGCCCATATGGTAAGGAATCTGCCTGCAATGCAGAAGACCCAGGTTTAATCCCTGGCTTGGGAAGATCCTCTGGAGAAGGGAATGGCTACCCAGTCCAGTGTTCTTGCTTAGGAAATTCTATAGATAGCTAAAGTCCTTGCGGTTGCAAAGAGTATATTTCATAGACTCTAGTAGAAGGAGACTCGAGTAGGAGAAGTAGAAGGAGAAGGCAATGGCATCCCACTCCAGTACTCTTGCCTGGAAAATCCCATGGACGGAGGAGCCTGGTAGGCTCCAGCCCATGGGGTCGCTAAGAGTCGGACACGACTGAGCGACTTCACTTTCACTTTTCACTTTCATACATTGGAGAAGGAAATGGCAACCCACTCCAGTGTTCTTGCTTGGAGAATCCCAGGGACGGTGGAGCCTTGATGGGCTGCCGTCTATGGGGTCGCACAGAGTCGGACATGACTGAAGCGACTTAGCAGTAGTTATTTTATAGAATTTAGATTTGATCAATTGTATTTGTTGATAAAATAAGATTTCTCAATACTCCTCCTCATAGTTTGAAAACTTTACTTCATTTTCCAAATGAAAATAAAATATCCTAAAAATTTGGGTGTGCGATGTTTACCTCTAAGCAGGTTTGGTGCTGGAAAGAAGCTAAATTATCTGCCAGCCTGAGAAATAACTGCTCAGTTACTTTCTCACCCAAGGGGCTTGAGAACAGGGTCAGCTTAGGGCTGTAGGCATATGCTAGATTTAGTGGAAGGAACTAATTTCTCTGGCTTCTATTGGCTTCCAATGTTGTTTTCATTTTTATTTTTTGGCTATAAATAGTCACTAAATCAATTACTGGCAGTCAGTGGCAGAGAGAGTCCTAGAATAATTGATTCACAGGGAAGTAGCGGTTTGGAGTATGAGATGTTAAGACATCAACATTCATTTGGCCATCTAATCTAGAAACCTCAGGGTCATTTTCTGCTGTTTCCTCTCTCTCTTCTCCCTAAACCAATTGTTCACTAATTCCTTTCACTATTTACATTTGAAACATTTCCTAATGACAACCCTACATTCCCATCACTGCCAAGTGCCCTGTTGAAGCCCTCTTCATCCTTCTTCTAGAGGAGAACAGACGCTTCCCTCCCTTTGCAATTCATTCTCCACTATACCAGCAGAGAGCTATTTCTGAAATAAACAGTGATAATTATCAGAGTCAGGCATCCCTGTAAATGAATTTCATATACTAAATAATGAATACAACAATCCTGTAAGATACATGCTCTTATTATCCTTAGGAGAACCCTACACCCCACAGAGATGAACTTAGCAAGTCACACTTATGTGATGATGCCCAAGCCTTTAAAAACTTTTTCATATTTTCAGCTCAACATACTCAGGTCATAATTTGGCTTAAAAATCTATCTTAACTCCTTTAAACTCTCACAAATAAAGTTCTGGACTCTTTAATACTTGGTGCCTTCAGAGTTGAATTCACTTGGGTTTTTAAGTAGAGTGTGTTTAGAGAACTAGGTGGATTCCCAGTTCTGACAGTTACTAGGTGAACTCAATCAAGATTACCTTCTTGGTGCCTCAATATCCTTTTCTGTTGTATATTTGGAAATAACATCTACTTTGTTAGGCTGATTGATTGTTTTATATAGAACAAAGTACATGGCATTATTCCTAGTATGGTTTCTTGCCTATAAACTGTGCTTGATAAGTATCAATTAATTGAATCTTGGCAACTTTGTTTTTCTTATAAATCTTATGTTCCCATAATACTTCACTGCTCAAGAGTTTCTCAAAGAAGCCATGCCCTTTTATGTCACCATAGCCTTGTTCACCCTTCAGAAGTCTTCCTTTATCTATAATAAACAAAGTCCCAATGATTAGATTGTCTTTCCCTCAGCTTCTCACCCTAAAGAAACCATTATCATCTTTCCAAAGGCAGATTAAAACAAGTCTTCTGATGCCTCCTTCTGTTTATTCCTGAACCGCTGCAACTCTCCCACCCTTGGTTCTCAACTCCAGTGTAGCACCCAGAATGTGCTACGTGTCATTATATGTTGTTGTTAATTTTGAGCTCATTCAAAGGAAATGCCAAGTCTTATTAATTTCTAAGTTCAGAATGTATGGAAAACTGTCTGGTATGAACTATGTGCTCAATTAGCATTCACACAAAGAATGAAGAGAGGATTAGAAATGGAACCATAGAATTGGGGAAACAAGAAACAGATCAACATCAGGAGAGGTTGTGAAAAGTGTAATTAAAGGGAAAGTGTGATGTTTTGATTTTTCTTATCTTCTTAAGAATACTTCTAAAGTGTTAAGAACAATTTTCAACATTGTTGTATTAATGGACCTGTTTCTTTGCTTAATAAGCTATTAAATAACCTTCATAGTCTGTAGCTATGCTGATAGCTAGAAAAATATTTAGTAAAAATGATAAGCTATTGATCAGGAATTCTCAATAATTAGTAGTAATAATCAATAGTTACCCATGTCACTCACTCACCAGTAAATCAAAAAGATGCTTACTAGTGTCTCCAATTATATCTGTATAGCAGCCAAAGTTCTCTTCTAACTTGAATTCATTGCTGTGTTTCACATAGTTCCCACAGGAACTTACAAGTTAGATAGTACTGGCATTTTAAACCTGGTAGAACATCTCATTCCTCACTGTTTCCTTGAGAATTCTTAATTGACAGTGAAGCTCGATTTCAGGGTCAGTCAATGAGTGTTAAATCTAAAATTAGCTTATTAAAATATAAATAATAATTCTTAATTGTTACTGTCAAATGAACGCATTTTCTCTTTACTCTGTGCGACCCCATAGATGGCAGCCCACCAGGCTCCCCCGTCCCTGGGATTCTCCAGGCAAGAACACTGGAGTGGCTTGCCATTTCCTTCTCCAATGCATAAAAGTGAAAAGTGAAAGTGAAGTCGCTTAGTCGTGTCTAACTCAGCAACCCCATGGACTGCAACCCACCAGGCTCCTCTGTCCGTGGAATTTTCCAGGCAAGAGTACTGGAGTGGGGTGCCATTGCCTTCTCCGACTCTGCTGTCTACATTGAGCAAAATTATAGAACCACCAAGAAGCAATAGAATCAGGCAGCAGTAAGACATTAATCACCATAGTGAAGAAATTTGTCCTATTACTGAACAATTAGGAAGGTCAAATTGCCACTTGTCACAGATGGGTTACAAGAAAACCGAGTACCAGCCTTCTATTGCCGTGACTATTTCGTATCGTCCTCTTGCTTCTATAATTTATGTAAAATATCTAATTGGAAAAAACCAAAGCACTCTTTCTGTGAACAGTTTAAATTAGGACAGAGGCAGCCCCTGTGCCCTTTAGTCTGTTAAATGGACACGTGTGTGTACAAGCTCTCCTGTGTGTGGTTTCCACTGTTGGGTGGAGTGTCTCACACTACTTTTTACTTCTATTTATTGATTTACTTCTGTCTATGGTGGATCTCCATTGCTACATGAGGGCTTTCTCTAGGTGCAAGGAGTGAGGGCTGCTCTCTACTTGTGGTGTGTGGGCTTCTCATTGCATTGGCTTCTCTTGTTACAGAGCATAGACTCCAGGTGCACGGGCTTCAGTGGTTGCAGCACGCGGGCTCAGTAGTTATGATTTGCTGGTTCTAGGGCATCTGGGCTTCAGTACTTGTGGCACGTGGGCTCAGTAGTTGTGACTTGTGGGCTCCAGAGCACAAGCTCAGTAGTTGTGGCACATGGGCTTAGTTTCTCCATGACATGTGGGACCTTACCCAACTGGGGATCAGACCCCATGTCCCTTGCATTGTCAGGCAGATTCCTGTCCACTGCACCACCAAGGAAGTCCTACTTTTTACTTCTAAAAAGGGTAAAATAGCCTGGACTGGTGCTTGGTGAGCAAGAATTTGGAAGAAGTGAGAGAGGATTGGGGTGCATTTTGGCACTTAGTTGCACTCAGTTTGTAAAATAATTTCAAACTGAACCACACTGGTGAGCCTGGCAAGGCTGCCCAGGCCACCCTGCTTTTGTTTACCTGATTTTTTCCTCCAGGATGAAGAGTCAGAAAACAGCAGGTGGAATCTCACCATTGCTGGTTTTATTGTCTCCTTTTTTTCTTCTTTCCTGAGAATCATTAGGAGCATTTCTATTGTCATTCATTGTTTTGATAGGACATTAATTCTTATTTGTTGTTTGAAATATTGCTTTTGAGAAACACATAATAACTGCATGGGTTCAAGACAACTTAAAATGACTTTCTGTCATTAAAAATCTCTTCTCATACTAACCTCTGTGTTCAAAATACCATTTGTATTTCTAATCCATGAAATCTGTATTAATGACTCAAGCTGGTGGGCATGATGAAAAAAATTAAAGTATAAAATTGATGGTGGTTTCATAATCAATTTCTCAAGGATCAAATAAAGAATGAAATCTAGGAAAAAAACTAAGCAAGGTGCTTATATGTTAAAAAAAAAAAGGAACACTATTTGTGTTAGAAAAGATCTCATATTGAAATCAGAGCCCTAAGTGTTTTGAATATATCCTTAGGGTATAATTAAGATACCATTAATTCAGTAAAATCAATAGTAGAGCCAAACAACATTATATGTTGTGTGAATAATTTTAATCAGGTTCCGACTTATTTCTCTTAGCTAAATTACTTAAAATTTCTTCTGCTTTTGCTAAAAATTTCTATGTACACCATCCATTTTCTTTAGTCATGTTAATCAGTTGATGTTTAGCTGTACATTTATTTTAGGTCTTTTATACACATAGTTGTGCACTCTGGGTTTTAATTTTCCTGGTTGTAGTATATGAACTTTCACCCAGTATAGATCTTCTCCCAAAGGATTAATCAAGTTCCATTTCTTTGACTGACTATATGAATTACTTTATCTAATTTTCATGACAGCTCTGGGAGTAGATATCCCATTTTACAGATTAAAATAAAGTTCAGAGTAGAGAACTGATGATCACTGGGCAAAGTGGAGTTGAGATTTAAAATCTAGAATTTTCTATGCTTGCAAACTTTGCTGCCTCCAAATATTTTATACTTTTAAACTTTACCACATCCTATGTGTCCTAATTCTAGTTATTAATTATAGATTCTTACTGGTGGTATGAGGTGTGTATCTGATTAATTTTCACCAAAGGGTGAATGAATGAAGCAAACTTCATCCTGGGCAATTTGTATTTTAAATAGGACCATCATTCAGCATGAATCTTTATCTGGCATATAATTCGATTTCGGTAGGGTGAGGATAGTTATTGTGTTCTTATAATCTTTGCATTGTTATTAATGGTGCTCTTTTTTTGCTCTTAAAAGTGTCTCTGTTTTGGACTGTCAACTTAGGTTTGGGGGACATTTGTACTGAAGGACACCCCTCAACTACTATGTGTCCAGTATTTATCCAGAAGGTCCAGAAGGAAATGTGTGTGGTAGTGTGATTCAGGAGCAGAAGCCCTATTATGTTCTTATCCTCTCTCCTTCCTGCAAGGAAGGTTTTATTTCTTGGCAAAACTATGCGATTTAATGAAATTTACCAAAATATTTAACAAGGGAATCATAAATTTACTGGCATGAAGAATCCTTGTTTTATTTAAAACATCTCCAGTTTTTTTCATCTTGGGGCAAACGTCAGACTCAGTTCTGCTACACACCCTACTGTCTTATGCCTCCCAGCTCCTCCCAAAGGCTGCCATCCTCTCCTTTATATGATCTCTAAATTTCTCAGCCAACTTGTCTTAACATTTTTTTCCCATTGTCTCTACAAGAACACCTATGAAATTACCTTGTAATAATTTATTTCTATGTCTGTCTTTTCCACTCAGAGTCAAACTGTCTGAAAGGACTTATCAATGCACTTATTTTAAAAAGGGAAAGAAATGGAAGGAGAGCAAAAAAATAAATTTAAAGAACCAAAAAAATATACTTGTTTAGTGATGAAAATGTCAGATAGCACATTCTAGAGAAGTCTCTCTCATTCAACAACCTTTATCTAGATATGAGAAATGTAAAAATTACCAACATATGTTGTTTATTAGTTGAGTAGCTTAATCTGCTGCCATATAGCTTATATTTTATAATACAATTTCTTTTAATACTTAATAACCTGTAGCTTTTTCTAAAAGATAAGACAACTACTCAGGCTTCTTTGGTTCACCTAGAAGGAGAGAGGTGGTCAGGACAGTCCAGATAAATCCTTAATGCCTGCACAGTCAGTTGATTCTGGTGGGGGCAAACACAGGTCAGTAAAAGGGAGAATATGTCTACATATGCTTATAATAATAAATGCAAGTTTGTAAGCCATCCTAGCTCTCCATGCATCTTAGTTGAATATACATGATAAAATATTTATAAAAGCTTCAGTTCAGCTCAGTTCAGTCACTCAATCACGTTTGACTCTGCAACCACATGGACTGCAGCACACCAGGATTCCCTGTCCATCACCAACTCCCGAAGCCTACTCAAACTCATATCCATTT
Source organism: Bubalus bubalis (assembly GCF_019923935.1). Lineage (NCBI taxonomy): Eukaryota > Metazoa > Chordata > Mammalia > Artiodactyla > Bovidae > Bubalus > Bubalus bubalis. Next base: position 85,629,078 of record NC_059158.1, read on the forward strand.
AGTCCGTGATGCCATCCAATCATCTTTTCCTCTGTTGTCCCTTTCTCCTCCCGCCTTCAATCTTTCCCAGCATCAGAATTTTTTCCAAGGAGTTGGTTCTTCGCATCAGGTGGCCAAAGTATTGGAGTTTCAGCTTCAGCATCAGTCCTTCAAATCAGTCCTGAATAATATCTGCTTGCAGTCCAAGGAACACTCAAGAGTCTTCTCCGGCACCACAGTTCAAAAGCATCAATTCTTCAGTGCTCAGCTTTCTTTATAATTAACTCTCACATCCATACATGACTACTGGAAAAACCATAGCTTTGACTAGATGGACCTTTGTTAACAAAATACTGTCTCTGGTTTTGAATAAGTTGTCTAGTTTGGTCATAGCTTTTCTTCTAAGGAGCAAACATCTTAATTTCATGGCTGCAGTCACCATCTACAGTGATTTTGGAGCCCCCCAAAATAAAGTCTCTCACTGTTTCCATTGTTTCCCTATCTATTTGCCATGAAGTGATGGAACCAGATGCCATCTTAGTTTTCTGAATGTTGAGTTTTAAGCCAACTTTTTCACTCTCCTCTTTCACTTTCATCAAGAGGCTCTTTAGTTCTTCGCTTTCTGCCATAAGGGTCATGGCATCTGCGTATCTGAGGTTATTGATATTTCTCTCAGCAATCTTGCAGTTATTCTGATGTCTTTTTCTGCTATCTTTCTTCACACACTGAAAACAGCCTTGTACTTACATGTGTCTCCAAACACATTTAATTCTTTTGTCCCAATTCTGAGTCATGGATTGAGATTGTAAGGTCTGTATGGTATCAGCAGACACTTCTTCAGTCATATCCTGACACAGGATTTCAGTCAGCAAGGATTTCATGTCTCTAACTCTCTCTCAGATTAATCCACTGTCAAAAAAAAAAAAAAAAAAAGAAAAGAAAAGAAGAGAACAAATAGAATAAAAGACATAATCTTGAACCTCAGAGATAGCCATTGTTGAAATGATGGCATGCATACGGTCCATAATTTTTCTATACAAATAATGCACACTCACACATACACTTACATATGTGCACACCCATTTTTTACACGATCAGAATAGCATTATCTATACCAAGCTCTATCCTGTTTCCCTCACTGAAAAATTTATCCTGAACAGGTATGTGTTTTAATGATTCTATAATATGTATTACATGGCAAGTCTATAAATTATTTTAATATTTACAAAGTGTTACATTGAAGGAAGTAACATATGACCGACAATATCTTATTATTGATCACTAACACTTCTAAGTCTTTACAATTATAAAAACATACTAATTTTTCCTTACTGTGTACATCTAGAAATATAATTGCTGAGTAAAATGGTAAGTTTGTACCTTAAAAAGCTTTGGTGCATGTGTGCGTGCATGCTCAGTCACTTCAGTCATGTCAGACTCTTTGTGACCCCATGGACTATATAGCCCACTAGGCTTCCTGTTCATGGAATTTTCCAAAACTTTGGTTCCTCATGTCAAATTATATTCCACTTAATTACATATTTCCTGTGTATAATAAAACTTGGTATTCATTTTAATTTTTGTTGGCTCATTAAATAGTATGTTACTGTCTGATCACTGAATTTATTCCAAAATTTCTGTCAGATAATGTATAGAAAATATTTAGAGCTAACAGTGCTCAATATTGCCGAGCCTATGGAGCTATATGGCCTGGATGAAGCAGGAACTGTAATCAAGATTGCCAGGAAAAATATTAATAACCTAAGATATGCAGATATGACACCACACTTATGGCAGAAAGCAAAGAAGAGCTAAAGAGCCTCTTAATGAAAGTGAAAGAGGAGAGTTAAAAAGTTGGCTTAAAACTCAACATTCAGAAAACTAAGATCATGGCATCTGGTTCCATCATTTCATGGCAAATAGATGGGGAAACAAGGGAAACAGTGAGAGACTTTATTTTGGGGGGCTCCAAAATCACTGTAGATGGTGACTGCAGCCATGAAATTGAGAGGCTCCTTGGAAGAAAAGCTATGACCAACCTAGATAGCATATTAAAAAGAAAAGACTTGACTTTGCCAACAAAGGTCTGTCTAGTCAAAGCTGTGGTTTTTCCAGTAGTCATGTCTGGATGTGAGAGTTGGACTATAAAGAATGCTGAGTGCCAAAGAATTGATGCTTTTGAACTGTGGTGTGGGAGAAGACTCTTGAGAGTCCCTTGGACAGTAAGGAGATCCAACCAGTCCATCCTAAAGGAGACCAGTTCTGAATATTCATTGGAAGGACTGATGCTGAAGCTGAAATGCCAATACTTTGGCCACCTGATGTGAAGAACTGACTCATTTGAAAAGACCCTGATGCTGGGAAAGATTGAAGGCAGGAGGAGAAGGGAACAATAGAGGATGAAATGGTTGGGTGGCATCACTGACTCTATGGACATGAGTTTGAGCAAGCTCCAGAGTTGGTGATGGACAGGGAAGCCTGGCCTGCTCTGGGGCAGTCCGTGGGGTTGCAAAGAGTTGGGCATGACTGAGTGCCCTGAACTGAACCGAAGGAGCTGTAGGACTGTCCAGTGTAGATACCCCTTCCTACACCAGGTTCTCGCTTCCAAAAACTCCTTTTCACATTCACATTCTCATTTCAGTGATTTTCTGGCAGTTTTCCAAGCCTCAGATTCAGAAACTCATACCAATTATTGAGTGTTTAGCAGCATTCCTTGAAGTTTTTTTTTTTTTCCTTTCTGTTTACGGGTTTGATTTTAAGTTATTTTTGTATTGCTTATTGTCTGTGTAAACTCTGATGAAAATATTGATTAGTGAAAAGTTTTTATTCAGTAATTTGCATATGAATATATAGTCATATATATAAATATATCTCACATTTTATAGCTTTGTTTAGATTCAAGTGATAGGCATGACAAGTAATAAATTCATAATAAATAAACTTCCAGCAAGGATTCCATGTAAGAGAAATGTTGTTGTTCAGTCACTCAATCATGTCCAACTCTTTGTGACCCTATGGGTTACAACAAGCCAGGCTTTCCTGTCCTTTACTATTTCCCAGAGTTTGCTCAAGCTCATGTCCATTGAGTCAATGATGCCATTCAACCAAATTGTACTTATAATTATAAATGATATCAATTACTCAAAATTACACAAAAATATGTGAGGAAATATACAAGCAACAGAAACTCAACCTAGTATTAAATAGACTACTAACTTTATCCCAATATAATACTATCAAAATGACTGCAGAGAAAGATCATTCTCTTCCTAGGCTGCCTTACTTAATCAGGACATGCAGAGCTCAGGTAATCTGATCTTTCTAGCTGTGACTCAATTCTCAGGTTTTCCCTCCAGGTGTTCTTTATAATGAATGTCATTTAACCAAGACTCAGTAGGATTTATGGATTCCCAAATTGCTATTCTCAGAATTTGCTCCCTGAATGAAGGAAGGACTACACAAAAATTCCACTAATGATGCATAGTTTCAACTGTCTTATTCATTGGTGTCTATTTAGTTCTCACTCTAAAATTGCAGGACTTGTTTCTTTGCACAGTTCATGTTTCTAGAGTTGAGCAGAAGGCGTCCTACTAAAATTTCATACCCCTCAATGTTCATTATTTTAAATAAGGTCAGAACAATGTGAGTACAGTGCGAGTTACACAGCATTTGTTTTAAATGTTGGCTCCTTTGAGGATGCCAATAACTTAAATGATGAACTTCCCTCTGGAGCATAACTCATTTAAAAGAATTCCGTTAGTACTTTTTGTTGTTAATCTAAATTTTTTTGAAAATGTGAGGAATGGTGAATATGTTTTCTAAATCTTTACCAAGTAAGAATTTTACACTACTCTTGAGTTTTCTTCACTAATACAAAATAAAGCTAAATGTTTGAACTACAGCTCAGTTACAGAAATGAAAATTAACCTCAACTGTAAACAAATAGGCAAGAGAAGCTTCATAAATACTTCATATATGACATTTGAAACATAATGAGTAACATTTTAAATTTTTTTCAGAAGAGAGTGCTTAGAGATTTTAGCTACAATATCTGAGGTTATAGAATTAAAATATTAAAATATAAATAATGAAAATGAAACTGACCTTTTAATTATTTTAGCTGCATGTTGGAATCCTGAGAAAAAACAAACAAGAAATTCCAGACATTATCTTTTCATTTTAGCAGAAGTAATCATCAGGGTCTGGGGGCTGGGAGGGATTGGGGGCAAGAGGAAAAGGAGACGACAGAGGATGAGATGGCTGGATGGCATCACTGCCTCGATGGACATGGGTTTGAGGAACTCTGGGAGCTGGTGATGGACAGGGAGGCCTGGCGTGCTGCAATTCATGGGGTCGCAAAGAGTCGGACACGACTGAGCGACTGAACTGAACTGAACTGAACTGAGGTAATCATGCTAACTCTGTTAAAGAGTTCAACAAACATGCACTAAAAAACCCCAGAAAACTTATTCTAAAATAATGAACTTAAAACCAGGCAGGGGGCCTTCTTGCTACCAACTCCATTGTTCCAGAATTAGAATAACCACCCTCTTCTATCCACACACCCATTTTAATCATAACTCAAGTAAAAATCAGATCTTGAAATTTTTTCTTTTTGTTGATTTTAGTTTATTTGTATTTGTATACTCTGGTATCTTGCTAATGAGTTCAAAGACTAGACTTCCTAAATTATCTATAGCAGCGTACATATTATTCTGTAACTGGGATGAATTAAGTAGTAGACTGTGGTATGAGCACTTTAATTGATATTAATAACTTTCATTTATTGGGTACTTACAATGTGCCACTAATCTTGTGAAATCTCATTTTTCACCCCAATCCTCAGGACATCTTATGAAGTAGGTATTTGATTATTCCCATTTTATAGATTGAAAAGATGAAGTCAGTAAGTTTTCCCAAGGCTACCCAGGTGAAATATAACAAAGCTGTGATTTAAGTGTAGCCTGCTTCTTTCAGAGCCTCTGCCCTCAGAGCTCTACTGTACCACCTCAGGCCCCCTCCTGCCCATGGAAGGCCTCTAAAACACGCAGTGCACACATTGCACACAAATTTGACATTAGAGTTAAGTTCCATCTTAATAGAAAAATGTAAATTGTTTCTGGATTTTAGACACTTAAATGTTTTAAATTTTGAGGCTCCTAATTTTCTCTCAAATGCATTTAAGTAAACATGTATTTCTGGTGTTTCAGAAATACTTCAAATTCACCTTTGTTTCCCCCATGCCTGAAGTAGTTGCTCAACAAATAATTTCTTTAAATAAATATATAAATGAATTAAACCTGAGGCAAACTCTCTTAACCATTTGATCTGTCTGTTACTTCTTCAATAAGGTCTAAGTTGTCTTTTGCCTGTTTGAAAGGGATGATAAAGAAGAAGCATACCACTCGGATATTCCTTCGGGAGAAACACTGGCATCTTGAACAGATGTTTTCACACCTACATGTTCATTGTAACGGTATTTACGGTAGCCAACAGGTAGACTCAACCTTAGTGTCCATCAAGAGATGAATGAAAAGGCGTGATGCATACCTACAAGCGAATACTGTTTGGCCTGAGAAAAAGAATGAAATTCTGACACGTGCTACAACATGGATGAACCTTAAGGACAGTATGCTTAGTGAAATACTTCAGTTATGTGGTGTCGACTATAGTTACACTGTAAACGATAGAAAGTAGAATGCTGATTGCCAGAGTATGGTAGGAGGAGGCAAAGTGAAGTTGTTTGAGATATCAACTTTCTGTTGTTCAAGATAAAAAAAGTTCCAAAGATTGTTGTACAACAGGGTGCACATAATGAACACTATGTACACTTAAAAATGATTAAAATGGTAAAACAAAAACACAGAAAAAAAGAAGCCTAACATAGTGGCTAAGATCATGGACTCCGTAGTCAGGTGACTGGGTCTAAATCCTGAAATATTCATCGTGTGATCTGCAAGGTACATAGTTGCCCTGTCCTCAGCTTCATCATCAGTGAAATGGGAACCATGATAATAATATAGGACCTATCCTGCAGGGATTTATGAGGACTAAATTTGTCTGTATTTCTAACAGCACTTACAGAAGCTCCTGGTACCAGTAAGTGCAATGTAAGTGTTAACAAATAAAATTACATAAACATTTGAAAAAAATGTGAAAAAGAGATTGGGTTAAAAATACTTGTAAAGTTGAGACGCTTACTGAGTGTTGTGCTCAAAAGGAAATTTGGAGCTGCATGTGTGACTGAGTAAAAAATGTGAATGAAATTTTGACGTCAGTAGGTAAAAGAAGATATCAACAGTATTTCTTGAAAATTTAAAATGTGAAATTCCTGGGACTTTATTCTGGAGATTATGGCCTCAATCACATTCTGTATAATTTATTTTTATACCTATTTTGAAATGCTGAAGCTCGTTTTGTTTTAGGTATAGTTGCCCTGAAAATGTCAGCAGTCTGGGTAATTTTTTACAATTTTTCTCTGCACAGCTATCTTTCAGCTACACTGCACCAGTTCCAGAATAGTATTCCAGAAACCAGTGCATTCTGAAAGCAATAGTTCCTCAAGTCACAGTGAAGTGTAAGCTCAGTTCACCTTTCTTCCTTCCTAGATTTAGTGGAAATCAAGATAAATCTTATTTAAAACAAATATGTGGAATTAATTGAAACCTACTGATTTGGAGAAAATATGTAACTATAAATATCCAAATATTGACACTATAGCTAAGGTGACTGTATCATTTATAATCCAAAGCAGGATTATTTTTAATGTGAAAGGGCAAATTATTAATAATTATAACAGGAGCACAGGAGAAATCCAGGACTGTCCAGACAAATTAAATGAATGAGTACTCTGAATACAACCTATATCTGTCACTGTGTATCAGGGTTTTCAAAGTGTAATCCATTCTATAGTACATATTTTTCATGAACAGTTTTTAGATTCCTGAGAATGATGAGCTTAAAAATGTAGCCACTCATTCTTGTGATGCCTAAAATGCTTACTGTGTAGACAAAGGCAGTATCTTGCAATCTGGAGAAATGAGTCAGAATTCCTCTAAAGAATATATTGCACCTGCTGACCTCTGAAACAAGACTACAAATGAATCTTTCTATAAATACCATGTTAAAGGCTCTCAGCAAAGGAATTAACCTTAACCACTTTGTGGACCATGGTGAGTCATGGGAGCAGAATGGACAAAAGGCAAAGAGACTGAGTTCCTTGTTGAATGCCACCAGTTCTTTAAAGGATATCTTTGACTTTCAAAGATCTTGCAAAGGATACTTACCTCTGAATCTGTTTTTTAAACCTTGGGTGTGCACAGGGTGAATGCACAGCCATCTCTTTGCTATCTTCTCTGTTAGGCTTTAGTCATATGTATTTATCTGTTTGTAATCCTGTGATGCAGTTAGCCTTGCTTTGTATGTAAAATTAATTGTCTAAAAGATTAAGAAGGAAGGATAACTCCAGAACAGTTGGGACAGATAGCATTAAGCATAAAGTTATCAACATTCTAATGAAAACAATTTAAAAAGCAGTTAGTTAATTTATTCAGATTTTGACTATAAGTTCAGAAGTGAACTTATCAGTTCTCATGAATTTAAATGAAAATTGATCTCCAAATTTGAAAAGAAAGTGCAAGAATCAGAAAATCAAAATTAAGGAATAAGAATTATTTTTCCAGAAGAAAGTTAGATGAAAGTGGTACAGCTGGTATTCTCATATTGTTTGTATTTTCCCAGATCCAGCACAAACATAAAGGAAATCATCTTTGTCTGTGAAAATTGAGTTTGTAAGTAAATTTAGCTTTTGCAGTGCTACAATTCAAAAAGGGGACAAAAGCTTATGAATAACAGTAATCACAGAAATCCTTTTTCCCTTCCAGATCCAACTAATTATTCGTTTTAAATTACCCCTGCTTTTCAAGATCATTGCCCATGATAAAACATTACCAGGAGGATGTGGGGAAAATATTAAGGCATGAGAAATTATACCCTTAACATTTGTCTGTTTCTTTTCCTTTTGACTTATGGTGTCCCATTCACTTTATAATTGCTAAATAAAATTTCACAGAATAAAGAAATACCTGAATAAATATATTGAAGAACTTATATGATATGTGGAAATAGAAGTTGCATTATTGTGGGTGGTCACATATTTTTCAATGAAAATGTGTCCATCCCCTTTTTAATGAACTAAGATAGAAGAAATACACAGATCTTCAGTCAACATTATTGTCAATTTATCCTTAATGAAAAGTTATAGAAAAGAGCATCCTTAGTTAAGGAGTAATTTCTTCTAGTCCCTTACCCTGCATTCTTCCTCAGCTCCTTTTCTAGAAAAATATTGTCCTATCTCCAAACAAAGAAAAGTGAACTAGACAAGGTAGAAATCTTTGACAGTTGAAAAGGGCAAAATTTACTGGTTTCTTTCAAGTACAACCAAATTTGCATTATTCTTGAAAATTTACAGAAAAGATTATCACTTTAAAGTGATACTTTAATCTACTATTATCACTTTAATTAAAAGTTTTATTTTGAAAAATATTCAGACATACAGAAGAGTTGCCAAATATTACAATGAACTCTCACACTACCTTGATATAGATGAACCTGTTTTACAAGTTGCCACCTTTGCTTTATCTTTGTATTTTCCATATAACATATATACACATTGCTGTCTTATGTCTATTTACTTATTTTGCTAAGCCATTTGAAAATTCTGCATAGATCATGACCCTTCATCCTTCAGTACTTCAATGCTTTATAAATTAATAAAAAGGAAACACATTTAGGTAGCTACAGCTTACTTATCAAATTCAGGGAACTTTATGTTGATGCAGTACCATTATCTAACACACCCTATGATCAAATTTTGTCAGTTGTCCCAATATTGTCTTTTAGCTAATTGTTGTTGTTCAGTCACCAAGTCGTGTCCAACTCTTCGCAACGTCATGGACTGCACCATGCCAGGCTTCCCTGTCCTTTACCATCTCCCAGAGTTTGCCTAAGTTCATGTCCATTGAATCGGTGATGCCATCCAACCATCTCATCCGCTGTCGCTCTCTTCTTCTGCCTTCAATCTTTTCCAGAATCAGGGTCTTTTCCAATGAGTCAGTTCTTTGCATCAGATGGCCAAAGTATTGGAGCTTCAGCTTCAGCATCAGTCCTTCCAGTGAGTATTCAGGATTGATTTCCCTTAAGATTGACTGGTTTGATCTCCTTGCTGTCCAAGGGACTCTCAAGAGTCTTCTCCAACACCACAGTTTGAAAGCATCAATTCTTCAGTGCTCAGCCATCTTTATGGCCCAACTCTCACAAGTATACATGTCTACTGGAAAGACCATAGCCTTGCTATACAAACCTTTGTCAGCAAAGTGATATCTTTGCTTTTTAACTCACTGTCTAGGTTTGTCATAGCTTTCCTGCCAAGAAGCAATCATCTTCTAACTTCATGGCTGCAGTCACCATCCACAGTGATTTTAGAGCCCAAGAAGAGGAAATCTGTCACTGCTTCCACCTTTTCTCCTTCTATTAGCCATGCAGTGATGGGACTGGATGTCATAATCTTAGTTTCTTTTTTAATACTGAGTTTTAAGGCAGCTGTGTTATTCTCCTCCTTCAAGAGGGTCTTTAGTTCCTCTTTCCTTTTTGCCATTAGAGTGGTATATCATATGCATATCTGATGTTGTTGATATTTTCCTGGCAATCTTGATTCCAGCTTGTAACTCACCCAGGTTATTAGCTAATTAGTTTTTAACAGTTCAGAATGTAAACCATTATCATATGTTGCAGTCTCCTTTTTTGAAAATTATTTTTTGAATTATAGTTGACTTATTGTGTAAACTTCTGCTATACAGCAGAGTGATTCAGTTATACATGTATTAATATTTTTAATATTCCTTCCCATTGTGGTTTATCCTAGGATATTGAATATGGTTCTCTGTATTGTACCATAGGACTTTGTTATTTATACATTTTGTATATAATAATTTACATCTGCTCATGCCAACCTCCCACTTCATCTCTTAATTTGAATCAGTTCCTCAGCCTTTCCTGTCTTTATGACATTGATATTCTTTAAGAGTACAAACTCATTGTTTTATAGAATGCTCAATCTGGATTTGTTTGATGAGTCCTCATAACTTGATTCAAGTTGAAAATGTTTATATGTTGTATCATTTTCAGAATTGCCAGAATCATGTAATGTCAGTTTGTCCAATTATTGTTGATAAATTTAACAAAAACATGCAAAATATCTACAGGAAAATAATAATAAATATTATTAAGAGACGTTATACAGCAAATAAGTAAATAGAGAGATGTTCCTTGTAACTGAACTGCAAGTTTCAATGTTGTAAAGATGTCCAGTCTTCACAATTGACCTGTAATCCTAACAAAATTATAGCGTATTTTTGATATAAAGTATCAAGCTGATTCAGAAATTTATATGAAAATGCAAAAGATATAGCCAAAAAGATCTCAGAAAAGAAGAACAAAGTTGGAGAATTCTAACCACATGATTTTAACAATTACTATACATTAAACCAATCATGAAAATGAGTATTGGCCTACATCAGTCAGTTCAGTTTAGTTCAGTCACTCAGTCGTGTTGGACTCTTTGTGACCCCATGGACTACAGCACACCAGGCTTCCCTGTCCATCACCAACTCCTGGAGTTTACCCAAATTCATATCCATTGCGTCAGTGATGCCATCCAACCAGCTCATCCTCTGTTGTCCCCTTCTCCTCCTGCCTTCATTTTTTCCCAGCATGAGGGTCTTTTCCAATGAGTCAGCTCTTCGCATCAGGTGGCCAAAGTACTGGAATTTCAGCTTCAACATCAGTCCTTCTAATGAACACCCAGGACTTATCTCCCTTAGGATGGACTGGTTGGATCTCCTTGAAGTTCAAGGGACTCTCAAGAGTTTTCTCCAACACCACAGTTCAAAAGCATCAATTCTGTGCTGAGCTTTCTTTATGGTCCAACTCTTACATCTGTACATGACTACTGGAAATACCATAGCCTTGACCAGACAGACCTTTATGGACAAAGTAATGTCTCTGCTTTTCAATATGCTGTCTAGGTTGGTCATAACTTTCCTTCCAAGGAGTAAATGTCTTTTAATTTCATGGCTGCAATCACCATCTGCAGTGATTTTGGAGCCCCCCAAAATAAAGTCAGCCACTGTTTCCACTGTTTTCCCATCTATTTGCCATGAAGTGATGGGACCGGATGCCATGAGCTTCATATTCTGAATGTTGAGTTTTAAGCCAGCTTTTTCACTCTCCTCTTTCACCTTCATCAAGAAGCTCTTTAGTTCCTCTTTGCTTTCTGCTGTAAGGGTGATGTCATCTGCATATCTGAGGTTATTGATATTTCTCCCGGAAATCTTGATTCCAGCTTGTGCTTCCTCCAACCCAGCATTTCTCATGAAGTACTCTGCATATAAGTTAAATAAGCAGGGTGACAATATACAGCCTTGACGTACTCCTTTTCCTATTTGGAACCAGTCTGTTCTATGTCCAGTTCTAACTGTTGGCGTACATACAGATAAAGAGATCTATGGAACAGAATAGTTTATAAATAGATCCTCACATATATAGTTAACTGATTTTTGATAAAGGCACCAGGATAATTTAATTGGGGAAAGATGAGGCTTTTCAATAAATGAGCTAAATTTACTGAAAAAATACATGGGAGGAAGTAGATCCTTACATTATACTTTGCACAAAGTTAATTTGATGTGGTTTATAGACCTCAATATACTTGCCCTGTGGCACAGTGGTAAAATCCACCTGCCAGTGCAGGAGCCACCAAGAAGGTAGGTTCGTTCCCTGGGTCAGGAAAATCCCCTGGAGTAGGAAACCAACCCACTCCAGTATTCTTACCTGTAAAATTCCATGGACAGAAGAGCCTGGTAGGTTACAGTCCATGGAATTGCAAGGAGTTTGCATGACTGAGCACGCATGCTAACTAACATTATAGACATAAACATAAAAGTTAAAGTTATAAATTTTTTAGAAATAACCACCCAAAAAGTCTTTTAACTTTCACTGGGCAAAGATTTATTAGAAAGTATATACAGTACCCTACCCTTAAAAATAAAAATGAATTGTACATCATCAAAATTAAAAGCTTAAATGTAGTACTTAAAAAATTTCATTAAAGGTATGAAAATTGACATAGCCTGGGAGAAAATATCATCAATGCATTTATTTGACTAAGTAATTATATGTGTGTGTAGATAGAACAAATACATGTATGTGTCTACAAATCAATAGTAAAATATAAAGGAAAATGATGGTCAAAAGACTTATATAGATATTTCACTAAAGAAAGATCCACAAGTGGCCAATAAGCACCTGAAAATGGAAATGTAAATGAAAATCAAAGGAAGACACTATTTAACACCCACCAGAATAGGTAAAATTAAAATATTGACAGTATCAAATGTTGGTAAGGATGTGGAGCTACTGAGGCTCTCATCCACTGCTAGTAGGATTACAAAATAAAGTTAATACTGAAGAATTGTTTAGGTTTCACTAGAAAATGAAAACCTACCTGCTTTGTGGTCTGGCAACTCCTCTCCTAAGTCTTTCTTCTAGAGAAATGAAAATTCATATCCATAAAATGATTTGTATAAATTGTTTTCAGTAGCTTTATTTGTAATAGCCCAAGTCAGGAAATGGGCTTCCTTGGTGGCTCAGTGGTAAAGAATCTGCCTGCAATGCAGGAGACGTGGGTTTGATCCCTGGGTTGGGAAGATCCCCTGGAGAAAGAAATGGCAACCTACTCCTGCATTCTTTCCTGAGAAAACCCATGGACAGAAGAATCTGGCAGGTTACAGTCCATGGACTTGGAACAGTCAGACATGACTTAGTGACTGAACAGCAACAAGTCAGGAAACAATGTGAATATTCACCAACAGGAAAATAGCTAAATCAATGGTGAAGGAGAAGATGGCATCAGAGGATGAGATGGCTGGATGGTATCACTGATGCATGGACATAAACTGGGGCAAACTTTGGGAGATGGTGAGGGACAGCGAGACCTGGTGTGCTGCAGTCCATAGGGTCACAAAGAGTCAGACACGACTGAGTGAGTGAACAACAACAAATAGTCAGCAGCAGTACACCAGTCAGCAATAAATAAAATATTGATATAAAAAGCTAATGAGTGGCTCTCAAAACTTGGGGAAAAGCTTTATTCTTATAAATAAATAAATACTGCACAATTTCATTTATATAGACTTCAAGATAAGGAAAAACAAACTAATATATGGTGATGGAAGTCAAAACAGATTGCCTTTGGATCAAGGGGAGTAGGAACTGACTGGGACAGGGCACATGGGAACTTTGGAGAGTGGTGGACATATTGCCTATTTTCAATGGGGTATTGATTATATGAGTCCCTGTACTGGTCCACATTCAACAAACTATGTACCTCAATTTGCATTTCACTGAACATAAATTTTCCCTTAATTAAATAAAGTCAGTATTTATTTTCAGAGTCATACTTTTTTTTCTGTAACCAAATAGTCTTTACACAGACTTCAGTAAGACTTAAATAAATTCATCAAGGGAAATGCATTCTTTAAATTCTGGGTGTTTACTGTATCATATAGGGAGATTAGCGTTATATTTAATATTGCACTGATTGGATTTTTGTCATAGCAATAAAACCACAGTCCATAGCTCATTTTCCACCTTTTTCCCTAAATTTAAAGATGTTAGTAACATCATGATTACCAGCCAGGATTTAGGGAAAAAAGGTTGCATGCTTGCTTAGCAACTAGTTTTGTCTGTTTTCCCCAGTGGCCTCTCAGATTTTAGAAATGCCTCAAAGGAACTAAATCTGTTTTTTTATTATATGTTGATCTATTTCTATTCACTTTCATCCCTTGTAAAAGTGATATTTTATAACTTTGAATTCAACATTTCATCTTAAAACTACATCTAAACCAATGGCATTTAAGTCTTTCCTCCTTAATCAATGGTATTTCAGTTTTGTTTAAGGGTATTTTTATTTTTAAGTGGAAAGTGGATCTTCAGTAATCTGTGAACCCTTCAGGGTAGAGTGCTTGCTATTGATTTCTGCTTGTAGTTTTCAAGGCAATTTTATGGGGAAGGGCAGAAATGATCATTTTAATGAAAGTCATTTTTTCTTAGATGCTGAGCCAAAGAGTTCTACTAAAAGAAAACATGGGTCAGTAAAGAAAGGAAACAAGAATAGGACAAAGGGTTTCTTTGTTAAAGGTGGATTTCTAAGTCAGCTTTTTTTGATGTGGAGGATAAAAGTTATGAGAAAATTAATTATGTAATCGAAGAGATACATACATGCTACTCATGTAGCCAGATGCTTCTTCACCAGAAGAAGCCCAGAATTACAGAACTTTCTTTGAAGACTGAAAGAAATCATGTTTAAATATATAGCTATATAGCTATATGGAATCAATAAGACTTTCCCCAAGAGATGATATTGGCTGAGTTTATAAATATATGTTAAATGAAAAGTTTATTTACGCTGTCAGAGCTGAGCTAGGCCAGTTCAGTTCGTTCAGTTCAGTTGCTCTGTTGTATTTGACTCTTTATGACCTCATAGACTGCAGCACGCCAGGCTTCCCTGTCCATCACCAACTCCTGGAGCTTGCTCAGGCTTATGTCCATCTAGTCGATGGTGCCATCCAACCATCTCATCCTCTGCTGTCTTCTCCTCCTACCTTCAGTCTTTCCCAGCATCAGGGACTTTTCCAGTGAGTCAGTTCTTCGCATCAGGTGGCCAAAATATTGGAGCTTCAGCTTCAGCATCAGTTTTTCAAATGAATATTCAGGTCTGATTTCCTTTAGGATTAACTGGTTTGATCTCCTTGCCATCCAAGGGACTCTCAACAGTCTTCTCCAACACCACAGACCAATTAGAGATGCAAACTTAACATTTTATTGACCTTGACATTGACATGAAAGGCAATCAGGTTTCATCTGGACATCCTTTGGTGCCCACTTTGCTTTCTAATATGCATTATTCATCTGGGCATTCTGACCCAAGTTTTGTCTTTCTCTTTATTCTTATTTATGTATAATAGCTAAAAATCAACTCAAAACCACACCTTACACCCAGTGCACATACAATCATATTACTTCATGTGATGTTTCTAGAGAATGTTTTCTCACATTTAATATAATAAGAATTGAACTATATTCTAATTTTTGTCACATGGTAGGCCACTAAACATAATTGAATACATATTTATATTTTTATTGGGAAAAATCATGTCTCTCATTTTTTACTTTTTCATTCTGATTATTTTTTTCAGTTTGTAATATTTAGAATTTTATTTGTTTAAACAGAGGCTTTATTTTCATACTATTCCTCTAATTATAAACTGAACTAGCATGTTTAGATTACGTAAGAGGACAAGACATGGCTTCTCCTTTAATTGTTCAGTTTGGTTCAGTCGCTCAGTCATGCCCAACTCTTTGCGACCCCATGAATCACAGCACGCCAGGCCTCCCTGTCCATCACAACTCCTGGAGTTCACTCAAACTCACGTCCATCGAGTCGGTGATGCCATCCAGCCATCTCATCCTCTGCTGTCCCCTTCTCCTCCTGCCCCCAATCCCTCCCAGCATCAAGGTCTTTCCAATGAGTCAACTTTCGCATGAGGTGGCCAAAGTATTGAAGTTTCAGCTTCAGCATCTTCCTTCCAATGAACACCCAGGACTGATCTCCTTTAGGATGGATTGGTTGGATCTCCTTGCAGTCCAAGGGACTCTCAAGAGTCTTCTCCAACACCACAGTTCAAAAGCATCAATTCTTCGGTGCTCAGCTTTCTTCACAGTCCAACTCTCACATCCATACATGACCACTGGTAAAACCATAGCCTTGACTAGACGGACCTTTGTTGGCAAAGTAATATCTCTGCCTTTCAATATACGATCTAGGTTGGTCATAACTTTCCTTCCAAGGAGTAAGTGTCTTTTAATTTCATGGCTGCAATCACCATCTGCAGTGATTTTGGAGCCCCCCAAAATAAAGTGTGGCACTGTTTGCACTGTTTCCCCATCTATTTCCCATGAAGTGATGGGACCGGATGCCATGATCTTAGTTTTCTGAATGTTGATCTTTAAGCCAACTTTTTCACTCTCCTCTTTCACTTTCAACAAAAGGCTTTTTAGTTCCTCTTCACCTTCTGCCATAAGGGTGATGTCATCTGCATATCTGAGGTTATTGACATTTCTCCGGGCAATCTTGATAACAGCTTGTGCTTCTTCCAGCCCAGCCTTTCTCATGATGTACTCTGCATAGAAGTTAAATAAGCAGGGTGACAAAATACAGCCTTGATGTACTCCTTTTCCTATTAATTGTAGTAAACATTAAATTTAGATCTATGGTCTTTAAACTTAAAATATTTGGGGATATTACTTTCTATGCAAAAAAAAAAAAAATGAGATTTTTCAGAGTATAAACACAAAATTTGTGTGTGCTACTCAGTTATTGGAAGGGGCAAAAACAGAAGTGGTAAACCAAGAAAGAAAGAAGGGAGGAAGGAAAGAAATAAGAGAAGATTCAAATGTAGGAAAACTGTGAAGTGGGGAAAAAAAAAAAAAAAAAAAGCCTGTAGTGGAGAGTAAATAAGAAATAAGATAGGAAAACTGCTTCAAGATAATGAGGGAATAATAGAAAGAACTAAAAAAAAAAAAAAAAAATAGACTGCTACTTCCTTCCCTCAAAAGAAAACATGCCACTGAAATCTCAGACAAGCACAAGTTCAAGTGGGTTATCTGAGACTGACACCATGATCCTAGAAGGATGAATTCTTCAGTGTGAAGAATATTTATTCCTTAGGTCTATTTACTGTTCTATTTGGAGCTGAGGCAAGAGCGATGAATAATGGATAACAGGACACCCTAATTGTTTCTGTAACAAAGGCAGCAGCACTGGAATTCATTTTATCTTATTGTGTGAGAACCATATATTGACAGTTACACAGATGAAAGAACTTCCCCTCGAGAGATAACAGGTCTCTGTTACAAACAAAAGATTACTTTTCTAGAAGTAGAAGCTGATACTTGGGGGCATATTTTGCCGTCCACACCTCATTGGTGAAGCAACTAGCTTGAGCTTTGTGGAAAACAAGATACTAATGATAGTGACATTTTTCTCTTGAGTCGGTTTAAAACAATAAGGTCTAGAGATGAAATGCTGCAGAATCACAGAATTTTAAGATGCTAAGAAACTGGGATCATCTGTAATGCTTTTTAGGAAGTGGCACAGAGTGAGTGCCCCCAAAATGCTCACTAACCAGCTTCCTGCTTGCCTGCCTTCCTACCTCTTTTCCTCCCTTTCTTCTTTCCTTCAACAGCCTTTATTTTACGAATGAGGAAACCAAGGCCAAGCAATTAGTCCAAGCTCACTTGGCATCAGGACTCACATCTTAACAGTTTCTAAAATGGAACTGGATTTACCATTTAATGGTGAAAGCCTTGTCTTCTTGTCATGTTCACAAACAAGCAATATTCTTATAAGGATAAATAAAGAATAGTATCTTTTCTTCATGATGAGGAACACTCTGCCTGAATTTCAAAACAGTGTTTCTCACTGAATTTGAGTAATCCCATAGCTTTCTATTTCCACTCTGAGCATTTCATTTGCTCTTCTGGTGTTTTTTATACAACCTTTCATGACACTGTTTTTCCCCAATATAATATGTGTAGTGTATGAATCTATAAATTGATTTAAGCCACTCGAGAAGGAATGGTGCTATTTGTACTGTATATTAAAATAATAGGGCACCAGTATTTGCCATAAAATGATATTGCAATATCTTAAGAGGGGAACTCACCTCTTACAGTGCATCTATAGGGGCATTACAAATGAAACAAAATGCTGATCTGAGTTGGTGAATCTGATTTATTCTGTTTTATGAGCTCCTGCTGGTAGTTTTGGTTAATGAGCTGTTGCAGAGAATTTTAGAGAATGCTAGTATTTGTGTCCATAAGAAATGCGAATATCATCCAGGCTTATCCATGCCATGAAGACAATTCAAGTTCACTGTAGAGAAAGGAAAATCAAATGAGGGTAGTACATTCTAGTTATAGCTCGATTTTTTGAGTTTGTGTATTTTTTGTATTTTTCTCAGTACAGTTTCAGAAATTGAATACAATTCTTAGAAATTATGCCCTAGCTGAAGCACCTCCATGCTATAGATTATTTTTACCCATTGCCCTCTTGGCTCTCAGTTGTGCCTCAGAGGAACCTGGTGGTAGCACAATTACAGAAACCCCAGTTAGTGATATTCTAGTTTCTGTATGATCTGCCCTACTGATTGTACTTTTAATAAACAATGAAACATTCAGTTTTTAAATACTCTATCTCTTGATAGGGTGTTTGGTTAGAATTTTGAAAATACACAATTCCATTTGCCACTACCCTCCTTTGGTAGATGAGGTCTTTGTTACCCTGATATTTTATTGTATATGTACGTTGTTAAGGTATTTTTGCCTCAGATCTTTAAAAAAAAGAATAATAGTGTTCTGTGAGAATCATATTATTATCTTTTTTATTCAAAAGTGTATGTGTCTGTGGCTCATTTTTTTTTCAAATCATTTTTTAAATTTAATTCCTAAATGGTGAAGAAACTTTTATAATATAGTATTTCGGTAATATAGTATTTTTCTCATTTACTTTTATGTTGTATTACAAGACATTTGGGGGCTTCCCAGGTGATACTGTGGTAAAGAATCCACCTGCCAATGCAGAAGATGTGGGTTTGTTTCCTAGACTGGGAAGATCCCCAGGAGAAGGAAATGGCAACCCACTCCAGTATTCTTGCCTTGAGAATCCCATGGACAGAGGAGCCTGGCAGGCTAAAGCCCATGGGGTTGCAAAGAGTTGGACACAACTTAGTGACTGAGCATGTACTCATGCAGAAAGGCTTTGAGACATTTAAACATGGGAGGGGATCATTATCGAAGTAGCTTTCAACATAAATCTTATTACTAACTTTTGTTAGAAAGGAATTGTAAACCTGTGTAACTGCCACTATAATGCAGTATAGTATTTAAGAAGATAAGAGATTCCAGAGTTGGGAATCATAATAATAATATGGCTGTTTTTAAAATTTTTTATTTACATGAGAAGGATGAAATATTAATTGATTTATAGGAGACATAAACAATGTGGGTTCGATCCCTGGATCAGGAAGATCCCCTGGGGTGGGAAATGGCACCCCACTCCAGTATTCTTGCCTCGGAAATCCACTGGACAGAGAAGCCTGGTGCGCTACAGTCCATGGGGTCGCAAAAGAGTTGGACATGACTGAGTGACTGCACAGACACACACACACACACACACACACACACACACACACACGACATGGGCTTAGACCATCAGTCAGCAAAGACTGCTTCCCAGAAAGAGAGAGAGCCATCCAAAGTAGACAGGATCAGATTCCTGGGGGCCCCTGCTGTGCCAGGAAGAAACCTGTAGTAATTGGATAATGTGGTAATTCATGGGGTCCAGTGCAGCCAGAGTAGTGTGGGCAACATTCAGTGGGCTGTGATTGTGGCTGTTTGCCAAAGTATGCAGAAGTACTTCAGAATTTTATTAATAGGAATGGCAATACTGAATGTAATTACCAAATTACCATATACTGTATGTGTTGATTTTATACATATATCACACTATGCCTTATTTTTATTGGGATATAGTTGATTATTATATTATGTTATATGTGTACAACATAGTGATTCACAATTTTTAAAGGTTATACTCCATCTATAACTATCTGGCTCAATTCCCCTGTGTGCTACAATATATCCTTATAGCTTATATATTTTACACATAATAATTTGTACCTATGGATCCACTACCCCTCTGTTTCCCCTCCCCCTTCTGTATTATGTCTATTAATTACACATGCGGATTTTTTTCTCAGTATAAACAGTGTAACTAGCTGTCTTGCTTGATTTAAGTCTATAATGAGAGGAAACTATTATTTATTAGCTAAGTCCAGCATTGTCTCCTAATATTCACTAGAATTCTAATTATACCAGGGTTTCAAAATTCCTTGAAATGTGTAGCTAGAAGGCGATGGCACCCCACTCCAGTACTCTTGCCTGGAAAATCCCATGGATGGAGGAGCCTGGTGGGCTGTAGTCCGTGGGGTCGCTAAGAGTCGGACACGACTGAGCGACTTCACTTTCACTTTTCACTTCCCTGCACTGGAGAAGGAAATGGCACCCCACTCCAGTGTTCTTGCCTGGAGAATCCCAGGGACGGGGTAGCCTGATGGGCTGCCGTCTATGGGGTTGCACAGAACCGGACACGACTGAAGCACTCAGCAGTAGCAGCAGTAGCTACACAGTGTTAAGTGATTTTCATTCTTGAATGCAAATCTCCATTAGGAAACCTTGATATGGTAAATTTCTTTCTCTGCTCCTGCAGAAAATTCACTAGAGTCTAATTGGGGAGTGGAGTTACTTATTAGGTGAGGGAATGTAGAAGATTGTACCATTCATGCATGAGATCATAGGTTTTTGTATCTAAAATTCTTTTTTATCAAGAATGTATTGATGGAATGATTCACAATTTCATTTACTATAGCTGAATTGTTACACCATACCTGAATTTGTCTCAGTAATAGCTATTCAAATAAAAAGTTTAAGAATTTTTTGTGAATTCCTTTTATATGTCTACTTAGAGATTTCTTAGAAAATGAAGTATAGCAGTTACTAGAACTATCTTGAAAGAGATAGATATTACTGATGATAATTCATTGTAAGTCTGATTTTTTCCAGAGTTCTAAACAATGCTAGGGCATGGTTTATTAGATGTTCCTGTCATGTTTAGTGTGGTAAAAATATTAAAATCTAATTTTCCCAAGGATAGACTTAAGATAAATTCAGGTGAATTGTTGTATTTGTAAAACTTGGTGAGCAGTGGCTTATACTGGGTGGGAAATAATTCAGTCTCTCAGTGCCCGAATAGCTTTCCCCATGAAATACTGAGAGTGAATAGTAGACATAAAGTGTCATCTAAAGGTGTTAGAAGTCTCCTCAAGTTTTGATGAGCCTCACCAATCAACCTCAGTGGAAGTCTAACATCTCACTACTGCTCAGTGACACTATTGTAAATGCAATAAATGCACCTGATGACAAGACTGTTCTGGAAGAGGAGAGAATGCAAATCTGGCCTGAAATTTCATCTACGGTTATTTTGTGTGCTGTGTGCTAACTCGCTAACTCATGTTTGACTCTTTGTAAACCCCTGGACGGTAGCCTGTCAGTCTCCTCTGTCCATGGGATTCTCCAAGCAAGAGTACTGAAGTGGTTGACATTTCATCCTTCAGGGGATCTTTCCAACCCAGGAATTGAACCTGCATTTCTTGTGTCTCCTGCTCTGGCAGGGAGATTTTTTTTTACTACTGAGCCACCTGGGAATGATTATTTTATCTTTCTGTGAATTGAAAATGACCTGGGCCAGCTTGGGTTCTGGGAGGAAAGATATCTATGTTAACTATACAGGCCACTGCATTTTCTGATTTATATCTCAACTTTAACATTTCCAATCCTCTGTTTCGAAAGTTTTGTCTTGTCTGACTCTGCACATTTAAGACATTTCTTAAATTTTAGAAGGAGGGTAGAGAGGAGATCTATTCTTGTTGGTTCCTCTCTGATTTTGGCCCTTTCTTTCCACCTAAGAATTATCAGATTTCTTCTTCTTACCATCTCTGCATTTCCTCACTCCCTTTTCCATTTTTGAGTCTCAGAAATCTTTGAATCCCAGCCAGTCTCAAGACACTATACTCACACAGGTCACCAAGGATCTCTTCACAGCAGGGTCGACCTCATCTTCTTCAGAATATACCCCACACAACTCTCCTTTCTCACCTTTCCTGATATTGCAGTGTCCTTCCCCTCTGATTGTTTCTTTGATTCTCATCTTGTGCTATCTTTGAACCTTAATTCTTTATTATAATTTTTTTATCTGTAATTTAATTTCGTTCCTACCTATAGAACTGTCTCCATGTCTAGTCAAATTGAACTTATTTTCAAGACAGAAATAGAGATGCAGGCTTAGAGAGTGGACATGTGGGCATGGAGGGGTAAGAGGAGGGTGAGATGATTGGGAGAGTAGGGTTGATATACATGTATGTATGCATATATATATACATTACCTTGTGCAAAAGAGATAGCTAGTGGGAAGCTGCTGTATAGCATAGGAGCTCAGCTCCATGCTCTGTGATGATCCAGAGGGGTGGAATGGGTATGAGAGAGAAGCCTCAAGAAGGAGGGGATTTAGGGGGATTTAGGTATACATATCAGAGAAGGTGATGGCACCCCACTCCAGTACTCTTGCCTGGAAATTCCCATAGACAAAGGAGCATGGTAGGCTGCAGTCCACGGAGTCGCGAAGAGTTGGACATGACTGAGCAACTTCACTTTGACTTTTCACTTTCATGCATTGGAGAAGGAAATGGCACCCCACTCCAGTGTTCTTGCCTGGAGAATCCCAGGGATGGCGGAGCCTGGTGGGCTGCCGTCTGTGGGGTCTAACAGAGTCGGACACGACTGAAGCGACTTAGTAGTAGTAGTAGGTATACATATAGCTGATTTGCTTCACTGTACAGTAGAAATGAACACAACATTGAAAACCAACTATGCTCCAAAAAAAAAAAAAAAAAGTATCATTCCTTAATACCTATTGGTTATTTAAACTTCATTGGAATTCAATCCTGTATTTCACTGCCAGTCTGACCTCACTTTGGCCCTGTTTTCACTGTGTCCCTTTTTATCAAAATATTCAAGGGCTTCCCATTTCTTTCATCTTTCTGTATAAAGTCTTTCTTGATACAGGTTAAGTTTCAAGGTCTCCCATGAACTAACTCCACTCTCCAGCCTGATGTTTGTCAAACTTTTTAAACTATAACCAGAGAAAAATTTTTATATTGCAACTGAGAATTTGTGCACATGTATACATATACACACACTCTTTTACACTCACGTAATTGAAATATCTTTCTTGAAATAATATTTACATAAGCTACATATGATTTACTCTTATTTTCTTTTTTGTTTCCTTTAAAATGTGAAGTTTCTGAGCCCCTAACCTGACTTCCTGTCATGATCTGACAGTTTGAAGTGGTTCAGCTTCTCAGATTTCTCACCTCTTCACATTCTACTTCCTTGACTCTCTCCAGGAGAGTTCATCTCTACTCTATAAGCACAAGAACTCTCATTTCTGAGTTTTTATTCCTGTTTTTTTCAATTCAAGTATCTTCTAATCATAAAGATATCTCTGCCAGCTCAGGCTCTTAAAAATCTCTAGTTCCTGAAGGACAACATATATAACCCAAGCAGATCTGCCCAAGATGACCCATAATCCTCTCCTGATTTTGTAGTGGTTTTATAACAGTAAAAAACTGAGACTGAGCCCAACTTGCCAGTGAGTGTCTGGGAGTCTCCAGCGGAGGCGTGGGTCAACAGAGGCCTGCCTGGGGTCCAGAGCACTGACTACAAGAGTGCTGGCCTAAGTCCTTTAGAAGGAGATGGCCATTACTGCCATTACCCGATAGTTTGGCCTCAGGCCACACTACAGGGAGGGAACACAGCACCTATTGACAGAAAATTGGATTAAAGTTTACTGAGCATGGCCCCACCCATCAGAGCAGGACCCAGATTTTCCCACAACCAGTCCCTCTCATCAGTAAGCTTCCACAAGCCTTTTATCCTTCTCCATCAGAGGGCAGGCAGAATGGAAACCACAATCACAGAAAATGAACCAAACTGATCACATGGATCACAGCCTTGTCTGACTCAATGAAACTATGAGCCATGCCATGTAGGGCCCCCCAAGACAGACAGGTCATGGTGGAGAGTTCTGACAGAACGTGGTCCACTGGAGAAGGGAATGGCAAACCACTTCAGTATTCTTGCCATGAGAACCCCATGAACAGTATGAAAAGGCAAAAAGATAGGACAGTGAAAGATGAATTCCCTATTTGGTAGGTGCCCAGTATGATACCGAGAAGAGTGGAGAAATAGTTCCAGAAAGGATGAAGAGGCTGAGCCAAAATGAAAATGACACCCTGTTGTGGATGTGACTGGTGATGAAAGTAAAGTCCAATGCTGTAAAGAACAATATTACATAGGGAGCTAGAATGTTAGATCCATGATCAAGGTAAAGTGGAAGTGGTCACACAGGAGATGGCAAGAGTGAAAATTGACATTTTAGGTATCAGTGAGCTAAAATGGACTGGAATGGGCGAAATTAATTCAGATGACCTTTGTATTTACTAATGCGGGCAAGAATGCCTTAGAAGAAATGGAGTAGCCCTCATAGGCAATAAAAGAGCCTGAAATGCAGTACTTGGGTGCCATCTCAAAAATGCAGAATGATCTCTGTTCATTTCCAAGGCAAACCATCCAATATCACAGTAATCCAAGTCTATGACCCAACTACTAATGCCAAAGAAGCTTAAGTTGAACAGTTCTATGAAGACCTACAAGCCCTTCTAGAACTAACACCAAAAAAGATGTTCTCTTCGTCAGAGGTAACTGGAATGCAAGTGTAGAAAGTCAAGAATACCTGGAGTAATAGGAAAGTTTGGCCTTGGAGTACAAAATGAAGCAGCTCAAAGGCTAACAGGGTTTTCCCAAGAGAACACACTGCCAAGAGAATGCATGGTAAACACCCTCTTCCAACAACACAAGAGAAGACTCTACACATGAACATCAACCAGATTCTCAACACCGAAATCAGATTGATTCATTCTTTGCAGTCAAAGATGGAGAAGCTCTATACAGTCAGCAAAAACAAGACCAGAAGCTGACTGTGGCTCAGATCATTAACTCCTTATTGCCAAATTTAGGCTTAAATTGATGAAAGTAGGGAAAACCAGAAGACCATTCAGGTATGACCTAAATTAAATCCCTACGATTATACAGTGGAAGTGACAAAGAGATTCAAGGGATTAGATCTGATAGAGTGCCTGAAGAACTATGGACAGAGGTTCATAACATTGTACAGGAGGCAGTGATCAAAACCATCCCTAAGAAAAAGAAATGCAAAAAAGGCAAAATGGTTGTCTGAGAAGGCCTCACAAAGATCTGAGAAAAGAAGAGAAGTAAAAGGTAAAGGAGAAAAGGAAAGATATACCCGTGTGAATGCAGAGTTCCAAAGAATAGCAAGGAGAGATAAGAAAGCCTTCCTCAGTGATCAATGCAAAGAAATAGAGGAAAACAGTAGAATGGGAAAGACTAGAGATCTCTTCAAGAAAATCAGAGATACCAAGGGAACATATCATGCAAAGATGGGCACAATAAAGGACAGAAATGGTGTGGACCTAACAGAAGCAGAAGATATTAAGAGGTGGCAAGAATACACAAAAGAACTGTACAAAAAAGATCTTCACGACCCAGATAACCACAATGCTGTGATCACTCACCTAGAGCCAGACATCCTGGAGTGTGAAGTCAAGTGGGCCTTAGGGAGCATCACTATGAACAATGCTAGTGTAGGTGATGGAATTCCTGCTGAACTATTTCAAATCCTAAAAGATGATGCTTTTAAAGTGCTGCAAGTCAATATGCCAGCAAATTTGGAAAACTCATCCATGGCCACAGGACTGGAAAAGGTCAGTTTTCATTCCAATCCCAAAGAAAAGCAATGCCAAAAATGTTCAAGAATGTTCAAACTACTGCCAATTGCACTCATCTCACACACTAGCAAAGAAATGCTCCACATTCTCCATGTCAGGCTTCAACAATCCATGAAACAGAACTTGAAGATGTTCAAGATGGATTTAGAGAATGCAGAGGAACCAGAGATCAAATTGCCAACATCCTTTGGATCAAAGAAAAAGCAAGCAAATTTCAGAAAAACATATACTTCTGCTTTATTGACTATGCCAAAGACTTTGACTGAGTGGATCACAACAAACTGTGGAAAATTCTTCAAGAGATGAGAATAGCAGACCATCTTACCTGCCTCCTGAGAAATCTGTATGCAGGTCAAGAAGCAACAGTTAGAACTGGACATGAAACAAAGGACTGGTTCCAAATTGTGAAAGGAGTACGTCAAGGCTGTATAATGTCACCATGCTTAGTTTTTATATGCAGAGTACATTGTGAGAAATGCTGAACTGGATGAAGCAAACACAAGCTGGAATCAAGATTGCTGGGAGAAATATCAATAACTTCAGATATTCAGATGACACCATCCTTATGGCAGAAAGCAAAGAACTAAAGAGCCTCTTGATAAAAGTGAAAGAGGAGAGTGAAAAAGCTGGCTTAAAACTCAACATTCAAAAAATGAAGATCATGGCATCTGGTCCCATCACTTCATGGCAAATAGATGTGGAAACAATGGAGACGTGACAGACTTATTTTGGGGGGGGCTCCCAAATCATTGCAGATAGTGACTTGCAGCCATGAAATTAAAAGACACTCGCTCCTTGGAAGAAAAGCTATGACAAACCTAAACAGTATATTAAAAAGCAGAGACATTATATAGCCAACAGAAGTCTGTATAGTTAAAGCTACAGTTTTTCCAGTGGTCATGTATGGATATGACACCATAAAGAAAGCTGAGTGCCAAAGAATTGATGCTTTTAAACTGTGGTATTGGAGAAGATTCTTGGGAGTCCCTTGGACTGCAAGGAGATAACCCAGTTAATCCTAAAGGAAACCAGTCCTGAATATTTATTGGAAGGACTGATGCTGAAGCTCCAATACTTTGGCCACCTGATGCGAAGAACTGACTCCTTGGAAAAGACCCTGATTCTGGGAAAGACTTAAGGTGGGAGGAGAAGGGAATAACAGAGGATGAGATGGTTGGATGGCATCACTGACTCTATGAACATGAGTTTGAGCAAGTTCCGGGAGTTGGTGATGGACGGGGAAGCCTGGCGTGCTGCAGTCCATGGGGTTGCAAAGGATGGGACATGTTTGAGTGACTGAACTGAACTATAACAGTAAATCTTATATTTTCTGACTATCTAGATTGTAAACTGATTAAGAATAGCATTATGTTCCCTACAGCAGTCTCAGTTCAGTTCAGTCGCTCAGTCGTGTCTGACTCTTTGCGACCCCATGAATCGCAGCACACCAGGCCTCCCTGTCCATCACTAACTCCAGACTCACGTCCATCGAGTCAGTGATGCCATCCAGCCATCTCATCCTCTGTCGTCCCCTTCTCCTCCTGCCCCCAATCCCTTCCAGCATCAGAGTCTTTCCCAATGAGTCAACTCTTCGCATGAGGTGGCCAAAGTACTGGAGTTTCAGCTTTAGCATCATTCCTTGCAAAGAAATCCCAGGGCTGATCTCCTTCAGAATGGACTGGTTGGAGTTCCTTGCAGTCCAAGGGACTCTGAAGAGTCTTCTCCAACACCACAGTTCAAAAGCATTAATTCTTTGGCACTCAGCTTTCTTCACAGTCCAACTCTCACATCCATACATGACCACTGGTAAAACCATAGCCTTGACTAGATGGACCTTTGTTGGCAAAGTAATGTCTCTGCTTTTCAATATGCTATCTAGGTTGGTCATCACTTTTCTTCCAGGGAGTAAGCGTCTTTTAATTTCGTGGCTGCATTCACAATCTGCAGTGATTTTGGCTAAGTGGTCAAAATAATGATATTAAGTACTTTTAATACCCATGTCGCTCAGTTGTGTCCAACTCATTGCGACCCCATGGACTGTATGTAGCCTACCAGGCTTCTCTGTCCATGGGATTTTCCAGGCATAGTACTGGAGTGGATTGCCATTTCCTTCTCCAAGTACTTTTAATATCGACATATTAATAAGAGAATATTAAATTCATTTTTCAAACTGCTGGATGTATGTGATGAAGTGAAAAAAACTTAGTTTCAGAAGTCTAAATACAAATCTTATCTCTTCTAGTTGCAAAATGTGATCTTGGATTAAATCCTTAACTAGAAAATCCCCCAAAAGATAAAATGAGAAGACTCATTGAAAACCTCTGGTGTACACTAGAGGCCCAATGAATATTTGTTGTTAAAATCCTGCCCTGGTGCATAAACATTTTATTACATCTATTGCTTAGTTTTCCTTCTGTTTGTTTATAATAGTTTCAAATGTAATGCTTTCTCTAGTTTTCCTGTTATTCTTTTCTGATTATGTCAATTACCCACTAGACATATTTTTCTGAATTTTATGCTTGAGTCAACATCAAATGAACAATAAATGGGAATATTATGGATGTCTTCAGGTTCTTGTCTTCCCATGAAGTACTCAATGCCAGACTTTGTAATGTTCTAGAGCAAGTAGATACAACTAACTTCCTTATCAGGTTTCCTTTGGAGAAGAATGTTTGTTCAAAAGATTTGTGGCCACAATCTCTGAAGGTTAATTATAGCAAATCAAATTGATTTAAGTATGTTTCACTTAAAAATAAAAAAAAAGTTTCTGCAATAAAAAAAGGAATGTTTTGAGCTAATTCCTCATTATCTTTGGAAAGGTGGTAGTTTGGCCTTTAGCATAACTAGTTTATTTGATGAATTATGAGATGCTATTTTATTTTAAATTTGTGAAAGGAAGGTTTTGTATTTTAAGATAAACTAGGACACGAAGTTTTAGAGGCACATATTGCATCAGATTTTAGAACTAAATTTAAATTCATTTTCAACTTTCTTGCAATGATATATGCAGATTAAAAGGAAAGTGACACACATAAAATCATGTCTGTTAAGCATTTTGAATTTAAAAAATAGTTTTTTACTCACCAAGTCTCCCAAGAATGGAACTTGCTGGCATAAATTATCTAGGATCAGTTAGATGGCATAAGCAGCAGGGACTTATAGCAGATACAAAGGCTAAAGAAGGGTGAGATAAGCTGCATGAATATAAATATGACATTCCTTACTAGTTATCTACCTTCAAATTAAATTCAGTATAAACTATTTTTTCTTTTCCGTTTCATTTCTTTTTATTATATGTGGTAAACATGTAACATTTAGTATGATGATATATTTCTGACAGACTTTCTGCCGACACCCACTTTGTATCTTATTTTCTTTTCTCTGAATGTCTGAGATATGTTCTTAACATTCTAAACTTATTTTGTATCATCCTCTTAAAAAAGCATAGCCTCAATTGCATTTGGTTTATTCAACTATAATATGAATATTATAGCATAGATTTATTATAAATGTTATTATAAATGTATATATACATCAACAATAGGTGAGAATTCTCATCAAGAATAGGTGAGAATGATTTACAAAAGAATTCTGAAATCTTTGAATGTTTAGCAATCAAAAATTACAAAAAATTTTATAGATCAAATGCACCAGTTAGTGTTATTCAAATTCCAGATTACCTCTGATTCTGTCAATTAGTAATGTGAAAATTTGCAAATTATCTTTCTCTTATATATTTGTTAACCTAAAAATCTCTAGAAATCTTTATATGACATGGAATAGTTAAACCTGGATTATCTTGAGTATCCTCAAAGAAAGATACTTTTATAAAGCTTTATTTTTTGTAAGATCTAATGGTTTTATTATGCTTCCTAAAATATTTGCAGCAAAATTTGCTTCTGATATATAATCTGACATTTGTTTTTTAGTAAAATGAGCATTGTTATTATAGGAGTTATAAGTATTGGATAAAGTTTTGCCATCAGTGAGATTGAGTTACATATCAATAAAGTATTGACTTTATTTTAGGAAGAGGAATAAGAAGAATTTCTAAAATGTCATTCTAACATTTCTTAGTGTCTAAGTTAAAGGAATAGCATCTTCTGAAAAAAATCTAGTTCTTAATAAATTTATAAGTAAAGAATAAGTAAAGAATGTCAACAGACATATGACATAAATGGTGAGTAGAAAATACAAGTTTTAGAATTTCTTATTCAGATTGCCTCAAGAAATGGGTGGAAAGAGTATCCAGATAATATTTTTTTTCTTTGAATTTTCTTTTATAACAAAAAGCTTCATAAAATAATATAGCTTCATATCACTGTGTAGTCAGAGATAATTAGTTAAACTAACTGTTGGATGATGGATCTCAAAAATGACTCCATCTCAGTCATGACTCAGATTTGTCTGCCGAATTGAATTATTAATGGATTAGAAAAATCTGTTAGGAGATTCTGGCTGATCAGTAGTGTACAGACAATGCTCACTCTCCAAGCACTGAGCCTTGCAGAGCAAACACTAGACTATCTAAAATAGGACTAGCACGATGGCTTATCTTGAGCAAAATTCAACTACCAAGTGCTGTTACCTCACCACCCAGCACCCTTCTTCCTGCTGTTTTATGTTGTACAGCTGCATGTATTTATAAAATGGAAACTGATCCCCAAATTACTTTATTGAAAATAGAATTATATTTTCTCATATGTTTATACACACATGTATAAATATGCACAAGTATACATGTACAAGTGTGTGCATGCATATATCAGTTCAGTTCACTTCAGTCACTCAGTTGTGTCTGACTCTTTGTGACCCCATGGACCACAGCCTGCCAGGCCTCTCTGTCCATCACCAACTACCGGAGACTACTCAAACTCATGTCCATTGAGTCAGTGATGCCATCCAACCATCTCATCCTCTGTTGTCTCCTTCTCCTCCTGCCTTCAATCTTTCCCAGTATCAGGGTCTTTTCAAATGAGTCACCTCTTCGCATCACATGGCCAAAGTATTGAGGTTTCAGCTTCAACATCAATCCTTCCAATGAATATTCAGGATTTCCTTTAGGATGGACTGGTTGGATCTCCTTGCAGTGCAAGGGATTCTCAAGAGTCTTCTCCAACACCACAGTTCAAAAGCTTCAATTCTTCCGTGCTCAGCTTTCTTTATAGTCCAACTCTCACATCCATGCATGACTACTGGAAAAACCATAGCCTTGTTGAGATGGACCTTTGTTGGTAAAGTAACGTCTCTGCTTTTTAATATGCTGTCTAGGTTAGTCACACCTTTTCTTCCAAGGAGTAAGCATCTTTTAATTTCACAGCTGCAATCACCATCTGCAGTGATTTTGGAGCCCCCCAAAATAAAGTCAGTCACTGTTCCCACTGTTTCCCCATCTATATACCATGAAGTGATGGGACCAGATGCCATGATCTTATTTTTTAGAATGTTGAGCTTTAAGCCAACTTCTTCATTCTCCTCTTTCACTTTCATCAAGAGGCTCTTTAGTTCTTCTTCACTTTCTGCCATAAGGGTGGTGTCATCTGCATATCTGAGGTTATTGATATTTCTCCCGGCAATCTTGATTCCAGCTTGTGCTTCCTCCAGCCCAGCGTTTTTCATGATGTACTCTGCATTTAAGTTAAATAAGCAGGGTGACAATGTACAGCCTTGATGTACTCCTTTTCCTATTTGGAACCAGTCTGTTGTTTCATGTCCGGTTCTAACTGTTACTTCCTGACCTGCATGCAAATATATGGCACACTTTAAAATGGAAGTAAATTGGAGAAGTCAGGCATAAGATAGTGGCTCACATTTTCAAATCTGTTAACATTTGAACTCCTTTGTTATATTCCTTCTTGGCCTGATCTTTACATGGATATTGACAATTTCTAAGTTAAAAAATAAATACTAAACATTTATTTAGTAATAATAAACATTTAGTTATAAGAGAAGCCCAGGCTGAGTAGAATAAAGTAAAAAGTCAGAGTCTTACTTATCTTCCTTTGCAATACAGCTCTACACCTTCAAGAGTAACTCCTTTTAGCTAGCCCTTCTGAATGCTTCTATACTAAAAGCTTTGTGGGATAAAGACTATCACCATGGATCCAGAGCCTCACATAGTGTCTGGTATATACTGGCATTTACTGAATATTTATTGAAAAAATAGAATGGATGTCAAAGAAGAAATAAATAAATGGAGAGATATGTCATGTTCATGGATAAGAAAACTCAATATTACCAAGATGTCAGTTCTTTCAAACTTGATCTAATTGATTTAATGTAATCCCAATCAAATTCCAACAAATTAATCTTCAGTATCAAAAAACTGATTTAAAGTTTATATGAAGAGTAAAAAGATCCAAATTAGCTAATGCAATTTTGAAGGAGAAGAACAACCTGGAGGATTGACACTACATGACATTATGACTTATTTAAAGCTACAGTAATCAGGGCTGTGTGGTATTGGCAAAAGAATAAACAAATAGATCAATGGGACAGAATAGAAAGCCAGAAATAGATTCATATAAATATAGTTAATGGATCTTTGACAAAGAGCAAAGACCAAGATAGTCTTTCCAGCAAGTTGTGCTAAAACAACTGGACATCTACATTAAAAAAAAAAATAACCTTGACACAGAACTTATACTCTTCACAAAAACTATTGCAAATCAAATCACAGACCTAAATGTATAACATAAAAAACTATAGAACTTCTAGAAGATATATAGGAGAAAATCTAGATTATGTTAGATTAGGCATTGACTCTTTACATGTGTCACCAAAAGTATGACCCAAGAAAAACAGAAGTTATGTTAGACTTCATTAAAATAAAAATTTTAAAAATCTGTCTTGTAAAAGACACAATAAAGAGAATGAAAAAACAAACCACAGGATGGGAGAAAATATTTTCAAAAAGCATAAGAAACTCTTTTCCAAGATATATAAAGAACTCTCAAAACTCAACAATATCATCAATGAAACTATGAAAAAAATGGTCAAAGGCCTTAAAAGACATCTTACCAAAGAAGATATACAGATGGCAAATAAGGGAGATGTAAATTAAAATGTTATAGCACTATATACCTTTTAGAATGGCCAAAATCTGGAACACAGACAATATTCAATGCTGGTGAAGATGTGGAACAACAGGAACTCTCGTTCATTGCCAATAAGAAATCAAAATGGTACAGTCAGTTTGGAAGATAGTTTGACAATTTCTTGCAAATCTAAATGTACTCTTATATGCAATCCAAAAACCATGTTCTTTGGTATTTTTCCAAAGGAATTGAAAACTTAGGTCCAGAGAAAAATCTGTACATGGTTACTCATAATTACTCATAATTACCAAAAATGGGAAGCAATTAAAATGTCTTTCAGTGGATGAATTATAAATATACTGTGGTATATCCATACAAAGGAATATTATTCAGTGTTAAAAAGAAGTGAGTTATTAAACCATGAAAAAAAGAAAGAAAATCACTTTTCTACATCATGTCTTCTTTATTTTCAACTTGTAAATGGATGCAGAGGGATGTTAGACTTTAGGTTTTATAAATGCAAATAAACCCCGAGATTGTTTTCTGAATTTTCAGTTACTATTAAAGTTAACACTTTGAGGTAAATATTTTGCAAGTTTTTTGTTTTATTTTGTTGTTTTTTTTTTAACATTTTTTACATGAAAGGATTTATTATTCATCTACTGTGTTTCTATTACTGCAGTTACTTATGTTCTATTTCTATACAGTTCTATTAATATTACTATATTTTTATTTCTATGCTACAATTTCTATTTCTAATACTATAGTTTTTTATTTTAGTGATTTTCTATATAGTATTTTTAAACCTATGATGATATAATCAATATCAGCTAGTTTAACTAGTGCTTCCAGTTTAAGATTTATCTAATTACTAGTAATTATTTATTCCTTCCCTGTCTTGACCTCATTAAGAAAATAATACTCCTTACTCCCACAACTTCAATTTTACTGAAACCAAAAATTTTATTCAAACATACAATATTGCCAGTGGTATGAATTCCTAATGGAATACAAAGTACTTATTAGTACAACTTATATAATATTATCTCAGACTACTAATATTTCTTCATTGATGACTTTATAAGAATGCCCTAAAGTACAATGTAAATTTGCTGAAGAGCTAAATTTGAGGACTAGAAAGCCAAATATTTTCCTTTTCTATTGACAGTAATGATAGCTATTTTTAATTACCTGCTCTCTACCCATGAAATATTGAAACAAGGAAATCTATAAAGTGCACTAACAATTTGTGTCAGATACAATTCAAAGGCATTTGCTGTTTTCTGGTATCACAGAACAGAGCACATAGTAAGAACTCAGTAAGTTGTGAGTTGGAGCATTTTATTATCTTCATCCAAAAGCTCTTTTATTCAAGATCAACTATGAAGAGACAAGCTGTTATTCCTAAAATGGAGTTACCTAAACTTAGAGTTAGTTTAGAGTGGTTTTATAAATCTGCATAATTCTTTGATGTAGTGATATTAGAGAAGTTCATGTCTGTGAATTTAGGTAGTCTCAGAAATAGTATAATTGCCTGTGAGGGAGATGAAAATGAAATGAAGTTACTTAGATTTTAAAACATTTTTGGAGGAACATTCCTTGGTTTTTTCTTTGGAGAAAATTGGAGACACCTCAATATGTCTACTGAATATGTCATTGCCCACGTGTCCTGTAACTAAGGCATGAAGACAAGGGAACATGAGGAGAGAACACTTGTATTAAGTGCAGCATCCGCTTAGGTCCAAATTCCAGTAAATTATTTTGTTCTTTTATTGCCCTAAACACTACTCTGTGAATTATATACCAAAGTAAAAACTGTTCTCTTCAAACACTAAGATTCCAGAAGTAGTTCTCTGATTACAATGAAATATTTGTCAATAATTTTAGTTCTCAGATTATCAGCCTGTGAATGATATTCTTCAGAAATGAAATTCTTTGTTAGCTTGTGGCACCAGAGTCTTAAAGTAGAAAGAATGTAGGCTTCTCCACAGGCAGAAAAGATTTACTAGCTATGTGTCCTTAAGAAAATCACATGCTCATAAATGTCAGTTTCCTCATATTAAAACAGGCAAGGCTCTATGAGTGGAGAGGTAAATCCAGTGTTATAATTAAAGTATCTCATGGAAGTATGTCAATAAAAATGCCTTATGTTTGTTGTAAACATGTTGTCAGTGGCAACTATTCCAGAAGCATTCTAAAATTCTCCCTCTTTCCTTTTGTCTATTTCTAAAATTATATTAATTGAAGTAAATTTCTCAAGGAAATTGATCTAAAATTGAAATACATTTTAAATAGTTAAACTATCCCTTCTGAAGAAGTCTATAGAGAATTTTAGAGTTTTATTTGTAAATAAGTTGGCTATCTCACTGCTACTGCTGCTAAGTCGCTTCAGTTGTGTCCAACTCTTCGCAGCCCCATGGACTGCAGCCTTCCAGGCTCCTCCATCCATGGGATTTTCCAGGCAAAAGTACTGGAGTGGGGTGCCATCACCTTCTCCAGGCTATCTCACCAGTGATATTTGAATTGTAAAATTATTCTTGTTTAGGTTAGAATAGTATTTAGTTTTCACAATAGAAATTTGGGGGAACCTAATTAGAATACAACAAAATAAACACAGTAGAATAATAAATTGTGTGGGATCATTGGATTTTATACTCTCAGTTGTGCTTTATTATTTAAACAAAAGACATTTTCAGTGTGGACAGAGCCCTTCCTCTTCTGACTGGTGATGTCACATCTCAGAGGTTTACTCCTTTTCAAGCTGTCCAGTTCTTCCTCTGCTAATTTCAGTAGAGCTTGTGGGTTATTTGGGAAGTTCAAGAATTTCCCTAATATAGTCACCTGTTTCAAGGCTCTCCCAAGTTTCCTACCAAAAGAAATGGATCTATGTGGTTGTTAAACATATAGAATTGTGATGCCCTTTATGGCACATTTAGCTATATGTAGTGAGTAGGAACTTGAATATCAGATTAGCATGACTGAGAAACTGAATTTTGTTATTTTCCGTTTTTGTTTTTTTTTTTTTAATTCAGTTCAGTTGTTGCAGCACACCAGGCCTCCCTGTCCATCACCAACTCCTGGAGCCTACCCCAACCCATGTCCATTGAGTTGGTGATGCCATCCAACCATCTCATCCTCTGTCATCCCCTTCTCCTCCTGCCCTCAATCTTTATTCAGTTAGGTTTAAGTAAACTTGAAGCAGTCTAAATACTTTTTTGTTAAGCAAAACTATTGTTTCTGTCAAATTACATTTTAATTTAAACCACTGAAAATTTAGCATCTAAATTGAAATGTACTGTAAGTATAAAATGGATACCAAAATTTCACAGATTTAGTGCCAAACAGTAAAATGTCACATTAACAATTTTTGTATAACAGGTTGCAATGATAATATTTTTGATTTATTGGGTTAGATTAAAATATGTTAAAATTTATTTCACCTGTTTTCTTTCCTTTTTTCTGTAGCTACTAGATAATATAAAATTAAACTTATGGCCTTTATTCTATTTCTGTTGGACACTGATGATATAGAGAGATGGCAAAATAAAAAAATCCCACACCGGGAAGATCAAGTCCCAGATAAGTCAAATGAAGCTTCGAATGTGACCTGGGAGAGCAAAGGTAGTTTGTGGCAGAGAAAACAAAAGTTGCCGGCTCTTACAGATTCTGATTCAGAAGTTTCTCCTGAGTTTAGTCTTAGCAAGTAGTATATAATAAAACTGTCTTTTAGCTAGAAAGCTACTGATAGCTTTACCTAACCTGTAATAGCTTAGGTTTTCCTGATTCACTTGATTATTGGGAAACTTTTGATCATATTGTATCTCTCATTCTTTGTAAAAGAAACTAGAAAGTTATTAAACCACAAGAATGATTCTCAAAGTAGTGCTAGAACCAACATCATCAGCATCATCTGGTAATCTTATTACAAATGCTAATTCTCCAGCCCCACTCCAAATGTACCGAATCAGAAACTCTGGGAGTGGGGATCAGGAATCTCCAATTTCAGCTCCTCAGATAATTTTGATACAGTGAAATTTGTGAACCACTGGGATATAACATTCTTGTACTGGAATATAATATTCTTACTAACTGTCCTACTAACTGATAGATTGAGATATCAGTAAGTCAACAGATATTTATAACTATAAAGCCATAATTAAGCACTGAAGCTGTAAGGAGCTCATTGAAGTACAGTCATAATCATGACTCCCACTTCGAGCAGCTTCTTGTATTAAATCATTAGTCTTCATGAAGACCTCTAGATAAGGATTTTCCTGGTTTAGTATTTAGTTATCAATTGCCTTAATGAGTATTCTTTGCTTTAATGGAGTATACTACTTAGCATCCTAAAGCAACTCCTGGTTTATTGTGACATGAGTCTAAAAGACCACAATGCTTTTGCTCTTCATGGTGTACATAGAAGAATTGCTGAATGGGATATGTTAGTTTTAAGGCACTCTTGTGTTACTTTTTGAGAATGTCAGAATGATTATGTAACTTTTATGGTGCTAAATTATTTTGGATGTGACATTCTTGGTAAGGAAAAAAGGGTGTTTTAAGAAATCACTTCAAAATCTGACTAATTTTTTATTCCATTTTTGCTTGTGTAAGTTAAAATTAAAAAGAAAATTACTTTTTTGATATACCTGCTGTTATATTTAGCATTCTCAATATATAAGCTTAAATACTTAAGTTGAGAAGGAAAAGCTTATCTTTTTTGTATTCTAAATTCCCAATAATCCACTTTCTCTGTTATTGTTCATTTACTTTTTTGGATGGTTTTATCAAGTCTATAGAGTATTGTGCACCTGTTTTCTAAACATATCTACCCTTTTAAAATTAGTTCCAAATATATCAAAATGAATTTTTCCTTCTTTTAAAAATGGATAGCCTTTTTCTCAATCTCCACATAAATCTAAATATGGATTTAAAAGAAATGAAACATGAATTTTACATTAAAATGTAAAATAAAAAGTCAATATATGCATGTACTACTTGAGTACATTTTCACCTTATGCAGAGATAAATTCCAGCAAAACAGCTCTGTTAACTATTGTCAACCCTAT
The DNA here is from genome assembly GCF_019923935.1 of Bubalus bubalis. Classification (NCBI taxonomy): domain Eukaryota; kingdom Metazoa; phylum Chordata; class Mammalia; order Artiodactyla; family Bovidae; genus Bubalus; species Bubalus bubalis. Next base: position 85,666,821 of record NC_059158.1, read on the forward strand.
AGCCTCCTTTTCCAAGCACTACTTCAACATACAAGACAGAAATGTTAAATAAACAGGATAAGTGTACAAGGACACAGCATTACTTTTACCACTTTACAGCTAGGAATTCTTCAAAGAACTTTAAACATCATGAAGGTATCAAAGACCTCATATTCTGGCCGGTAGCATACATGCCAGCACGGCTGATTATTGTATTTTGTCATCTAAAGCATAGGATTAATAAAAGCTGTTGAAACTTTTCTCTTCATTAGTGTTAACAAGTGCTATGCTTATTCATGTGCATAACTAATGCCTTCTCAGAAATGTAGTATTTGACCCAATAATGCTATAGTCCATTTTGAGTGGGTGAAAGAGAAGTACTATTCTTTACCATGACAGGTGGGCTTAGATGCTTCAAAGGGCACTTAATGGAGTGTTTGGAATCAGAGCTTGAGGTATCCTGGAGTTAAACTGTTTTAATCAGAGTTTAGAAGATGATGGGTGCAGAGAAACAAACTCACTAACATAAGTGATAATAGCATGCCCAGTAAAAATTAAAAAAACACTGATACTGTACGTGACTTTCATTAAAATGATCTGGTAAAAGCTCTAGGAAAGCTATTTACTTTCATTTTCTACAGTGCTTCACCTGGTCATTTTTTAAAACTGATTTAAGTTTTTCCACCAACAGTGCTTCTTTCCTCTTTTCAGAGGGTTTAGTGTATGCCCCCCAGGCACAATGCCCCATTGTTTGTTATGGTGATGGGCTAGTAAGAGATCAATTTCTCTGACAAAAGATAAAATAGGTACAATTTATATTTTATTGCATTTGAAGCCCATTCTGAGTATTTATAGTGTATCTGTACATATGCATATATGTGGGGAGCCGGCGGGAGGACCTTCACCCGTGGCAAAGGTCATGAGGAAGGAGGCTCGACATACGCAAAGGTGGGATCGAGCCTCAGGAGTCTCCCTGGAAATTTTTGAGCATCTACCCCCATAACCAGAGCCTGCCTCCTTTACTACTTTGTGTTTTCACCTACACCTCTGACTTTACGGGCGGCTGTCCCCCACCACCTCTTTCAGAGAAGTAGTTAACTTAGAGCTCCAGTTAATAATAATTCTTGGGTGTGACAAGAGTGTTCTAAACTTACAAACTCTTTTGAAGGTTTTCTAGCCTGCCTGACAGGCTTGTCCTGCCACATGTGATTGCTCACAGCCTCTCAACCATGAGAGGCATGAGATGTTTTAAACCTTTTAAAAACAGATTCTTTAGAGAAGTTAGACAACTGTTAGTATAGTATAGTGGACTGATTAGAAATTGTATTGGTGAAGGGTTTTTTATTTGTTGAGCCAATGTTTGCTGCTAAGTCTCCACATCTCCTGCCCTTATACACATTAATGAATATATAGAAGAAATAAGTATTAACCTTTGATGTTAATCACATTAGACCTTAGGCTAAACAAATTCTTTCTTTAATTAAAACCCACTACACCCTCACCCTATAGAAATGTAACTTTATCTGGTACCTTTGGAAGGTGGTGTCTGTTTCAAAAATAATCACCCCTGGAGAAATAAGTGTTCTGGTTGACTGACCGCAGTCACAAGGAGAGGGATAAATTGTCAACAGGCCTCCCTGGCCAGAAGATGATGTAACACCCCTAAGACCTCAGTATACATTTGTATGAAGCACCTGACTTTAATAAAAGTCAGGACTGCTGACCCCACATGACTTTTGTATAACACCTCAGTGTATAAAAACAGACTCTGGAAAATAAAAAATTGGGATCAGTTCCTCAAAAGACTGGTCTCCCCATGTCTCTCTCTCTCAAACTCTGGCTTAGTCTCCATCTGGAGCACGGAGCCCGCCATGCTTACTAATTTTGCCTGGGCTTCTAAGATCCGACCAGGGAGGCCTCAGTGTCTCCTCTCCTTCAGGAAAACGGAAGGACACCTGCGGCCTACGTAAGTGGTACAAACTTCTTGTCTTGAAGTTTTATTGGTCTCCCGCGTAAACCAAGCTACTTAGCCTCTTTTCTCCACTGAATTTTCCTGCTGAGCTATCCTCATTCTATTACTCTTTATATCTCTAATTAATATCTAATTAAAACCAGTGTATTCACCAACGCCATCTCTCCTTCAAATTTCCCTGGATCCATCGGGGCTGGACCCCGACACATATAGATGTGTGTGTGTATCCATATGTGTGAAACAAAGTGTTTTATGTTTATATTACAAAGACTCTTCTCTTAGGTAGGCACTCGTAATACAGAACTACAGAAAAGGCAAATGTATAATTGATGATGCCCTAGACTTTCTAAAGCTTTGAAGTAAAATCCAGACACGCAAATTGTTTTACCAAAAATGAAAATGTCTTCTTGTATAACAACAGTTTGTTCCAGCTGCACCTGTGCTTTGCTGTGATTCAAAAATTGGTTGAAATTTGGCCCTTGGCATACTTTTAGCTTCAAAATGTTTGAGTATTCTAGGGGTGAAAAGGAACTGCCTGTTTATATACTCTTACATCTGATTTGAGATAAATTTTAATTTTATGAATATAAGATACTTTTTTGAATAGGACTATTTCATAAAATAATAAAGATTACTTATAAATATTTATAGTGACACACAAAACAGTCTTCTAAATATTTAATATCTGGGTTATAATGATGGATGATATTGATGTTTACCTAATTTTAGAAAAAATTGACTATGGCTTATGTTTCATGTTATTCTGCAAGAAATATATAATCACTTTAGCAAAAATATATGCAATTTAATAATAAAATTTTTTCCCAAATTTTAAACAGAAGCTTACTTTTCTCCAAAACTTAAATGAAAAATTTATGGAGAAAAAATAACATAAAGACCACTCAGACCTCTCAATCGCTATATTTGAACACAGAATTTGGCACTGAATTTCTTGACAGCTTAAGGGAAATCTAGAAAGGGCCTGTTAAAAAAGGAGAAAACATCTGTTTCTCAGGGAAGCAAAGCTCTCCCTAGTACTTAAAGAATAAAAGATATTTCTCCAGTGGGTTTCTACCCAAAGGATCTTTGGTAATACAAATATAACTGAATTTGCTCCAATACTGCTGCTGCTGCTGCTGCTACTGCTGCTAAGTCACTTCAGTCGTGTCCGACTCCATGCGACTCCATAGACAGCAGCCCACCAGGCTCCCCTGTCCCTGGGATTCTCCAGGCAAGAACACTGGAGTGGGTTGCCATTTCCTTCTCCAATGCATGAAAGTGAAAAGTGAAAGGGAAGTCGCTCAGTCGTGTCTGACTCTTAGCGACCCCATGGACTGCAGCCCACCAGGCTCCTCCGTCCATGGGATTTTCCAGGCAAGAGTACTGGAGTGGGGTGCCACTGCCTTCTCCTGCTCCAATACTACCCAACAGCAAACCTGGTGACAGGGCTCTTTCTTTTAGGGTCCATGGATGAAAATCATGAACAAACTAAGAATTTCTGTCAAGAATATCTTTCAAAATCTTTTGTTATTCCCATTTCTTTCAGTTGTATTTTGCTGAATTAGAGCCAATTTAAAATTCTTTTATCTGCCAGAATTTGAGATACCGGAATTGTCTGTCGCTGACTGGGAAGCAGGTTTTTTTTTTTTTTTTAGATAACAGAAACAAACAAATATTGGCCATTACCAAAAACCCCAAAAATAGCAAGTGTTGGCAACGATGTGGAGAAATTGGAAGCCTTATGCACTGTTGATGGGAATATAAAATGGTGCAACTCCTAAACCATAGGAGGTTCCTCAAAAAGCTACAAATATAACTACATAGGATCCAGCAATTCCACTTCTAGCTATTCATCTAAAACAACTGAAATCAAGAACTTGAAAAGATATTCACATTCCCATGTTCAATGCAGCATCATCCACAAATAGCCTAGATGTGGAAAATCCCAAATATCCATCAACAGATGAATGGGTAAAGACAAATGCAGTATAGACATACAGTGAACTGTTATTCAGCCTTTAAAAAGGAAATCCTGCATTATGTAACAACATGAGCTAAGCTTGAGAAAATGATGCTCAGTAAAATAAACCAATCAGAGAAAGACAGATATTGTATGATTCCACCTAGTTGTCTTAACAAGTTAAACTCATAGAAACAGAGAGTAGGATGGTGGTTTCCAAGGGCTAGGCAGGGAGAGGGAAATAGAGAGTTGCTATTTGAGGAGTGTAACATTTCAGTTATTCAAGTGGAGTAAGTTCTGGAGATGAATTGTATAGCATCATGCCTGTAGCTAACAATACTATATTATGCACTTAACATTTTAAGAGGATAAATCCCATATTAAATGTTTTTTACTACATAAAAAATTAAAGAATATTTCAGTTTTAATCTTAAGTGATCAAAGTTTTTTTTTAAGTTTTCTAGTGACTTTTATGAAGTTACTTTTTATTAGAGTATAGTTGTTTCACAATGTTGTGTTAGTTTCTACTATATAGTAAAGTGAATTGGCTGTATGTATACATGTATCCCTTCTTTCTTGATTTCCTTCCCATTTAGGTCACCACTGAGAACCGAGGAGTATTCCCTGCAAATACATTAGGTTCTCATTAGTTACCTGTTTAATACATAGTAGTGTGTATGTATCAGTCCCAATCTCCCAATTCATCCCACCTCTCCTTCCTCTCTTGATGTCTATGTTTGTTCTCTATGTCTGTATCTCTACTTCCGTTTTGTAAGTAAGATCATCTGTATCATTTTTCTAGCCTACAAATTTTGAACTGTTAAGTAGCAGATCCAAGACACAAGGCCTGACAAACGAAGCATGATATCTGGTTTCCCACAGTGACTTTATACTTATATTTCTATCTCCATTGAAGAATCTGACGCTCTTTATGGGTGCAAACCACTTTTCATTCATAGTGTAGAGCACTATGAATGGCTTTTTAAAATTTACTTTTTATTCCCCTATGAATTTTATATCCCAGAAAATTGCTTAAGTATTATAGAAAAAAATTTCAAACAAGCTAATTTTTGCCAAAGTTTTTATTTGCATTGTAGTTGTATGTGTGCACATACTAAGTATGGGATAAGAATAAAAATAATGCACATATTGTTATAGATTTTCCAGCAGCACTTTCTATGGGACATTTTTCTATTTTGAAACTTAAAAATAGTTTGAAGACAATATTTTTTAAAAATCTTGAAATAAGGATTTATTCATAGTGCCTTTTTTTTTTTTAAAGAAAGTAACAAAACTAAATACAAACAAGAAGGATTCAATGTATATTGTGCATTATATTGATTTGAGCCAAAATTCCAACTATTTTTATGTGTTTGGAGGAGATCTGTAATTATGTTTCTATACTAGAGAAGCAAAAAATTTATAGAAATAAATTCTAGAAGTTTATTCAAGATTCAGTCATATAAAATGTAGACTGTTCAATGACTCCTTGGAAATATCCACATAAAATTTTCTAAAATTCATGCATCTCTTTGGGAATCTTACCATAATAAAACCAACTAAAATGCAAATAAAACTTTGGCAAAAATTAGCTTGTTTGAAATTTTTTTCTATAATACTTAAGCAATTTTCTGGGATATAAAATTCATAGGGAAATAAAAAGTAAATTTTAAAAAGCCATAGGGCCAACCACCTTCATTTTCTGGATAAAATACTCCTGGCTCTAGAAAGGAAGTTTCTAGTAAGGAAAATGTAAAAGTGCTATAAACTATATCTATATCTGTATATAGTGTATATAGAGGCACAAGGCAACAATACTTTTTGCTTTTCATTTACTGAAGGCAGAAAAATTATGTATTTTTAAAGATTGCTTGAATGCACATTATAAAAAGCATTATTATTATTACCATTATTCACATTGTCAAGGCTATGGCTTTTCTGGTAGTCATGCATGAATGTGAGAGTTGGACCATAAAGAAGGCTGAGCACCGAAGAATTGATGCTTTCAAACTGTGGTGCTAGAGAAGACTCTTGAGAGTCCCTTAGATAGCAAGGAGATCAAACCAGTCAATTCTAAAGGAAATCAACCCTGAATCCTGAATATTCGTTGGAAGGACTGAATCTGAAGCAGAAGCTCCAATACTTTGGCCACTTGATGCGAAGAGCCAACTCATTGGAAAAGACCCTGATTCTGGGAAAGATTGAAGGCAGGAGGAGAAGGGAATGACAGAGGATAAGATGGTTGGATGGCATCATGGATTCAACGAACATGAGCTGAGCAAACTCCCGGAGATAGTGAAGGACTGGGCAGCCTTGCATGCTGCAGTCTGTGAAGTCACTAAGAGTCAAACATGACTGAGCAACTGAACAACAGCAACCATTATTCACAATATTCTTCATTCTATCAAGTAGGAAAAAAGATCAAAAATTACTTTCCTATTTAATTCTGAAATGGGTCACTATAGACAACTACTGAGGCAATTGAAACTTCTAGCTCCATAATGTTATACACTTCATTAATTTGCTAAGTTCTTATTATCTCCCTCTAACCTTTGCTTCATGGGAAATAGATGGGGAAACAGTGGAAACAGTGTCAGACATTATTTTTGGGGGCTCCAAAATCACTGCAGATGGTGACTGCAGCCATGAAATTAAAAGACGTTTACTCCTTGGAAGGAAAATTATGACCAACCTAGATAGCATATTCAAAAGCAGAGATATCACTTTGCCAACAAAGGTCCGTCTAGTCAAGGCTATGGTTTTTCCTGTGGTCATGTATGGATGTGAGAGTTGGACTGTGAAGAAAGCTAAGCACCGAAGAATTGATGCTTTTGAACTGTGGTGTTGGAGAAGACACTTGAGAGTCCCTTGGACTGCAAGGAGCTCCAACCAGTCCATTCTGAAGGAGATCAGCCCTGGGATTTCTTTGGAAGGAATGATGCTAAAGCTGAAACTCCAGTACTTTGGCCACCTTATGTGAAGAGTTGACTCATTGGAAAAGACTCTGATGCTGGGAGGGATTGGGGGCAGGAGGAGAAGGGGACGGCAGAGGATGAGATGGCTGGATGGCATCACTGACTCGATGGATGTGAGTCTAAGTGAACTCTGGGAGTTGGTGATGGACAGGGAGGCCTGGTGTGCTGCGATTCATGGGGTCGCAAAGAGTTGGACACGACTGAGCGACTGAACTGAACTGAACTGAACCTTTGGTAGATTCCCGGGCTTCCCAGGTAGTGTTAGTGGCGAAGAACCTGCCTGTCAATGCAGAGGACGCAGGAGATGTATGTTCAATCCCTGGATCAGGAAGATCCCCTGGAGGAGAGCATGGCAACCCACATCCAGTATTCTTGCCTGGTGAATCCCATGGAGAGAGGAGCCTGGTGGGCTTCAGTCCATAGGATTACAAGGAGTCAGACACCACTGAAGCAATTTAGCACAGCACACACAACTTTTGCTGGATTTCCAGAGCTGTAACTTGGCCCGAAAGTCTATTTACCAGCTTTAATAGTTAGGCACTGCCTCTGGCAAAGTGATGAATTTACTTCTGGTCCCTGGAACTCTACTAAGGACTTCCTGTGGGTCAGAGTTGTCAACTGTGCTATCACGTTTAAAGATTTACATTGATAATTTTGTTCCCATATCTTTAATATTTGGGTCACAGGTCAGGGATTTACAAACAATGGCCCATGCTTTAGAAGTAGCCGAAAGAATACTTCAGTTTGCTTTCATTCTATTCTTGACAGTGTTCTGTTTGAATGCCTTTGTGTCTATTTTGCAGTAACCTTAGTCCACCAATTTTTGTTTTCATTTCCGATCATTACCCACCTTGGTAATAATGAAGATATGTTAGTTCTTCATCTGTATGAAAGCTCTTATTTTCCCCTGAGTTGGACTTCTCTGTTCAAAGAAGGAATGTTAATATCCCAACAGCTACTAATGAATGAGTCAGTTCTCTTAGGCCATTTGTGTATTTCCCTCAAGAATCAGCAATATCATGATTTAGGGATACTAAATAGATTATTGACTCTGATCAAGGTGGCTGGCTTGACAGTGAATCGTGTTGGCAAGACTTCTGAGAGCAAATCCAAGTATGGGGAGAGACTGTAATTAATGGTGGCCACGGACTATGAGTGCTTAGCATTTGTCTAACTTCTATAGTTCCAATAGGTAAGAATTTACCATATTATGCTTTATAATTATGTGCTTGCCATATTACCCCCCACCCCGTTCTTCAACTAGATTGTAACCCAACATGGTGGGTATGCACTCAAATTATCTAAATAACTTGTGGCACCTATCTCAGAGCTTTATGTATGGAAAGCTGCCTAGGTAATTGGAATGAAATTAAGCCAAGTTTTTTGACTCTGTATCTCCTGCTACAACTTTTTAACCTATAAAGGGATTCCAAATTTAAAAATAAAATATTATTAAGCAGAAACCAATTTTTAAAGAAATCCTGAGTGATTACTGTCAAACAAACATGAACACAATTTATTTTATTGAAGCTACAGCTCTCTTTCAGATATCCTGCAGTTGCTAGTGCATAGAAACTGTGGCTCTTTAGATGAAATGTTCACATATGCATTATGCTAAGTGCAACACAGAATATGTTATAGATAGCTGCTACTGCTTAGGTACCGCAGGCAGTGCCTGTCCTCAGAAACATTTTCTGATAATAAGAGATGTGAAATACTGTCATCCATTTTACGTTATCTAAGACAAGCTGTTCAGTCGCTTGGGCAGTGTATGACTGTAGACCAGTTGTATTACCTGGATTCCATGAGGAGAAAGCCTCTAAACTGGCTATCATTGGGAAGTCTTGAGCCCACTAAGCTCACCAGAGGCAGATGTTTGAGCATACCAGGGGGTTCTGGGTTACTCAACGTCACTGGGAAATTCTCTTGGTCAAGCAGTGTTTGTTGGCTTATAAACCTATTATGTGCTTGGCTCCTTGGCACCTCATGTACATTATCATGTTCTATACTCTCAAGAAAACTTTCAGGTTCATATTGTTACACCCATTTTACATATATGAAAACTAAAGTTTAGACAGATGATTTTCCCAATGTCATGAAGCTGATCAGTGATAGATATGAGATTCAAACCCCAGCCTCTGATTTCAGTGCCCATGTTCTTTCTTTCTTGTCATTTGTGGTGTACATAAACACCTTTTCATTTAAACAAAACATGGATGCTATTGGTATGAGCAAACTTATTCTAGAATTTCAAGTTTCCTGTTTGTTTGTTCCTTGGGCCTGATCATGCTTGTCTTGGAATTGATTTTCTGAGGCACCATTCTCACCCTGTGCTCTTCTTTGTTTCTTCTTTTTATTCACTCTTCCTTTTACTTCATGGAAGTAAAATAGCCAATATCTGCCTGTGAATTTGTGCACAGAGTACATGCATGACCCTTGCTCTTTAAATTGCTCATAAGAAGGACCCAGGATTCGTTCCTTTCTCATTGTAGAAATGGAAGTGATCAGAGCAAGATGTCCACAATTATTGTCTTAAATTGTTTATGTATCCTGCAGACATACACGTCTATTCTGGGCATGTCTCAAGGTAAGATTCAAAGAAACGGTCCCTGTTGTGCAGTGGCGGCTTCGTGATGCTTCTCAGTATGACTTCATGGGTCCTCAGTGTCAGAATCTGAATGCAGATGAGGACCTCCTTCACAGCTTCCTGGACATTCTTCTTGTTCACTAGATTTGAAATCAGAGATTTTCAGAGCTAATAGTAAATGTCAAAGTGTGGATCCTGAAGATAGGACACAAGGGCTGTAAGAAGTCAGTAGTTGAGGGGCTGTCCTCAGGACAGACTTCACTCTGCTTTCACCAGAGGGACTCCATTTGAGGGGGATGTCCTTTGAAAACACTAGTGTCTCTGGAGCTAAAAAAATTTTTCTCTTTTTTTGAGCCACACTGGTATAGTCTAGATTCCTCGTAATTGTTGCGGCTTCTCCTTGTCTATCTTCTCTCTTCCCCTTCACCGTCAAATTATCATGAAAGTATAAAGTTTTAAACAATTTCCTTCCAATTTATCCACTAAATTCTGTAATGATAAAAAAGATTTTAATAGATTGTAATTATATTATCTAATTACCAAATCATAGAACATTAAATTATTGATAATATGCAAGGCAAACCTTAATCTACAACTAATTAAAGAATCCCTTTATATCTATGAAATGAGTTAACTGTCTGAGAAGAGATTTATAGATTTTGTGGTTACTTATTCACTTTTATGATGTTAAAAACTAAAGCACGTTCTTAATCACCGACTGGGCAAAATAGTTAAGAGTGCAATGAATAGCTTAAAAAGGAAAAAAAAAAGCGGTATAATTTCACTAACTTTGATATGTATTTTACTCAAGGTCATGAATTAGAACTTTTAAAACTGCAGGATATCAAGAAATAAAATGAATGTGTTTCTATACATATTAATAAGGTCATTTTTCCATGTCAGATTTTTTTAGGACATAAACCATATTATAGTTTGAAGTTAGACTTTTTTTGAAGGCATTATTATGTATTAATAATCAGAATACATAAGTGGTACAATAAAGGTTGGTTTGCTAAGCCTAATTAGTAGGGCAACCTTGGGCAAATTCACTGTAGTAAAACTTCTCTGAGACTTTTTTCATATGTGCAATAGAAGTATATGTGTATTGAAAGATTAAGAGTATATGTGTATTGAAGAATATATACATGAAAGAAAAAGAGGAAGAGTAAAATTTCAAGGACTGCTGCTGCTAAGTTGCTTCAGTCGTGTCTGACACTGTGCGACCCCTTAGATGGCAGCCCACTAGGTTCCCCCATCCCTGGGATTCTCCAGGCAAGAACACTGGAGTGGGTTGCCATTTCTGGACAGTGGTTGTTAAATGCTTGTGGAGATTATTCTGGCAGTTAAGGAATGAGTATTAGAGTGAATATATAGATGCCCCAGCTCAAATCTTTTCTCCAGGGTCTCTCAGATCTTTTTCTAGTCCCGCACTGAGTGGAACTGTGTTTGAGGAGGGAAAAGGTGATGCTATCTGCAGTGTGACTATTCTTTATGGAAAAGAACATGGAGTGATTTTGCCTGCACAAACAGCAGGTATATGATACACCTGAGTTAGTCTCTGGTACACAAATGATTGGATTCTTCCTTCTTTCCTTCCTTTCTCTTTCTTCCTTTCTTTCTACTAACTAGCTAGATAGTTATGCATTCATGAATCTTTTTTTTTTTAATTTATTGGAGTATAGTTGTATTACAATGTTATGTTAGTTTCTACTGCATAGGAAAGTGAATCTACCATACGCATACAGGTATCCCCACTTTTTAAATTTCATTCCCATTTAGGTCACCATCGAGCATCAGTAGAGTTCCCTGTGTTATACAGTAGGGTCTCAGCCGTTATCCATTTTATACACAGTGTCAATAGTGTATATATGCCAATTCCAGTCTCCCAATTTATCCCAGCCCCAACTTTACCCACTGGTATCCGTATGTTTGTTCTCTATCTCTGTGTCTCTATTTATGCTTTGTAAATAAGATCATCTGTACCATTTTTTTTCAGATTTGCATTCATCAGTTTTTACTTCTTTATTTTACCATAGAATTTTCATTCAGTATGAAGGCTAAGTTTTTTTTTAACATATCTGAAATTATGCCTGCAAAATTCTGAGATGAGAAATAAGTAAGAAACAGCAAGTTTTGTTTTAGTCATTCAGCCTAAAAGTTGAACATCTAGATAATCCTCAAATTTAACACACTTTATGCATGGTAAATTAAAGTGCACTTCTGTTGGACAGTAGCTTATATTCAGAATGTTTGGTTAAAGTGAAAACAGTTCAAAAATGCTTTATTTAGAATACACTTAAATTTTTGAAAGCATTTTCAAAGACATTATACAACTTTTTTTTTTTTTTTTTTTTTTGTAGTCAAGTAAAATATCTTGCAGAGAGACCCAACAAACAAACTTTTTGGCCAACTCAGTATAAAATCAAGGATTTTTAAACTTGTTTTGTTTTTCATAGAAGCACAAGGCTCTGAAGCTGCACTCCCAGGTTTGAATCCTGGCTCTGTGACTTCCGTGTGTATCCTCTGGCAAGTGACTTAGGTTTGTGCCTGTTTCTTTGTGTATAGAATAAGTGGGTAATAGTACTCTTGCCTGGAAAATCCCATGGGCGGAGGAGCCTGGTAGGCTGCAGTCCATGGGGTTGCGAAGAGTCAGACATGACTGAGTGACTTCACTTTCCCTTTTCACTTTCATGCATTGGAGAAGAAAATGGTAACCCACTCCAGTGTTCTTGCCTGGAGAATCCCAGGGACGGGGGAGCCTGGTGGGCTGCCGTCTATAGGGTCGCACAGAGTTGGACATGACTGAAGTGACTTAGCAGCAGCAGCAGCAGCAGCAGCAATACATACCTATTACTGGCATTGTGGTAAGGAGGAGTTGATATACGTCAAGACAAAGAAAGCAGTGCCTGTTGAGTAATAGATACTCTGTGAGTATAGGCTCTTGTTACTTGTTTTGATAGGAGTTTTTAGTTCAGTTCAGTTCAGTCACTCAGTCATGTCTGACTCTTTGTGACTCCATGGACTGCAGCATGCCAGGCCTCCCTGGCCATCACTAACTCCTGGAGCTTATTCAAACTCATGACCATTGAGTCAGTGATGCCTTCCAACCATCTCATCCTCTGTCGTCCCCTTCTTCTCCAGCCTTCAATCTTTTCAAATGAGTCAGCTCTTTGCATCAGGTGGCCAAAGTATTGGAGTTTCAACTTCAACATCAGTCCTTCCAATGAATATTCAGGACTGATTTCCTTTAGGATTGACTGGTTGATCTCCTTGCACTCCAAGGGACCCTCAAGAGTCTTCTCCAACACCACAGTTCAAAAGCATCAATTCTTCTGTGCTCAGCTTTCTTTATGGTCCAACTTTCACATCCACACATGACCACTGGAAAAACCATACCCTTGATTAGATGGACCTTTGTTGGCAAAGTAATGTCTCTGCTTTTTAATATGCTGTCTAGGTTAGTCATTCAGAGAAGGCTATGGCAATCCACTCCAGTGCTCTTGCCTGGAAAATCCCATGGACGGAGGAGCCTGGTAGGCTGCAGTCCATGGGGTTGAGAAGAGTCGGACACGACTGAGTGACTTCACTTTCACTTTTCACTTTCATGCATTGGAGAAGGGAATGGCACCCCACTCCAGTGTTCTTGCCTGGAGAATCCCAGGGACGGCAGAGCCTGGTGGGCTGCCGTCTATGGGGTCGTACAGAGTCGGACACGACTGAAGCAACTTAGCAGTGGCAGCAGCAGGTTGGTCATAACTTTTCTCCCAAGGAGTAAGCTTCTTTTAATTTCATGGCTTCAGTCACCATCTGCAATGATTTTGGCGCCCCCCAAAATAAAGTCTGACACTGTTTCCCCTGTTTCCCCGTCTATTTACTATAAAGTGATGGGACCAGATGCCATGATCTTACTTTTCTGAATGTTGAGCTTTAAGCCCAACAGGGGTTTTCTTAGCCAATAAAATGGGAAATTCATTAAATAATTGAAAAATTAATTCCCCAATAGATTTGATGCAGTCATAGCTCGGTATCCATTCTCAGGGGCTTCTAAGCAGCACTGGTTTCAAATTCTTTCCTGAGAAAGTTGTCCCCCAAAACCCAAACTACCCACAAATAAAAACAATGAAAACAGAGTTCCACATACTTCCTAACCTTTGCAAAACAAAAACAAAAAACTCCACATGCACCCTGAGTAAAGAATGGTAATTGAAGTCAGAAGAAAATCCAAAATGCAGAAAAGATTTCCTTTTTATCTCACTTACTTGAATGTCTAAAGCAAATTAAGTATTTTATTTTTTTAATTGAAGTATAATTGACTTACAATATTGTGTTATTTTCAGGTGTATAACGAAGTACTTCAGTATTACATATATATTCTTTTCAGATTATTTTCCATTATAGGTTATTACAAGTTACTGAATATTATTCCCTGTGCTCTATACCAATCCTTGTTGCTTATCTGTTATTGTAGTTTGTATCTGTTAATTACATATTCCTAATTTATTGCTCTCCTCTTACCTTTCCTCTTTGATAACCATAAGTTTGTTTTCTGTGTCTGTGAGTCCATTTCTGTTTCATATATAGATTCATTTGTATTATTTTTTATATTCCATATTTAAATGATATATAATATTTCCATTTAGTATAATTTTCTCTATGTACATCCATATTATTGCAAATGACAATATTTCATTCTTTTTATGTCTGATTAATGTTCCATTGTATTAATATATATACCACATCTATTTAAACCAATCATCTGTTGATGGGCACTTAAGTTTCCATGTCTTGGCTATTGTAAATATTGCTGCTGCTAACACTGGAGTAATGTATCTTTTCAAATTAGAGTTTTCATTTTTTCAAGATGTATGTCCTTTTCTGGAAAAATCCTGGAGTGGGATTGCTCTATTTTTAGGAACTCTAAATGCTATTCTTAGAAACCTCCATAAATCTCTATACTGTTTTGAGGAGCCTCCATACTGCTTTCTGTAGTGACTGCACCAGTTGGCATTCCAACAGCCTAGGAGAGGTTCCTTTTCTTCACACTCTTTCCAGCCTTTATTATTTGTAGACTTTTGATGAGATCCATTCTGACTGATGTGAGGTGATACTATATTGTGGGGTGGGTTTGATTTCTGCTTCTCTGGTAACTAGTGACATTGAACATCTTTTCGTGTACCTGTGTGTCCTCCTTGGAGAAGTGTCTGTTTAGGTCTCTGACCATTTTTGATTGAGTCATTTGTTTCTGTGATATTGAATTGTATAAACTGTTTGTATATTTTGGAAATTAACTACTTGTCAGTTACATCATTTGCAAATATTTTCTCCCATTCCATAGACTTTTGTTTCGTTGATGATTTCTTTTTAAAGCAAGTTAAATATAAGTAATTGCAAGAAAGAAAAAAAAAACTTTGAAGAAGGAAGTCTAGATATCTAACTAATAGCATACTGTGGTCATAGGTCAATAAATTGGTGAAATGTTGGAAAACTTGATATACATTACTAAGTGGTAGTGACATCCTAAAACTATATTAAGCAAGAGCTATAATAATAGAATAAAAAGTTAGTATAAAAGTAAGGTTTTTAATAAAGTGTTATATTTAAGACCATTAATCTTAAGTATGGGATTCACAACTGGTATATTTATCTCCAGCTAAATGTGATTCACAGCTGTTAAAAAAGACTGGTAGTATTTTGGTTTATGCTATTTCATGACAAGCTAAAATCTTCTTTTAAAAGTGAAATATATACATAAATGACAACATTTGAGGTTGATTTAAAAAATTAGAAAATAGTACAGACTTGGCATAACAGAGTCATTCTTATTGGGCCCATGTAAGCTCTTTACAAATGTGAGCCCAAGTTGGAAGATATCTAGGATACAATGATTCCAAAACCCTCTCACCTCCTCTCCCCCTTCCCCATTCCTCCCCTGGAGAACTGGTTGTAACACTGTGGAGATTAACCAGCAGTTAAAAAGCATTGTACCATACTGGTCCAGACTTTATTCTATATTAGAAGCTTGTAAAATATACTGTGGCTTACATGGGGTAATTTTATCAAAGATTCTTTTTTCTTTTAAATATTTGCTGAAACTATCCAAACCAAATAATGTATCCCAACTAGTGCTATTTTCTGAAACCTTTAGGAAAGGAAGTGAATCTAATGCTTATTGAATATCTGACTGCATTTGACCCTCACTGCAATCCTGGGGTAAGGTGATCTGGCTGCTATTTTTGTGGATGAGAACAATGAAGCTTAGACAGTCACTCACCCAATGTTGCCAAGTTTCCAAAGGGTGCATGTGGAATCCTCTGGCTTAAGTTCTTTCTACTCCTTAATGGAATTAGAAAAGAAATTTAAATAAAATTAAATATGAAACCACTCAAGTAGAAGTTAATTATTCAGTATTCATGTCTATATAGTTGAGGATAGGAGAATTATCACATTTCTGGTAAGGATTAAATGAGAAATAAATATTAGGGTCAGTAGTGTTATTTACACACCTACCATGACAGAGATTGAAGGAAGGAATTCTCATTGGTAGTCAGTATGCCAGGGTAAGAATCTGCCTTCAGTGCAAGAGACACAGGAGTTGCAGATTCCATCTCTGGGTCAGGAAGATCCCCTGGAGGAGGAAATGGCAACCCACTCCAGTATTCTAATCTAGAGAATCCCATGGACAGAAGAGCATGGCAGGCTACAGTCCATAGGGTCACAAAGAGTTGGACATGACTGAGTCACATGAAGTGACTGAGCATGCACGCAGTAGCTCTGCCCCTTACTGGTGTTAAGAATATGCACGTTATTTACTTTCTCAGAATGGCCATATGCTGTAAAGCCAGTGCATGGGATGGCCAGGAAGATTAATAAAGCATTGTAATAGAGAATTTCTGAGGTATATTAACTCAAAAAATTGTTGTTGACTTTGGATCAATACTTAACAAGTAACATAAGACTTTTCTTTTTAATCTTTAATTTGTTGAAGACTCTTGCTCTTCTGCAGACATTCTGCATTTCACAAAGTCCAAACACTGAGTTGTAGAAACAGTGCAAATTCAGATTAAATGGGAGTTTTGCTTGAATAAAAATCAAGATGGTTCCACACAACTTGTATTTTTTTTCAAAGTGTATCTACACATCTCTTACTCAGACATACCAGCTATAAACTCTTTGAGCTGCAACTTGAATGCACTTGATACGTTTAGAAAGAAGAAACTCTGAAGTCTGGAATCACTGATGAATAAATCAGATATTCATTTACATTTCAAACGGAAACATGCAGAAAGATTCTCTTTAATGTGGGTTTCTTAGGTTGTAGCTGTGATACTAAAGTACAAAAACTTTGCTGTGTTTTACTGACAACACCCTTTTGTAGTCGTCATCTGAGAGATGTCACCTTTAGGGTGTACAGCCAAAAGAGTTTTTAAAATAAATTTAAAAGAGGATATTTATTCAATGTAGTCTCACACTGTCTTTCCTTCAAAGTGTTTGCTGAGGCATCAGATTGGCAAATACATCTCTGTCAACATCTGCTCTCATTTTCCAAATTGACAGCATTCGGAAGCAGAATTTGGGATTAGATGTTATTCTTAAACCTTGGATCAGCCTATAAAACCACATTCCGTCTGCTTCAGAAAAGCCTTTTTGAAAAAAAATCTTAAAACATTATTGGCCTGAACCAAACACGTCCTGCAAAGGACTTAAGTTTACTTTACAAATTTTCCCAAACTTGCCGATTTTAGCTAAATATTAGTTCAGTTCAGTTCAGTTCAGTCGCTCAGTCATGTCCAACTCTTTGCATCCCCATGAATCGCAGCACGCCAGGCCTCCCTGTCCATCACCAACTCCCGGAGTTCACCCAAACCTATCAAATGTCAAAATAAATGGACAGTTTTCTGTAGATGGGCGAGATTGGGCAAGTTCAGGCACAGGAGCAGAGTCACTAATGACTGTTATGAGATAAAGGATTCATCATAAAAATTAGGCCTTCCGCTATTGCAGAAGGAGCTGTGGAAGTGAAGGAAGGATAGTTGGATCATCAGAGCAGAGAATCAATCTGAGATAACATGCATTTCAGCTACCAGGTTGGACTGCCAAGGGCAAGCTGGGGTGGGAGTCTGTAGGCACTTATTACCTCACCACATCTGTGGCCTCACAGTGAAGTGCTAGGTGGTGGCTCCAGCCACTGATGGATAACAGGACTAGTGACCAGGAAGATGCTAGATGGGGAATGGAGGAGAGTTAGAACCGGCTGAAGTCTGCCCGGGACCTCTGCACCCGTCTACCACAGCATCTGACGATGAGACCCTCACAGAGTAATGACCACTGGACTGCCCTACTTCCACCTTCCAGTCTCACACCTACTCCCCTTGTGGTCAGGTATATTGGGCAGTCACACTAGAGAAAGGGGTTTGGGAAACACAGTTTCTAACTTAACCAGATACACAGTACAAATAACAGTATGCTCCATAATCCACATTACAGATGCCCGTTTCATTGCTGTCTTTGGTGAAGGATGTTTAATCTCTTTTTGAAGCTATTTGACTTTATTCTGTTGTCAGAATAATTCAACAGAAACACTTGGAGCCATTGATTTTCTTATTTCTTGGGTGTTTTCTTCATTAAACCTCTCCAGTGGTTTTTCTATTTCTTTCTCAGTGGTTAAGCCAAAGAGCTTACAATGACCTAACAGGTTTTGAAGCTTGGACTCCTGATGTCTTCTCTGACCTTATCCCCCAGGCTTCTCTCTCTCCTCCTTCATCCCCATCACCCTGGCCCCCTCAAGGTTTTCTTGAAAAATGCCAGACATTCTCCTGCATTAGTGCCTGTTCATTTGCCTTTCCTGGAATGCTTCTCTCCAAAATAGCCACATGACTCATTCCATCATTTCTTTCTGGTCTTTCTTCAAATATCAACTTCTCAGAAAAGCTTTTCATGACTATTATATTTAAAATTATACTCTTGACTCCCTGTATATCTTTCCTGATCTATTTTTCTCATTGTCCTATTCATTATTTAACAGACAATATAATATACTCCGTATGTATTTTGTGTGCTATCTTTTCTCCCAGTCTAGAATGTAAGCTCCATGATGGCACAAATTTGTGCCTGATGCTTGATGAACAGGTAAGTCAGTAGGAACTGCACAAGTATTTGGTGAATATATTAAATGAAATAATTAGAGTCACAGAATCGTATGTTCTGTTCATAAAGATCGTGAGGTGCCGGGGTTCAGCCCCGGCTGATCCAGGGAGTTCGAAGTGGGGACGGCGTCGGCGAGGATCAGGATACAATAGCTTCAATTAGATATTAATTAGAGATATAAAGAGTAATAGAATGAGGATAGCTCAGTAGGAAAATTCAGTGAAGAAAAGAGGCTGAGTAGCTTGGTTTATGCGGGAGACCAATAAAACTTCAAGACAAGAAGTTTGCACCACTTACGTAGGCTGCAGGCGTCCTTCCGTTCTCTAGAAGGAGAGGAGACACTGAGACCTCCCCTGTCGGATCTTAGAAGCCCAGGCATAATTAGTAAGCATGGCGGGCTCCGCGCTCCAGATGGAGACTCAGCCAGAGTTTGAGAGAGAGAGTGACATGGGGAGACCAGTCTTTCGAGGAACTGATCCCAACTCTTTATTTTCCATGGTCTACTTTTATACACTGAGATGTTATGCAAAAGTCACACGGGGTCAGCAGTCCTGACTTTTATCAAAGCCAGGTGCTTCATACAAATGTATACAGAGGTCTTAGGGGTGTTACATCATCTTCTGGCCAGGGGGGCCTGTTGACAATTTATGACCCTTTCCTTGTGACAGCGGTTAGTCAACCAGGACACTTATTTCTCCAGGGGTGATTATTCTTAAAACAGACGCCACCTTATGAAGGTACCAGATAAAGTTACATTCCTATAGGGTGAGGATGTAGTGGGTTTTAATTAAGGAAAGAATTTACTTAGCCTAAGGTCTAACGTGATTAATATCAAAGGTTAATACTTATTTCTTCTATATATTCATTAATGTGTGTAAGGGCAGGGGATGTGGAGATTTAGCAACAAACATTGGCTCAACAAATGAAAAACCCTTCATCAATACAATTTCTAATCAGCCCACTATACTTATACTAATAGTTTTCTAACTTCTCTAAAGAACCTGTTTTTAGAAGGTTTAAAGCATCTCGTGCCTCTCACGGTTGGGAGGCTGTGAGCAATCACATGTGGCCGGACAAGCCTGTCAGGCAGGCTAGAGAACCTTCAGAGGAGTTTGTAGGTTAAAACACTCTTGTCACGCCCAGGAGTTTTTATTAACTGGAGCTCTAAGTTAACTCCTCCGAAAGAGGTGGTGGGGGACAGCTCCCCGTAAAGTCAGAGGTGTAGGTGAGAGCACAAAGTAGTAAAGTAGGCAGGCTCTGGTTATGGGGGTAGATGCTCAAGGATTTCCAGGGGAACTCCTGAGGCTCAATCCCGCCTTTGCATATGTCGAGCCTCCTTCCTCATGACCTTTGCCACGGGTGGAGTGCCTCACACTGGCCCCCAACAGTGAGGGGTTTTGTATTCTGAATGCAAGGAATAATTTTAAATGCCATATTTCAAAATTAATTACACTTGAAATATCTAGATTCCTATTAGTTTTTCATTCTGACTTATTATTTCACTAATGATGAGACTTGAAACATGAAGGAATGTTTGTTGAATTTACCTAGCTATCTAAATCTCTACCTTTGTGACAGCCAATCACAAGAGGATTTTCTCAGTCCTGGTAAAAATTTTGGTCTCCTCTCAAAGCCCTAAATTAGTCACTTTTCTAAGTGATCCCTCTTAAATCTTAAAGATTGGCCTTGGTGACTTATGGGGAGGACAATTCAAAACCAGTTGTCTAGATTTACTGGTTGATTTCTTACATTGACTGTGCAGCCACTAATTAATTGTTAGTAAAATAAAGTGGAAGTGTGAGTGGATTGAACCTGGGTCTCCTGCACTACAGATATATTCTTTACCATCTGAGCCCCAGAGAAGCCCCAGTTTTTAGGGAACCCATGACCAAAATAAACTTTTGTAAAAATTATATAACTAAATCCAGAAACACCTTTACTTACTTATTATACCACTCTTCTCATCTCTTCTGTTATTCTTTTCATTTTTTTCCAATTTCAATTCAATTTTTATCTTCCTCATTCTTTTCTGCCACATTTAGTTGCTTCCATTTTCCTAGTCATGAGCATCTGCACAAATAATATTAAGAGATTTGCATTTGGGGTCAGTTAGTAAACATAAGTCCTGGTAAAAATTTTGGTCTCCTCTCAAAGCCCTAAATTAGTCACATTTTGCTTAATAAAAATGTGAACTAAAATTAACAACCCGAATTCACTCTCTTTGCTTTACCATTTACTGCAGTGTAACATCCTGAAAATTTTTATTTCCTTTAGTCTTATCTGTTTAAGTAATAATAGATAATAATAGATTCTGTCTTAATGAGGATTAGATGAGTAAATATACATAAGATATTTAGCACAATGCTGAAGACACAGGACACATTTAATCTGTGTTACAATCAATGTTCAAATTATTGATACTGAAAATCAGTATTTCAGAATTATAGATTATATGTATAAAGGTAGAAGTTTGATATATAAACAAAATGTAATCTGTATTGAATCTTTTAATTTAATTGGACAATGACAGTAATGGAATATTTAAATCATCACACCAATTTATTACAGTCATTATACATAGCTATTAGCTATTTTTAACAGTTATTTCCTTTAAGAAAGAAGCAAATCATATTAATTTAAGGTAGTACCCTTTTCAAATTTTATATTTGTAAGATTTTTTGGTTTAATAAGTAATTGAAATAGTGTCTTCTGAAGGAAATACCATCTTTAGAAATAGATCCTGTCCTCAAATTTGTTGAGTTTGGAATTCTAAAACCCTTTTACAAGGATATAAGATCAGAGAAGAGGTCATTTTTTCCATGCTTGGGAAAAAATTAGTTCAGTTAACTTTTTTATTAAAAAGATGTGATAAAAATGGTTTTGTAGAGTCTGAAAGTTGTGTTTGGATATTGTCACAAAACTGAGGGTACTAGTGTTTTATTTTTATTTCATCTCAAGAATCACGTGTCAAAAAAGTGAATATTTCTCCCCTTACCCATAGGACTCAGTTACTGCTTTTATGTGTTTGGTCCACAACTACCCTAGAATTGGCACATCTTTTTTTATAGTAGCAAAATATTAGAAACTTTAAAAATCCTTTAGTGAAGAATTTGTTACATAAACAAGGCACAACTATACAGTGAAATAGTATGCAGCCCTTAAAAAGGATCAGGCAGCTCTTTGTGTACTTAAATGAAAATATCACTAAAATATGTTATTGTGAAAATGGGAGGGAGGTGGGAGGAGTGTTCAAGTGGGAGGGGACATGGGTAAACCTATGGCTGATTCACGTTGATGTTTGGTAGAAAGCAACACAATACTGTGAAGCATTTATCATTCAATTGAAAACAGAGAAAAAGAAAATACCTTATTGTAGAAATGAAAGCCCAGCAAAATCTGATTTATAAGCTATAACTTCTGTTGAGGAAAATATTTCTATGATTATGTCTGTGTAACACAACCTTTAAGAAAGATAATTGCTTTTCTGGAAACAAGGAAAGTGGAGAGAGACTTATTTTTGAAGTTCATCATTAAAATGAATTAATAAGACAGCTTAAATTTGTTTCTACTGTCTCCTTGAATACATTTATATGGATAATACTCTTGATATACTAATCAATCACACACTAGGAAGATTTCTTTTTAACTCACAATTGAAATAGATGGAAGGAGAAAACAGACATACACCTAGAAGAAATGGAGGCAATTGGGAGTGGAACAGGAAGAGGGTTTAAAAGGACATATGAGTTCATTGAGAAATTACTTATAATGCAATTAATTAAGATATGGAAAGGAATTAAAGAGGAAAACAGTGACACTAAATTGTGCAGAATTTCTTTGAGAGAGCAGAAGAGACATTGCCAGTCAGTTCAGACACTCAGTTATGTCCGACTCTTTGGAACCCCATGGACTGTAGCATGCCAGGCTTCCCAGTCCATCACCAACTCCCAGATCTTACTCAAACTCATGTCCATAGAGTCGATGATGCCATCCAAGCCCCCTTCTCCTGCCCTCTATCTTTCCCAGCATCAGGGTCTTCACAAATGAGTCAGCTCTTCGCATCAGGTGGCCAAAGTATTGGAGTTTCAGCTTCATCAGTCCTTCCAATGAACACCCAGGACTGATCTCCTTTAGGATGGACTGGTTGGATCTCCTTGCAGTCCAAGGGACTCTCAAGAGTCTTCTCCAACACCACAGTTCAAAGGCATCAGTTCTTGGGCACTCAGTTTTCTTTGTAGTTCAACTCTCACATCCATACATGACCACTGGAAAAACCATAACCTTGACTAGATGGACCTTTGTTGGCAAAGTAATCTCTCTGCTTTTTAATATGCTGCTAAGTTGGTCACAACTTTCCTTCCAAGGAGTAAACATCTTTTAATTTCATTGCTGCAGTCACCATCTGCAGTGATTTTGGAGCCCAGAAAAAGTCAGTCACCGTTTCCACTGTTTCCCCATCTGTTTGCCATGAAGTGATGAGACTGGATGCCATGATCTTAGTTTTCTGAATGTTGAACTTTAAGCCAACTTTTTCACTCTCCTCTTTCACTTTCATCAAGAAGCTCTTTAGTTCTTCTTCACTTTCTGCCATAAGGATGGTGTCATCTGCATATCTGAGGTTATTGATATTTCTGCCAGCAATCTTGATTCCAGCTTGTGCTTCCTCCAGCCCAGCATTTCTCATGATGTACTCTGCATAGAAGTTAATTAAGCAGGGTGACAATATACAGCCTTGACGTTCTCCTTTACCTATTTGGCAGTCTGTTGTTCCATGTCCAGTTCTAACTGTTGCTTCCTGACCTGCATACAGTTTTCTCAAGAGGGAGGTCAGGTACACTAATAATACTATGAATGGGCTTCCCAGGTAGTGAGAGTAGTAAAGAATCCGTCTGCCAATGCAAGAGACATAAGAGATTCAGGTTCAATCCCTGGGCCTGGAAGATCCCCTGGAGGAGGGCACAGCAACCCACTCCAGTATTCTTGCCTGGAGAGTCCCATGGACTGAGGCTACAGTCCATCTGGTCACCGAGAATCGACACAACTGAAGCAACTAACAGGCACCCAGTACTATGTATAAATAGATAAGTAATAAAAACATATGATATAGCACAGGGAACTCTACTTAAAGCAATGTGTTGAACTGAATGGGAAAGTCAAAAGGGAGGTGATACATGTATATGTATGGCTCATTCATTTTGGTATACAGTAGAAATTAATGCATTGTAAAGCAAATATATTCCAATAACATTAATTTAAAAAGAAGAAGAAAAAAGCAAAGCTAGGAATAGGGGCAGTGAGTTACCTGACTTGCTGAAATAAATATTTCATTAATAATATTTATTTTATTTTATTTATTAATTTATAAAGGATGTTGATGAACAAGTTGAAGTTCCTATTTTTCATTTATCCTATACCAGAGTTTGTTAAACCATAGCCTGTGGGTCAAATCCAGCCTGCCCTCTTGTTTTAAGTAGTTTTATTGAACTATGGCACACTCACTTATGTGAGTCTGTGCCTCATATTTATAATATTGTCTGTGGTTACTTTTGCACAATTGATGGAGAGACTATGTAGCCCACACAGCCTAAAATATTTTCTATCTGGTTCTTTCCAGAAAAAAATTTTGTCTACTTCTATCTTATAGGGAAAATACAGAGATGTTGAAAGCTGTTAGCAAATGAAGTGGATTACGTGGAACATATAAAATGGTGTGTGTATGTGTTCTAAAAGAAATCAACCCTAAATATTATTGGAAGGACTGTTGCTGAAGCCATAGCTCCAATACTTCGGGCACTTGATGCGAAGAGCTGACTCACTGGAAAAGACCCTGATGCTGGGAAAGATTGAGAAGAGGGTGGCAGAGGATGAGAGTATGAGAGTATGAGATGGTTGCAAGGCATCACCAACTCAATGGACATGAATCTGAGCAAATTTGGGAGGTAGTGAAGAACAGGGAAGCTTGGTGTGCTGCAGTTTATGGGGTCACAAAGAGTCAAATGTAACTGAATAACTATATCTATATAGACATAGATGTATATGAGCCAGTTAACATTGTTCATGCAGGATGAATTTATAGGGAATTATTGAGCTTCCCTAATAGCTCAGTTGGTAAAGAATCTGCCTGCAATAAAGGAGACCACGGTTTGATTCCTGGGTCAGGAATATCCCCTGGAGAAGGGATAGGCTACCCATTCCAGTACTCTTGGGCTTCCCTTGTAGCTCAGCTGGTAAAGAATCCACCTGCAATGCAGGAGACCTGGGTTTGATCCCTGGGTTGGGAAGATCCCCTGGGGAAGGGAAAGGCTACCCGCTCCAGTATTCTGGCCTGGAGAATTCCATGGACTGTATAGTCCATGGGGTTGCAAAGAGTTGGACACAACTGAATGACTTTCACATTCATTCACTTTCATGCTGCTATTGCAAGAAAGAAGTGGTGGGAACCTTGCCAAGGTAGGACTAGGCAGGAAGGGATAGGAGTGAACTTAGGAAATGACAGAACGCAGTTGTGGAAGAACACCCAAGGCTGATCCAAAGGACCTTGATGAATGAGTAAAGACATAAGAAAGTCAAGAAAGGAAACACTATAGAGGAAGATGGAGATTTATTTTAGAAATAAATAATGTATTAAATATGGCACAGTGGGAAAAGCACAGACTTCAGATCTGCTATCTGGGTTCGAGTTCTAGCTCTTCTACTTGTACACATGAGACTAGGGAAAAATAACCTTTTCCAGACTGTTTCTTTTTCTGTAACATGAGGGTAATGGTGTACGCATTGGAGGGTTTTGAGGAGGTCAAATGAGATGACATACACTTAGCATTGTAATTGGGACGTGTTAGGTAATTGTAGTGATAATAAGTTATTCTTATAATTGCCCATAAAGTTGTTATATTTCAAAGTACTATGGAAATTAGGCCATCATTATAAGTATTACATTACACTAAAAGGAGATTTCATTTTCATGTGTGTCAAAAGTGAACCTCTAGTTTCACTTTGGCCTATTTCTTATTATTCAATCATCTCCTTTTATACTTCCTTTCTTAATAGACAGATAGACAATTTGTCATGTAAATGCCCAAGTTGGAAACTTTCTGGCATAATATCAATTTCTTTGGCATTGAAGAATAAATTAAAATAATTTATTAACATTACAGAATTATTTGTTGTAATTGGTATAATTTTAAAAGAATTAAATGAATTATTTTCTACTGAAAATTTAGTATTCCAACTTCACATTTATTTTTATTTTTAATAAATGCTTTAACCTCATAATTTTTCTTTTACATCTATCCTAGGACATAATTATATTGGCATAGCTACCTGCCTAGTCAACCAAGAATTCTTCTAGACAAATTTTTGTCTTTTTGAGGTTCTAAACCTTACTGGTCATTCTGTATGTTTGTTACATATTACCCATGAATCAAATAGCAAAATTAAGGTTAAACATAGATAATGTAATGTAGTATACAGGGTTAGGGTTAATATAAAGGATTAGGGTTAATGTAAATGTCAGTGAAGAGGTCTTATATTTACATGAATGATCATATGTACAGTTTAAAGGCTTTTAAGGCACTAAACACATATACACATTCACGCCCATACAATTAGACATTTAGGAAGTGCATTAGACATTTAGGAAGTAAAAAGAATACTTTTTCTTTCCTACCTGATGTAGAAATGAATTGAGAATTAGTTGGAGTGGTCAAATGACTGGGTCAATTTTATTACTGATGAAAACTAGATTTGGCTTTTTCTGTGGTTGTTCAGTTGCACAGTCATGTCTGACTCTTCACAGCCCCATGGACTGCAGCATGCCAGCCTTCCCTGTCCTTCACTGTCTCCCAGAGGTTGCTTAAATTCATGTCCATTGAGTTGGTGATGCCATCCAACCATCTTGTCCTCAATTGCCCCCTTCTTCTTCTGCCTTCTATCTTTCTCAGCATCAGGTCTTTTCCACTGAGTTGGCTTTTCACATCAGGTGCCCGAAGTATTGAAGCTTTCAGCTTCAGCATGAGTCCTTCCGATGAATATTCAAATAAAATTTCTCTTGGATGCAAGCAAATAGACCTAATGATACTTCTTGTTAATTTGAACCTTAGACTTTGCCACTCAGTAGAGGCCTGAAAGGTCAAAAGTGTTCATCTAAAGAAAGTTGCTCCACATGGAAACATTAAGTGTAAGGGAGTAAGTGCGCACCCAGAACATCAGTTTGTTCTCAGAACTCTTTCTGACCTTTAGACCTATGTCAGTAGAAAACTAGCAAGCTTAATGCCCCCAGGTTATTCTGAAGCAAAGAAATGTGGTGTTCATGTCAGTCCATTTTGATACTGCGTCTCTTTTTTTTTATCGGGTCTCCTCTATTGTATTTCTTTATGTGTAAAGTATTTTCAGTTGTCCTGAATTCTGATGTATCACACCACTGACATTGGTATTTATTTTATTGCTAATGTTTTATCCCTCATGCAGGCACGGTTTCACTTACTGTATGATTTCACCTTGATGGGTTCTCTGCTGGCTCACTGAGCACTCATCCTCTTGTTTCATATATACATTGCTGTCTTGAGTGCATTTTGATTTATCTTTTTAAGCAGTTGGCAGTGGGTTTAAACTTACTGCTTACTCTTTGTTAATTTCAAATCTTTCTTGGTGCACACATTGGGTTTGTATTTAATGATCCTTTTACTTGAATGCCAACAAGGATCATTACCTAGGCCAAAGTTATATTTTTTAACAAATAACAAGAACTAGTCTTAGAAAAAAGATGTCTGTTTTAAAATCTATTTCAATTTAATGTTATATTCAGTATGATAATTCATGAAAGTTAACTTATGTCACAAGTTTACCTTGTTTCACACAAGGAACCAAATAAAGTTCCTGGTAGGTCTTCTGTATTGGACTCTGTTGTAAATTTACTCAGAGCCATGGATTGGTTAAAATTTTAACCAGAGTTAAAATCCATGGCTCTGCTACTGTCCTTTAGGCCTTTGATAAGTTGCTTCCTTTTACTGAGACTGGCAGTTTTCTTCTTTATGAGGATGGTACAAACCTCACAAAGTTGCTAGACAGTAAAATATGGTAATATAATTAGTATATATTAAGTACTTACAATAATGCTTAGCGTATATAAGACATACTAGTCTCCTCACCTTTAATATTTACCCTCCTACTTTTAATGCCACTAAAAGAGAATACTGTACTGATGATACTTGTTTAGTGAACAGGAGAATAATAATAAAGATTCCAGAATCCCGTTGTAAGATAAATCACTCAGCTTATATATATGGTGCCTGAGATGGTGAGCGGACACTGGGCTTCAAGTACAACTCCAACAACAGAGGACTGAAAACAAGGCTCGAGGGAGAGACAGTAGTTTCTAAGGATTTATACAGGAAGCTTTTGTGGACTAGCTGGCCCCCTGCCTACACCTTGCCCGAGCCAGGAAGTTACTTCATATTCCTCTGCTGTGTTGTTGTTCATTTACTCAGTCGTGTCTGACTCTTTGTCACCACATGGACTGCAGCATGCCCAGGCTTCCCTGCCCTTCACTGTCTCCCAGAGTTTGCTCAAACTCATGTCCATGGAGTCAGTGTATGGCCTTAATTAAAGTTAAAGAATGAGAATGAAGAATGAGAGACAAAATTACACATTGATATCTCAAGTAAAAGAGTGAAACAGTAGCAGATATTGTAAGAACATGAAAGTAAATCCCACTGACATCCAAGATAATAAAATACAGTCATACCCCATAGAAAAGGAAATCAGGAATCGCAAAGTCCTAGCCTGAACTACTCTCTCTCAGAGGCTACATGGTTTCCATCTTCTGTCCTTTCTTCTTTCTCTTCTGTTTCCCAGACCACCCTCTGAAACTCCACTCTCTCTTTTTCTTTCTTTTCCCTCATTCTCTCTCCCTTTTCTCTTTTTCTCACCTCTGCCTTTTTTCTTTCTCCTTCTCTCTCTCTCTCTCTGTCTCTCTTTCCCCCCCACAAACCCAGTATTTTTCACTTGTAGTTTGTTCAACATGCAGTCTTTAAATCAATATATCTTTTTAGCCCATTACCCAAGAATGTAATTGGCTTAGTATTTCACTATTGTAAGTACAATTCCCAGAGAGGAGCCGGTTTTACCCCGGGTCATTTGTATTAGCCAATAGATTGGCCTTCCTAGGTATGAAACTCAGCATACTTGAAACTATATAAGTATGTTCCTTAGGAAGGTATCAGTTGTTTTCCTACAGCTTCATGCACAAGTGTCCACCAAACTGGAAGCTCTTGGAACCCCTTACGATCAGGAATTTATGCAGGCTTCCTCATGTAAGAGTGTTCAATTATTAATGCCATTTCTAGCCCCTCCCCTGTCTCTGGAGAATGAGGGGTGTTGGCTTGGTCTTTCTGGTGACCAGCCCCACCCAGGAGTCACCAGCAAGCCCACCCAGTGTTTCATCATTTAGGAATTTATAAGGGTTTAGGAGCCCTGTGTCAGGGACTGGGGACCAAGACCAATATTTATTTCATTTTCTATTATCTCACGGCCACATAGAGTCAAATGTTTTCATCCAAGTCCTTCACTCTGCCCGCTCTGTGTTGAGTACAAAAGATTGTTTTGCTGATCATTATAAGAGCAAGTGATAAAATCAGTGCAATATAAGAGAATAAAAAGAAAACAAGAGTTTATTCAAGTTTAAGATGAAAATTGAATATAAAATAAAATATTTTAAATACTGCTTTAAAAAAGAGGAAATTAAGAGAAAAAGACTATAGGAAGAACTCGGACCCAGGAGGAAAATTAACCAAGTACAGTTGTATATAAATGTATATGAAAGGTCACTGTAGTGACTGAGGTGAACTGATCCAGTTGAGACTTGATAACAGTCACTTGGAAAAAGATAGTTCAGAGCTTCAGGGAGAGTGATAAGGCTAGTCCTGGGTAGGGACCAATGTTTCCTGTTTTCAGAAAGAGTGGAAAATAGTCCCCTTTGTTTTTCTTCTCTGAGTTGTCTGTGTTTATTTCCTCCACTGTATAAACTTCTCAAAGACAAGAATGGAATCTTTCACTTTGGCACACAGTAAACAAATAAATGTACTGAATTTGTTGAAGTAGAAGAAAGAAGAGCTTATCCCCAGGGCTCAGCAATAAAGAATCATCTGCAGTACAAGATCAACAGGAGACATGGTTGGATTGCTGGATCAGGAAGATACCCTGGAGTAGGGCATGGCAACTCACTCCAGTATTCTTGCTTGGAGAATCTCCATGGACAGAGGAGCCTGGCAGGCTAGATTCCATAGGGTCACAAAGAGTTGGACACAACTGAAGTGACTTAGCACACATGCATGCAAGAGAAAGAATAGAGAGACAAAAAGCTGGAGATGTCAAAGTTAGAATCATATTTAGTTTAATTATAGTCCTAATTGAGCTCTAATATTGATTTGTTGAAGAAGGAAAAAGAAGGGCTTCCCTGGTGGCTCAGACCATAAAGAATCTGCCTGAAATGCAGGAGACCCAGGTTCAATCCCTGGGTGGGGAGGATCTGCTGGAGAAGAAAATGGCAACCCAATCCAGTATTCTTGCCTGGAGAATCCCATGAACAGAGGAGCCTGGTAGGCTGCACAGACAATGGCTCACAGAGTTGGACACGACTGAGCGACTACTCTTTTCTTGATCCTGTGGTCTTTGAGGATCTTAAGTGTGAAATAGACTGATGTGTTTGCGGCTGTATCTTAGCTGGCTGCTCTGATACTTGCTTGATTTTAACAATACCTGTGGCCAGTGACCAGTGGGGGAAAGGAAGGCAGCTTTAATAAATACTCCAAGAGGAAAAACTATACTATTTTGAATGAATTGAGGCATGAAATATATATACTGAGCTAGAAAAGAATTTCATTGTCATGAAGTCAAAGGGTGATATAATTGACATTACGGGAAAAGTTGGAAATAAGACTGTAATGATCTAAAAATGAATGTGATGGGAAGGACATAACATGATGGAAAAGAACAGCTTTTTAGTCAGAAAATCTGGGTTCAAGTTCAAATTTTCCTAGGATATTGGCTATGATTTTTGCAACCGTCAGTTTTTTTTAATCTTTAAAATAGAGGAGATACTAATATTTTACTTACTTATCATCATGATTAATTAAATGTGATAATGTGTGTTTTCTTTTTTAAGATATATTTGGATTCAAGAACCTGAAATCCATTTACTAATTCAAATAAAATGAGAATATATTTTTAAAAGAAATAAGGAAATTAAAGGCTAATCAAAAGAAGTATAGCCTTTCTCATAAAATTTAAAAGTCACTGTGACTATTCTTCTTATCTGCCTCTTTCTCTACCTCTGATCTTGTGTCTGTCATCAAGTCATTTCTTTGAATTCTTGTGGCATTCTTTTTTTTTTTTTTTTTTTTTAGCCAGGAATAATATAAAATCTGATTATGACAAGAAGTTCATTAACTTATATAGCAAAAAGTTTTAAGGTAGAACAGATTCAGAGGTGGTAACTCAACAGCTTTGCTGTGCCGCCGTGGACCCAGGCTGTTATCTTTATGCGTGTCTATCTCAGCTTATAGGCTTATCCTCTTAAGCTGGTCACTTCCAGGATCCCTAGGTAGATACCTCAGTCTTAAGCATCAGCTGTCTACAAAAAGAAAAAGGGTTGTCTTTCTTACACATTTCTTTTTAAGAGCAATGACCACTCTAGGTATTCTCAGCAATAATTTTGTTTGTAAACTATATGTGTGTTAATCACTCAGTTGTATCTGACTCTTTGTGACTCCATGGAGTGTAGCCCACAGGCTCCTCTGTCCATGGAATTCTCTATGCAAGAATACTGGAGTGGGTTGCCATTCCCTTCTCCATAAGATCTTCCTGATCCAGGGATAGAACTCAGGTGTCCTGCATTGCAGGCAGATTCTTCACCGTCTGTGCCACCAGAGAAGGTATAAACTATATAATAATGTATAAATAGTTTTGAATACATTCTATTGATGTATTCTGATAGAAATATGCTGAAGATTAAATGTATGAAATTTTTTAAAAAGTGTAAAATCAGATAAAAGGTTGCAAAAAAATCTGAATTTCACTGAGACTTACTTCATTGATAGATAAGAATTTATACAATCATTTATAAACTCTTTATAGATTTGTAGAAATTTTATACATTTAAAATACCTTTCATATTAAAGTTGATTGTAATAGTTGCTATATGGAACTCTCAATTGAATAAAGAATATATCTAAAAATATCACAAGGCAGTCAGAAATACACAAAAATAAGAGTGACATAAAGTCAAATGTAAGTGCCAGAGGATGGGCCAAGGAGGTCTACCTTAATACAAGGGTGAGAATTAAGAAAAACTTTATAAATTGGTATTTGATCTCAAGAAGTTAGGGCAGAGGATAAGTTGCACATGAAGGGGAGACAGAGTGAGCAAAGACTTGCAAAAAGCAGAGTTTTAAATCTATGAATTATGTTAGGAGATCATCAGAAATTTTATTTTGCAATGAAAATAACAATAATAGTTAGCTTGGATTTTGATCCTGGAATATCCTACGGGTCAGGTTAAGAAGTTTGTATATTTGGAAGCCAGAAACTATCAAGTTACTTGAGGAAGACAGTAATGTGTTTGGGAAAAAGAGTTGATCTGCAGTATGTTGGGGAACTTGGAGCTCTGGAGACTCTCTGCAGTAGTTTGAGCAAATTCATGTTATTTCAACTAGAGTTGAATAGGAATGAAAATGAGAGCTCAAACCCATGAGACAGCTCCAGGTTGTAAAGGTATAAAACTTAATAGTCTGGATATAAAGAAAAGGCAATAACTCTTAAGCCTTGGTAACTAGAGGAAAGGTAATGGCTTTACTAGAAATATGGTAGAAGGAGGAAAAATTTTGAAAATGAAATGAGTTATTCAGATTTGGGTCCAACACGTTTGAGATATTAAAAGGAACTTCAGTGACAAATTTGGAAAATCCAAGTCTGGAGTCTGGGAGAAAATTTTACTAACTTTAGAGATTTTAATGTTATCACCATATTGATAATAAAAAAGAATATAAGAGGATAAACGTGAAATCAATTAAAGATGAAAAATAATAAATGCTAGTTCCTTTCTCTGTTATTGTAACAGCATCATATGATATTTGCAGTTTCTGCATGAATTTTTACGTCTTGTTTTAATTGATTCTCTTAGAAATGTGTCATAAAGGTGTTAACATCATTGTTTTACAGTTTGTGAGACTTATGCTCAAAGAGATTAGAAAATTCGCCCCAAAATGAACAGTCCAAAGGCACAGAAATTGTAATACTTGTGCTTATTTTAGGACTCAGACTATCACCTTTAGTTAATTCTAAATTGAATTAACTGAAGCTAATACAAAATCTTTGGGTTCAAAAATATTTTTGAATAAGTGAAATAAATGTGTATATTCATGAGATTTAATAATAATCCAGGACTTCTATATTTAATGAAATAATCTAAACATCTTTGCTGTTTCCTTCCAATTTGAATCAATCAAAGTTTATTCATTCCGATTCAATGCAGTATAAAATGCATTGAAATTCAATTCAGGATAAAATGAGTTGTTTGCTGTGAAAATTCACAACCAAATACACAGTCAAATTGACATGAACTGAGGCCTGAGATATAGCATGTGGGATACCTGCTGTTGGCAAATTAAACCAACTAAATATTTCATGGATTTTACTAAAATTCAAAGTTTAAAAGCACTTCATTAGATTATGAGTAAATTTTAACTTAGAAACAAGAGCATCACTTTGTTTTATTACACTTTTCCAAAATCCCAAAGGGTTAGAAACAAGTAGTAAACCTATGTTCAGTATCAATTTGCTTATAAGGACATCTGTGTCTTCTGCTTTGCTTATTTGCATCTTAAGTTTTTGTATTTACAAAATTTGACTACTCAACCAGCAGACGCCTTTTTTAATGCTTTATTTTTAACCCATTGGGTTTCTACTTTATACCATGAATTTACAGATATATGTATCAGTTCATTTCAGTTCAGTCGCTCAGTTGTGTCCGACTCTTTGCGACCCTGTGAATCGCAGCACGCCAGGCCTCCCTGTCCATCACCAACTCCCAGAGTTCACTCAAACTCATGTCCATTGAGTTGGTGATGCCATCCAGCCATCTCATCCTCTGTTGTCCCCTTCTCCTCCTGCCCCTAATCCCTCCCAGCATCAGAGTCTTTTCCAATGAGTCAGCTCTTCGCATGAGGTGGCCAAAGTATTGGAGTTTCAGCTTTAGCATCAGTCCTTCCAATGAACACCCAGGATATATGTATGTATGTGTATATATATATCTATATCTATCTATATCTATCTATATCTATCTATATATATATATATATATATATATATAGTTTTACGAGTGGTTCAGTGGTAAAGAATTCACCTGCCAGTGCAGGATACATGGGTTCGATCCTTGGGTCAGGAAGATCCCCTAGAGTAGGAAATGGCTACCCACTCCAGTATTCTTACCTGGGAAATCCCATGGACAGAGGAGCCTGGCAGACTACAATCAATGGGGTTACAGAGTTGGACATCACTGAGTGACTGAGTACACACACATGTATATATGAGTGTATACATATGTGTGTATATATAACTAGATATGTATATATGCATGTATATTTGTGTATGTAATATATATGTGTGTGTGTTTATATATGTTGTAAGGCACTTGTTTCTTAAAACTACATTTTTACATAGATAGGTAAATAGGCCATTTGTTCCTTAGAATGAAACCACATTTTTCTCTACCTTTCCCTTGGAGATGACCCATCTTTACTAGGCCTATAGAAGGCCTTAGTAGGCTGGTTTTAAGGGCAGTAGGTGTTCGCAACAGTCAACATTTATGAATATTCATTAATTTGTTTTGAGCAGCAATGCAACTTTGTAAATGGTTGCTGCCAGAAAAAGCTCTAATTAGAGGAATTAATTAGGACTTGGAAAGGTGAACAGGGATTTGTAGCATTTGGAAGGAATGCTGTTTCCTGTTGAGAAAAATACCTCCCAGAGAGCTTGAGCTACAGGTTGCCTGTACACCAGGTAGAAAGATAATGCAGGGTTTCAAGTCCCCAGGATACAGAAGAGTGGAGGTGTGTTGTTCAGGTTAGCTCAAGGCATCTTGAAGATCACAGCACACCTAGGCCTTTGCTTGGTGTAATTTATCTTTTAAAAGATCTTGTCCCCAACATTCAAAACCCACATTTAACCCCAGTATAGAGTTCAGCTCATTTAAACAAGAATGATCTGACATGGAGACTACTTTCCGTGGCCAGTGTGCTGCTGCTTTCCCTCTGGGTTACCTCCGTATACCCTGGCCACCGGAAGCCCAAAGAGGCAGCTGTTCTGAACATGTACAAACAAAAGAAGCTGTTACTATAGCAACCATAGAACTCTGTGGAAAAGCTCTCCTTTAACACTAGCCAATCCCTCCTCTCTTCACCCTCCCTCTTCTCCTTTCCTGTACCAGTGTAGACTGCCCTTGGACAAAAAAGATGATTGGTGATTTGACTGCACCTGAGCAGGTGGAGCAGGGTGAACACTTCACTTTGCATTTACACTTTGCAAGAGCTGGAAGACTTGCTCCTGGCCAAAGCTTAGGAAAGGGCTGCAGAATTGATACTGGACCACCTGCTTGCTTGATTCCCTGATTCTTCTCTATCCTCCTTAAAAATACTGCTGGTCTCTCACTTTCTACATTGATGAAACAATGTTGTCTCTTTCACTTCTGCTTTTTATATCAGCTTTTCTCCCATGTCCATGTGCCTGGAGCCCACAGCATGGCTGGATACCATATGTAGACTGCTAATTCCACAGTTGCTACTGAAATGTATGAAAGATAAGGACAAGTTTGTTTTCAGAGGTAAAGGAGTGGTGCTAGATACTCAAGGTTATCATTGTGTTTCTCCACATGGTTGAAAATGCAGACATACTAAGATTAACCTAGCTTCAGTAAAACCGTCTCAAATAAAATTTAAGTCATTTCATGTTTTAATGTTCCACAAAGTTTTGTTTTGATTGATATATCAAAATATCTTTAACTTGATATCTCTTTTTGTAGTCAGCTTTCATTTCACCAATTGTTTATACTCCCAAATTAGTTTTGAGATCAATAATTTAGCTACTTAAAATTGGTTTTTAAGTTAGTAATTTAAAACTTCGAACATATTTTGATATCGATATTATCTGCTAACTCTCCTGCTAACTTAAATCATGGCTATCTTGCTAAGACCAATCTATTTTCCCTCATATCACTTAAATATTTTATCTTGGCAAGGAAATATAGGATATTAGTCTTCTTTAAAGTATAGCATGATTGTTTATAGAAAGACCTACCTTAACCCAACAACATCTTGAAGTACGCTTTCTAACTTGGGACTTAATTCTTAAAATTTGTTTACGTGAAAAGTTAAAATCTTGAATTTAACAAGTAATGAAGAAGAAATAGTCTTATCACTAATTAAATCATATTTAAAAGCTTTATATGTAAAACTATGAAGACAGGTCAATGAAACAGGATAAAAACTCAGACAATCCAGTTATTTGTGAGGTTTTAGTACATGATGAAAGGATCTTTCCATGTCTGTGGGGAAAAAAGATGAATTCATTAACAAATAATGTACACCATTTTAGTAATTATCTGAGGAAAAAATGAATGCACATCTTAAATCCTACATCATAATAAATTCCAAAATGGACAGTTGTTAAATGTAAACTGAAACTATTATCATAGTGAAGACCATGAGAAAAATATTTTCAGAACGTTGGAAAATCACTTCATCTATCAAACTGAAAAGAAAGCTTATATTTTTGTTCATATTAGTGATAAAGGTTTGGAGGCCACATATTCTCTGTTGCTGGAAGGAATATAAATTGGTAAATTCAGGTATAGCTTTTGAAATTTAAAATATACATATCCTTTAACTCAGTAATTCACCTTCTAAAAGTGCATCATGAAGATAGATAGACACACCAAGAATTATAGAATACATGGTTATTCATTGCATGAAAAGATTGAGAATTTTGTTTATACTTTTGAATATGATACGGGATAAAAATTATTTTACAGTTATGTGATAGAATAAGAGGGAGCTATTAGTGAAAAAGACTGAGAGAGAGAGAGATGAGGGGAGAGAGAAGCTTTTCATAAACTCTTTATAAACTAATAGGAAACAATCTCAAAGATCAATTGTTAAAATTTTACAAAGCAAAATAAAGAACTTTGATGTGCTCACCTGAAACTTGCCCCTCAATTTTGAGGCATATCTGGTGTCAACCAAGTATAATTTAATACAGCTATGTGTTTAGTAGTAACTCAACAAATGTTCATTGACACCAAGGATCAGAAATAAACCCATATACAGCCAACTTGGTTGATTTATATCAGGCAGACTAATGTCAAGTATCTGTTTAAACTTTAAAAAGTTTAAAGAGTTACTACAAAATGCTCCATTTTTTTTTTTTTTTTTTACAATTTCAGAATAGTTAACTTTCTATTTTCCTTGGTATCAGTTCAGTTCAGTCGCTCAGTCGTGTCCGACTCTTTGCGACACCATGAATCGCAGCAAGCCAGGCCTCCCTGTCCATCACCAACTCCCGGAGTTCACCCACACTCACGTCCATCGAGTCAGTGATGCCATCCAGCCATCTCATCCTCTGTCGTCTCCTTCTCCTCCTGCCCCCAATCCCTCCCAGCATCAGAGTCTTTTCCAATGAGTCAACTCTTTGCATGAGGTGGCCAAAGTACTGGAGTTTCAGCTTTAGCATCATTCCTTGCAAAGAAATGCCAGGGCTGATCTCCTTCAGAATGAGCTGGTTGGATCTCCTTGCAGTCCCAGGGACTCTCAAGAGTCTTCTCCAACATCACAGTTCAAAAGCATCAATTCTTCGGCGCTCAGCCTTCTTCACAGTCCAACTCTCACATCCATACATGACCACTGGAAAACCATAGCCTTGACTAGACGGGACCTTTGTTGGCAAAGTTATGTCTCTGCTTTTGAACATGCTGTCTAGGTTGGTCATAAATGCAAAGTCTCAGTGATAAAATATTGACATGTACACACTACTACTACATATAAAACAGATAACTAATAAGGACCTACTGTAGAGCCCAAGGAACTCTACTCAATACTTATATGGGAAATGAATCTATAAAGAGTGGTTGGTTATGTGTATAACTGATTCAGTTTGCTCTACAGCTGGAACTAATAAAACATTGTAAATCAACTACACTCCAATAAAATATCTGTAAAAAAGCAAAACAGATTAGCAATATATGTAAGTCAAATCATTATACTATACACTTTACAAACTATAGTGTTGCATGTCAATTATATCTCAATAAAATGGGGGAAATTTGCATAAATAAAAGATGTACAGTCATAAACTTTTTTTAAAGTACTGTAGAATTGAAATCACAAGGTAGAATTCTCTGATCATTTGTTTTATAAGTTTGACATTAACCTTTTTGATGGGAGCCTGTACAAAATGCTGTGTTCTAAAGTCTCTTTGGCAAGAGTTGCTGAAACGTGTTTGGATTAGGAATTTCTAGAGTCCATAAATGTATCTCAGTCATCTGAGGTTTTTCTTTTTTTTTAATTGTAGTGATTTCTTCCCTCATGTTTTATACAGATTTCAAGCATATTAAATTTTAAAAGTAATTGAATATTTTGTAGAGTTAAATAAGTTGTCTTGATTTAATGAAATGGCGTTTTCAGAATTATTTATGGTTTTTAGAGATGGTTTACCTCAATCTGTTTTGGCAATCTTTATTCTAGTGTTGTCAGTTACTTAGTAATATTTATGGTTTTTAAAAAATGTTTAGATTCCAGTTTATATAGACCAAAAAAGGTTTATTGTTATTTGAAAGCATTATATAAGCTTCGATTCATTATTTCATATTCTTTTTATACTGAATTTTCTGCTTAATAAATAAATTTCTATGAGGGTAGAAGGGCTGTTTTTTAATAAAATTGCATCCTAAATTTAATGTTTCCCTGAATTAATTTTTAAATTAAATAAATAAATGAAGAAATATTTCTTAAAAAAATAGAATTACTAGATACAAGATCAACCTTCGTATATCATTATGTCATGACATATTTTTGATGCTTTCTAGATATAAACCTATCTTTGGGAACTATTTTCTTTAGATGAAATTCATGAGTTGAATTAAACAAGTAATATTCTTCAAAACAAAAATAATTCTATATTATCATAAATTTGAAGAATAACAAGGCCAACTAAAATTTATAAGAGCCAAGCTTAAAATCAGGTCTGTATTGACCATACATTTTTGTTTCATTGTTGAAAAACCTGTTGATTTTTTAATCAATTCTGAAATGTGGACTTATTCAAAAATATTTTGACAACAAAGAGGTGTTAGGCAGATTTGGAAACTTAGTAAAAGGGATTTCATTTCCCTGTGCGAGACTTTTCTTTTACTAATAATCAGTACTTTCACATATACAAAATACTGTTTTTCTATTTGGATTTTTGTTTTGGATTTTAATTGTACATAAACTTCTGTTTCATTTCAAGGTACATGCACAAAATGTGAGTGACTTTGGCTGGTGCTAACAGTGAACTTTCCAGTTGATAAGGGGCATCAGTAATTTCAAGCCTTATGCCCTTTTGTGTCACATGCACACACACACATATTCTTTCTTTTTAAGGAAAAAGTGGGATAAAGGAAAGTAAACAAAATATAAAGATTTTTTTAAATAGTCAAAGTGGAAGAAGGGAGGAAAATCATATGAAAAGCAGAGAATTTGTTATAAAAAAAATATGGAGAATTTTGTCACCATCATGGATTTCACTTATGTGAAATTTATTCATTTATTATATATTCATCTTCATTATCTATTGGACCAGCTCTATGAAAAACAATACTATGATCACTCTTCAGTTGTAGTAACCACATCCTCCACTACACTCAATAAACATTTTTCTTATGCTTACAAACACCAGTTGTTAGGAAAACAGCGAGTTGTCAACAAAGTAAGACCTCTCACCTCCAGCCTCTATCAAGAAGACACTTGAATACACAGTAAAGCACCTGCCATATATAAGAAGCCCTAAAGAATTAAAAACATTGAAACTTATTCAGAAGAATTAAGTTGTACATACTCAGCCTCGAGAATCTTAGGATTCATTCTTCAACACAGTGTCAGAAGTAAACTGATTGGTATTTAAATATTTAGATAGATAACAAGATACATGTGTATGTAGTTTTTGGACTTGTAGACAGATAGCAGGTTTCAGGTATCACATATTAAAGTTTTATTTTGTCTTGTTTTAGATTCTTTTCCCATGAAGGCCATTACAGAGTATTGAGTAGACTGCCAGTGCTGTATAGCATGCCCTTCCTAGTTACCTATTTTATATATAGCACTGTGTTTATGTCAATCCCTTCATGTGTGTGTGCTCAGCCATATCCGACTCTTTGAGACTCCATAGACTGTAGCTCACCTGGCTCCTCTGTCTATAGGATTTTCCAGGCAAGAATACTTGAGTGGGTTGCCATTTCCATGTTCAGGGCATCTTCCCAACCCAGAGATCGAACCTGCATCTCTTGCATCTACCTGCATTGGCAGGTGGTTTTTTTTTTTTTTTTTTTTAAACCAATGGTGCTACAATTTTATCCCTTGCTGCCCCCGGCTCCCTTATGTTCTGGTAACCATAAGTTTGTTTTATACATCTGTGACTCTACTTCTGTTTTGTATATAAGTTCATTTGTACCCTGTTAAAGGAATTTTGACATTTATATCTTCTATTAATTTTCCACTTCCTACACCTTCAATTAAGATATGTTTAGGCTTTTTTCCTCTTCTTCCACCTGACCCTGAAGAGTAAATTTATTGCTGAATGTTGATGTTAGTACCAGGCTAGTCTATTTTTTGCTAGCCTGTATTCTTTTCCTCCCTTTGTATTTTTCCCTGGTAACATCAAACTAGATAAAGTCAGTGTAAACATTCTTGTCAGCATCGTGGCATTTGTATTATTTTTGAATTTCTATTTATGGTTCTGTTTGATGCTTACTTTAACGAGTGGTGCTGGGAAAACTGGTCAACCACTTGTAAAAGAATGAAACTAGAACACTTTCTAACACCATACACAAAAATAAACTCAAAATGGATTAAAGATCTAAATGTAAGACCATAAACTATAAAACTCCTAGAGGAGAACATAGGCAAAACACTCTCCGACATACATCACAGCAGGATCCTCTATGACCCACCTCCCAGAATATTGGAAATAAAAGCAAAAATAAACAAATGGGACCTAATTAAACTTAAAAGCTTCTGCACAACAAAGGAAACTATAAGCAAGGTGAAAAGACAGCCTTCGGAATGGGAGAAAATAATAGAAAATGAAGCAACAGACAAACAACTAATCTCAAAAATATACAAGCAACTCCTGCAGCTCAATTCCGGAAAAATAAACGACCCAGTCAAAAAATGGGCCAAAGAACTAAACAGACATTTCTCCAAAGAAGACATACAGATGGCTAACAAACACATGAAAAGATGCTCAACATCACTCATTATCAGAGAAATGCAAATCAAAACTACTATGAGGTACCATTTCACGCCAGTCAGAATGGCTGCGATCCAAAAGTCTA
The DNA here is from genome assembly GCF_019923935.1 of Bubalus bubalis. Lineage (NCBI taxonomy): Eukaryota > Metazoa > Chordata > Mammalia > Artiodactyla > Bovidae > Bubalus > Bubalus bubalis. The sequence goes on from NC_059158.1 coordinate 85,708,071, forward strand.
CAAGCAATAAATGCTGGAGAGGGTGTGGAGAAAAGGGAACCCTCTTACATTGTTGGTGGGAATGCAAACTAGTACAGCCACTATGGAGAACAGTGTGGAGATTCCTTAAAAAACTGGAAATAGAACTGCCTTATGATCCAGCAATCCCACTGCTGGGCATACACACTGAGGAAACCAGAAGGGAAAGAGACACGTGTACCCCAATGTTCATCGCAGCATTGTTTATAATAGCCAGGACATGGAAGCAACCTAGATGTCCATCAGCAGATGAATGGATAAGAAAGCTGTGGTACATATACACAATGGAGTATTACTCAGCCATTAAAAAGAATACATTTGAATTAGTTCTAATGAGGTGGATGAAACTGGAGCCTATTATACAGGGTGAAGTAAGCCAGAAAGAAATACACCAATACTAACGTGTATATGTGGAATTTAGAAGGATGGTAACAATAACCCTGTATACGAGACAGCAAAAGAGACACTGATGTATAGAACAGTCTTTTGGACTCTGTGGGAGAGGGAGAGGGTGGGATGATTTGGGAGAATGGCACTGAAATATGTATAATATCATATATGAAACGAGTCGCCAGTCTAGGTTTGATGCACGATACTGGATGCTTGGGGCTGGTGCACTGGGACAACCCAGAGGGATGGTATGGGGAGGGGAGGAGGGTGGAGGGTTCAGGATGGGGAACACATGTATACCTGTGGCATATTCATTTTGATATATGGCAAAACCAATACAGTATTGTAAAGTTAAATAAAATAAAATTTTAAAAAAGTAAAAATTTAAAAATATAACAGCTTTTAAAAATTATTTTAGCTAGTCAAAGTATGTTGGCTAGGTTCATGATGCTTCATAACATGCTAAAATGTCCTGGATTGGGGAAAATAAATTTAAAATTGAAACTGCATCTCCTTAGAGATATTTATGTTTACATATGTTTACATTGGCTTCATAACATGCTAAAATGTCCTGGATTGGGGAAAATAAATTTAAAATTGAAACTGCATCTCCTTAGAGATATTTATGTTTACATTGGGTAAATATCATTTAGTTTTTGAAAAATAATTCATAAATTGTTTCTTAGATATCTATATCCAAGCCTACATTTTTGTCCCCTGTCAGTTTGGTTCTAGCTGTTGTGCTCATAGTAATTTGTAGAGGGAGTGATTATTTATACCCAGGTATAATTCTAGTGGAATAATCAGTCTATTTGAACATTTTTTAAAAAGCATTTATGTATTAGTTTACATTTTTAGCAGTTCCTAATGATAACTTAGAATACTTTTGATAGTTTACACTAGAGTTTATTGACTTTATTGATGTTTAGATATTTGGGGAAAAACATATAATGTGCTGTTTAATTGTAAAAGATTACAAAGGAAGGCACATGGTGAAAAATATTCCCTTGGAAAGGATTTTCTTCTTAATATCTGATATTTTCTACTTAGTTTATGATATAAAATATTACTGTTTTGTGGCTTAAATTTTTATAGTCACACCAGCCGTAAAATCAAAGCATCACTGGTTCTTATAGTTGTTGATGCTTTTGTTTTATAAAATGAAACTTTCTGATATACCATGTAGATTTTTCCAGTTCCTGGCTTACAATTCTCTGCCTTCTGTTTTACATGAAGCCTTCAGGAATTTTATTGTCATGTAATATATTATTGAATAATATTCACCCACTTCTGATATGGAAAATATAGCAAATGAAAAGATAAGTATCTGAGAGGGAAGGCACTAGAAAGAAAGAAGGTTACAAACACTGTCGGTATAAAATCTCCTTAAGGTTACAAACACTGGTATAAAATCTCCTTAAGGCAGAGATACTCCCTTATCCCCCAACACACACACACACACACACACACACACCCCTAAGGCACCTAAGGCACCTTTATTATCATCTGCTTGATTCACTATAGTACTTGACACATTTTCTGCACATCTCTCTGATAAAGGCAAAGAAGCTAAATTACCTCCAGAGACTATTAGAGTAGTTGACACACAGTGAAGTGAAAGTCAACTCGGTTGTGTCTGACTCTGTGACCCTGGACTGTACTGTCCATGGAATTCTCCAGGCCAGAGTACTGGAGTGGGTTAGCCTTTCCCTTCCCCAGGGGATCTTCCCAACCCAGGGATCAAACCAGGTCTCCCGCATTGCAGGCGTATTCTTGACCAGCTGAGCCACAAGGGAAGCCCAGTTGACACACAGTAGATACCAAATAACCCTGTAGTAAATGAAGGAAACAGCAAACACAAGTAGTATAAACACTCCTGCTGCAAATGCTTTACTTCAGGGTATTTTTCCCACCGAATGATCGACCTATCTCGGGCAAAATCACCAGCCCCCTGATGTCCTTTGTCATTTATTCTAACTACTTCTTAATATCTCCTTTATTTCTCCTGCCTCATTAAGTTGAACATTTATTCTCTGTTGAGACATAAAGCTCTGACTACTCTATTTCCTACCAATTTTGGAATTTTTCTGATTAAATATCAAGATAGTGATAGAGACTAGAAAGAAGAGTACTGTATAACTTGTAGTGAGTAACTTGCAGTTTTAAATAATAAAATCAATAGAGTTGATTTTAGATGTTGTCTACAATGAACAAACTATATCTACTTGGCTAAATACAGATACAAGACTTCAAAGTAGTGACCAAATGAGTGTTTAAAAAGTGACTCAGAAATAAAATTTTTAGTGTTTATTGAGTACTCAGAGTACTGCTCAGTGAACTATGGTCATTGACTTAGAGGTGTATGTATTATCTTATAAAAACCAATTTGTATAATTTAGAGAAAGTTATAGAAGTTTAAGGAAATGTGTAAATTGAAAAGGATTTGGGGATATGGTTCCTGAACTACATTTAGAAAGGCAGATAAAAAATTAGACAGAAGAAAGAATTATAGTAGCAGTGATAGATCTTATCATCTTTATTCTATCCATCATATAATAAAATTCTTTCAAGGTGTCATTATAAATCTGTTATTTTAATAGCTGAATGTCCTTCTTTCCTCTCAGTCAAGTTGAAAAAACTGCTGAAATAATAGTTTCTTAAATGCATAGAATATATTGACTACTTATTCTGGATAAAACACAGATTAAGAATCATATTGCCCATGTTTAATTCTTTACAGTTTTCCTAGAATGTTCACATTAATTACATAATTTTAATCTCACAATTTTATGAAGTGGTTGGTCCAGGAGTTAGTATGCTTATTGTGGAAACGATGAGTGGGAGGCGCAGAGATATTATGGCCAAAATCCAACTCTGGCAGCTCTGGTGAGCTTTCTTCAAACTCAAAGAAAGGAGCCCAAACTTTCAAAAGGATGTAAACACACACACACTTGGGACATCAGAATAAATTCTGAATGAACTATATGTACGATACGTTTAGTATTGAAAGGAAGTCTTTCAGTTTGTACCATGGAATGGGCTTTGTTGATTCCTCTGCTAATTAGATCAGAGTGAATCTACAAACCTAGCCCTTTCACCTTACTCCTCCAAAAGGTATAGCACTTCCCCCCATACACCTCCCAACTTACCCACCCCCCCATCCTCAGCTTCCTTCTCCTTCCACAAGATCTTCATTAACTCAAATAATTCGCTGCCCAGGTATTACAATGAAGACTTATTTATATTAATTCATGATATCTTTAAAAGAACTCATATACTGCGTAGGGAAATACAACAAAGACCCTAGGAAATGAGGAAAGTCTTATCCCTGGAAAGTAAATGCCTACACTGGGAAACCAGTGGGGGAGAGAGTAAGATCTAAAGAAGACAGAAGGATGCAGAAAGGAAGGGGCCTTGCTGCCCTTGGAGGGAGGCAGAGAACCACTGGATCTGGCCTCCCAAAACCCCTGTCCATCACTAAGGGATGAACTTTTATGCTCCCTTTCCTTGGAGTATCAGTAACCCTACTCAAACTAGCTTACAGGGGAAAAAAATGAAATTTATTGAAAGAATTTGAGATTCTGTCAAAATGAAAGGAATGTCTAAACAGGAGGTGGGGCAGAGGCTGGACAGCTGATATAGCCATCGCTTAGAATCCATTGGAATCACAGACATAAATGCCACCAGACAGCCTTGTGTGATTCCTCTGTGATGTGTGTCACGTTCTCACTGGGTTTCATTCATCCGGCTGCTCGGAAAGGAATGTACTTTTGAAAGTGGCCAGATTGAGATCCGACTGCCTGACCTCAAACACCAGACACTCATTTGTACTAAGACTTGGGTAATAACTCTAATCTATAGTTTCCTCACCTATAAAATGTGGTGACTAACGTAGGGTTGTTCAGTTGCTCAGTCGTAGGGTTGTTCAGTTGCTCAGTCTGACTCATTGAGACCCCATGGTCTGCAGCGCACCAGCCCTCCCTGTGTGTCAACAACTTCTGGAGTTTACTCAAACTCACGTCCATCAAGTAGGTGATGCCATCCAACCATCAAATCCTCTGTCAACCCCTTCTCCTCCCACCTTCAGTCTTTCCCAGCATCAGGGTCTTTTCCAATGAGTCAGTTCTTCACATCAGTTGGCCAAAGTATTGGAGTTTCAGCTTCAGCATCAGTCCTTCCAATGAATATTCAGGACTGATTTCCTTTAGGATGAACTGGTTGGATCTCCTTGCAGTCCAAGGGACTCTCAAGAGTCTTCTCTAACACCACAGTTCAAAAGCAGCAATTGTTGGGCACTCAGCTTTCTTTGTAGTTCAACTCTCATATCCATATGTGACTACTGGAAAAAACATAGCTTGACTAGATGAACTTTTGTTGGCAAAGTAATGTCTCTGCTTTTTAATATGCTGTCTAGGTTGGTCATAGCTTTTCTTCCAAGGAGCAAGCATCCTTTAATTTCATGGCTGCAGTCACCATCTGCAGTGATTTTGGAGCCCCTCCCCCCTCCAAAAAATAAAATAAATTCTCTCACCCCATGAATAGTATGACCAGTATGAAAAGGGTTGTTGTAAACATTTTAAATGTTTAGTAGAGTATTTAAACCCAAGTATCAACTGTTTTTGTTATTGAAACTGATATTTTTTCTTTGGGAACTCAATTCTCACTGTGTTGTTTCCTGAGAAAGACAGTCTCTTTTCTAGGTTCTGGATTGAAAACATCTTAAGAAAGTCACCAGTTAGTCATATGTTCAGGCTGTAAGGATACAGGGACTTTGGGACTAAACAAGTTTGAAGTCAGGAGAGGAGGGATATGTCTAGAAAAGACATGGGAGCGATGCTGAGCTGATCAAGAAATGAATGCTCACTTCAGATCGATATTAACAATATCTATCCTAAATCTATACAAAATTTCCCTTCAATTAAACTTGAGTAGGTCTCTAAATGAATCTCTGGTATAGATATTGATGTAAATATAGGTATAAAAGTAAATGAAGACAGAGACATAAATTAGATAAATATTACATATCAAAAGATTGTTTTCTCGTCATAGAAAATAACTATTTTTGTTGTAATGTATCAATCTGATTCTTGTTAGAGAACTTTTAGAATGCAGTCAGATCAGATCAGGTCAGATCAGTTGCTCAGTCGTGTCCGACTCTTTGTGACCCCATGAATCGCAGCAGGCCAGGCCTCCCTGTCCATCACCAACTCCTGGAGTTCACTGAGACTCACGTCCATCGAGTCAGTGATGCCATCCAGCCATCTCATCCTCTGTCGTCCCCTTCTCCTCTTGCCCCCAATCCCTCCCAGCATCAGAGTCTTTTCCAGTGAGTCAACTCTTCACATGAGGTGGCCAAAGTACTGGAGTTTCAGAAATCACTAAATAGAAACTTAGAAATCACTGCCAAGCAACTAGAATGACATCTAAATCATCTAAATAATACTCAGCTGATGTTCTACATGTAAATAATGTATTGTTCATAATTGAAAGAATAATACTCTGTACTGATCTTTCTAAGGAAGTGTTTTTGCATGCAGTTCCAAAGACATTTTAAGTGTGCTGTACAAAAAAAAAAAAAAAAAAAAACCAAACAAACCATATTTATGCATTCAATAAAGTGTACACTTAAAAAGGAAATTCTTGTTAAGCAAATGCTGCAGTTAAACAAATGCAATGAAATAAAATGTTGAAGCTAAGCTTATTTGTATGCATACCAGACACTTAACATTTCTGGTATAATTAGCTTTTAAAGACAAGTGGTTCACTACTTTTGATCCCATTAAGAATGCTAGTATATGTATGATCAGAAGAAACCATTTAAGGAACCAAAGGAGGTTTCTTAAATTAATATCACTTAGTCCCAAAGCAAAATGTATACTCTTTTTCAATTTTAAAGGTAACAAAGTGATCGTACTTTTCTAACCTGTGTGTCACTGGCTTTAAGGGGATGCAGAATTATCACAAATTCATTTGAGAAATGAGTATTATCTGAAGATTGAATAAAAATGTCTTGCATACATGTGTATTCTTTATAAAATAAGGAGAAATTGTTGATTGAAAAAATATAAATTAATTACTGAATAAGTATTTTGTAGTATTATCTCTCTAGTATGTATATATATATATGTATATATATATATATATATATATATATATATATATAAACAAAGTATTGTATGTGAGCCTGAGACATTTTGAAAATTATGGAAACTTATTCTTAAATTGGAATAAGGTTTGAAACTCCTGCTTTAGAATCTCACTGAAATGTGTCATATTTCTAAACTGTTGAAGATAAATAAATATTTTGTCTAACAGAATAAGTGATATTAATTTATAGCATTAAGAAATTATCTGCTGCCTGCCAATGTTAATATTGTGAAAATAGGAGAACTCTTTCCACTTAAGCTGTTTGATATTTTTCCTATTTTCAGTAAACAGGCTGCACACAAAGTAACACATTGATTCTTCAAGTCTTTTGTATGTTTTGAATGGTTTACTAGGGGAGCATGTTGATGCCTAATTCGGCAATCTTAGTAGCGAAGATGAGAACAGGTAATGGAAACAAATACTCATTATCATCTGGAAAGTACATATTGATATGTTTGTAACAGGCTTAAATTATTTCGAGTCTCTGGTTTTAAGAATTCTAAATTGTTTTCTCTGCTTTTTTTCTTTTCTTATGCCCCTTTTTCCCTCTTCCCTTCTTCCTTTGCCCCTTCTCTCTCTCTCCTTTTCTTCCTTTCTTTCTTATGTTTGGTCATTAATCTAATCAAACCTGGCTTGCAATTTCTTTCCAGCCCATGCATGTGAAAGAGCAATCATTTTAATTCACGCTCCTCTTCTTTGTTGTAGAGATCCTAGGGTTTACATAGCCTGAGAAAATGGGTTGAGAAGCTGTCACTGGTTGATATATTATGGTCACCACTGAAGATGTACCTTGACTTAGCCTGGGGATCTACTTAAAAGGCGATATTTCTGCTGTTGAGTTTACACTCTCAGTGCCACACCAGGCAGATGCAACACAGGGATGCCCTACTTCCTAAGATGTGCGTGTGAGGCTCAGTTGCTGGTCTTCACCATTACAGAAAAGATACTATTTCACTTCTCTGTCTTGGGCAACTTCCCTTTCTGTTCCCAAGGCTCTAGTCAGTCACTTCTTTATATAGGCAAAAACAGTTGAATAATGCCTTCAGAGAGATACATTTTCAAAAACAAAAAACTGTTGTTCCTGGAGGTAAAAGAAGCTCAGATCTGATCCTTATGTACATATCTGGGAAAGTGGGAAAATGCCTGTCCTCTCTTGAAGAGACAATAATTCATTCAACAAGGACTTTTTTTGGATCAGTCTGCTACACTATATTTGGATATTTGTCATGTCATCCTTTGCTTCCTTAAATAATTACCTATTTTTCCTTTATACTTTTTTGGCCTCAAAATGGATTCATACAGTACCCCTGTATTTCCTTCTGTGCATACCCAATCATGAGAGTTCAAAGTTTAGCTGAAAGACAATAGAGTTATTGTTGATTGCTTGCGTTCAGTTTTTGTTGAAAATCCTGTAAATTGACTCATGTTTAATTATATAGGATGAGTCTAAAGGGGGCTTCAATGGTGAAGCCTTTAGTGTAGAAAACATTCCTTCTAAATTTAATGCTTTATCAGCCACTTGCATATATTTTGTTGTCTAAAGGATTAACACAGCTATAGAAATATTATTTTAAAAGCAACTAAAATTGCTAGTACCTAAAGCTAAGAAGTTTTCTAATAGCTTTTGGCTTGCTGGTTACATCAAAAATAATTTTTTTTTTCAGTTTGGCTAAGGGCTTCCCAGGTGGCGCCAGTGGTAAAGAATCCACCTGCAATGCAGGAGACACAGGAGATGTGGGTTCAATCCCTGGGTCGAGAAGATCCCCTGGAGGAGGGCATGGCAACCTACTCCAGTATTCTTGCCTGGAGAATCCCATGGACAGAGGAGCCTGGTGGGCTACAGTCCATAGGGACACAAAGAGTCAGACACGACTAAAGCGACTTATCATGCATGAACAATATATCCTCCAATACCAATATAACCTTGACGCTCATACTGGATCCTGTTCGATCTTTAATGTCTATCCATGAGTTCACACAGGGAAAGAAAAGTGGTTTTGATCAGATTACTGATAAAATGATATGGCTTTATTGTTAAAATTCAAATCTAGCACAAAATTGCCTGATTTTCCTGACTTTCTCTTATCTCAAGGTATATGTCCCACATTTCCTAGAACAGACCTTGAAACATCCATTTGTTTATTCACAAATATTTGCTCAGGTCTTACTATGTTCAGTTCACTTACTATGTTTCAGGGACAATGGTCTCACGGAAATAAGAGACAATGGATAGATTTTTGTCTCTTTTCTCTCGGTGTTAACAGACAAGAAACTTACATATATCCTTTCTCCTTGTAGTCTTTCTCATTGTAGTGACTCAAGCTTTGGTTCTGACCAAGTATGGTGAACTCCTTGAGAATTAAGACATCTTGATAGTGTGTAGTACAAACTCATATGGGCTGAATGGCTGAGTCCTTGAAAATGTAGCACTCAATGGCAGTATGTCTGAGATATGTGCAAAATAATTGGAGAAATTGTATAACTTGACAATAGTCCCAAGAAACAGTCTTCAGCTGCTATTTACACTAGAGATAGATTCCCTCTTACCATCTTTCAGAAATCTAAGGTCTGATTCCAGAACATGGGGTGGTGGGGGATGCAGGGGAGGCTGTGTAATCCTTTCACCTCAGTCTTTGTTAAAATTAAAAGTGAAAGTTGCCCAGTCATGTCCAACTCTTTGTGACCCCATGGACTATACAGTCCATGGAATTCTCCAGGCCAGAATACTGGACTGGGTAGCTGTTCCCTTATCCAGGGGATCTTCCCAACTCAGGAATAGTGTTGGGATCTCCTGCATTGCAGTCAGAATCTTTACCAGCTGAGCTACCTTTGCAGCATGTTTGTTAGCTCAGAAGTAGTCTCTGCACTGCAGTTCCTTTATCTGGAAATTCTGGTAACTTCGATAACTGTGGTTAAAACCTGCTAGAAATACACATTTTGGGGGAGAAAGGCAGCTAACTCTCTAGACATTTTAGGAAGATTTTATTTTGTATTTCTCACCAGATTTAAATTCTAGCAATAAAGCTATACCGTTTCATCAGTAGTCTGATCAAGACTGCATTTTTGGAAAGGCAAAAATGCATTAAATAGACTAATTGGGGAACCTGAAGGGTATTCATTAAAATCAGCTGCCTTTTCAATACATGTTGAGAGATTTTTCTGGGAGCCTTTCTTTCAAATGATACTATTTCAATCATGCCTAACATTTAAATCTCTAAACACTGATATTCCCATTTTAATTTTAGCTGGCACCAGAAGGAAATGGTAAAACAGCAGATGATTACCTCGGTAATTTATTCCACATTTTCTAACAGCTTTACGGATTCAAATAAAAAATAATAATCTAAAAATGAAAAATACAGAACTAAAATGAAACATAGAAAATATTCTTAAACTAAGAGGTTTTTTTCCCCCTCATATGCTCCCAAATGGTGAAAAATAAATTCCACAGTGAAATGTAAACAGGACCTAATTTTACCAGTGGTTTTATTTTGATGACTAACTTGGACTTTTCTTAAAAATAGTATAGATTCAAACCTTATTAATTTAAAATTTAGGATTATTTAGCTAAAGGATTAGCTGGTATTTTTTTAAATTTGCATTTCTATGATCAAATCCCATTTTAGAAACCCGCTATATACAAATTCTTCTTTAAAAGAAGTCCTCTAAATATTTTGATTTAGTTTATTTAAGAGTTCCAACTGAAAGCAAGAGATGAGATTTTTTCCCTCAGATGTGATAGAAAGGAGCCTGAAGTGGGACAAGTGCTTCAACAATAAGCACTTATTGAGAGTCTAATATACACCAGCATTTGTCCCAGACTTTGGGTACAGCAATGAACAAATGGGCTAGGTCTTTGCTCTCACATCGTTTACATTCAAACCTATGACTTTTACTCCAGTTGGGTCTTTCGTAAGTCATTCTACCACTTGTGGCTGTTTTTGTAAATAAAACTAGTGTCCTATTAAGTTTATATTCTTTAAATTTTGATTTATTTTGAAATGAAGATATACAAAATTCTATCTGTCTTTTGAAGTCTGTTGAATAATCAAACTGGTATTTCTTTTAATGTGTATTTTAGAACTCATTTATGATGATGAATTTATGAAAATTCAGAATTATTTCAGTTAGTATATTAGAATAGAACATGCACCTTAAGAGAAAGTGTGAAACATTAAATTTAAAAATATCACTTGCTTCTCTTGACTACTTCCCTTAACTTTGGATTAATATTAAGGTTAATATAAATAGGTTACTATTAAGGTTGCAGTTTACTTCACAACAATAAGGCAGTTATAAATATGATAATTCTGGTTGTCGTACATACACTCTACTTCCAGATTTCTTTAAAATTGTCATTTAGATTTGCCTCATAATTAGTGTTTCATGTCATAACATAAATAGTGTGGTAAAGATTTTCTTAAGTCAATAATGAAATGATAATATATTTGGATGTGTCTGCAAGCAGATTGAAATTTTTGTCATTACATCTTAAGGTTGATATACTGTATCTCTTTCAACATGTGTTTGGCTGGAAACTGTTCACTCTGATCATCTTAAGATTCAAATCTCTACTCACACAGTATCACGTAAGGATTCTAACCAAACACTCCTGAGAAAAACTGTATTAAATTACATTAAATAAAGCAGATTGATAAAATTGGGGAAATTTATTATGTAATAAATATGTATTTAAGCATCAACAGTATAGGTAATATCCATCAACTATATAGGAAATATCCTTTGATCAAAAGAAAATTGATTTTTTTGTTGAGTACAATTTTTGTTGCTATTTTTCTATAGAAAAAAATGACAGAATGCTAGACAGAGATAAACAGGAAGAATGTTGTAAAGTATGAAACTTCTTTCTGTTCAGACAGCTATGTGGCAGTCATTAGATGAAGAGTGGTGTAGATTTCTCACTCAATGGGGACCTTGGTGGCCAGGTAATTCATATGTTTAATTTGGGTCAATATGAGGTCCTTGCAGAGTGATTCCTATTCTTTGTACTTTACCAAAGCTGTGCTCACAAGTTTCCAAAAGTTTGCTCTATGTTGAATCCAATGGCTTCTTCATAGCTTCTTTTTTTTTTCTTCATATTTTATTCATTTGTGTTGGAAGGGATTGCATTCTTTGGGGTTTGACTCTTCTCAGTATCTTCTTTTCCAGCTACTCTTCCTCTACCTATCTCTTAAGTCTCCCTCTAATCTTAAAAATAAATATAAATTTCCCAAGATTCTGCCCCTAGACTTAATTCTTCTGGTCTCATTATTTCAGTAATTACATCTGTTATGTAATTTATATTGGACATCTCTAAATGGAAAGCTTATCCACACCTCAACCTCTCAATGCACTGCTTTATCTTTTATCATTTTCTCCTCATCATGTTTCTTTAGTTCAGTTTAGTTCAGTTCAGTCCCTCAGTCGTGTCTGACTCTTTGTGACCCCATGAATCGAAGCACGCCAGGCCTCCCTGTCCATCACCAACTCCCGGAGTTCACTCAGACTCACATCCATCGAGTCAGTGATGCCATCCAGCCATCTCATCCTCTGTCGTCCCCTTCTCCTCCTGCCCCCAATCCCTCTCAGCATCAGAGTCTTTTCCAATGAGTCAACTCTTCGCATGGGGTGGCCAAAGTACTGGAGTTTCAGCTTTAGCATCATTCCTTCCAAAGAAATCCCAGGGCTGATCTCCTTCAGAATGGACTGGTTGGATCTCCTTGCAGTCCAAGGGACTCTCAAGAGTCTTCTCCAACACTACAGTTCAAAAGCATCAATTCTTCGGCGCTCAGCCTTCTTCACAGTCCAACTCTTTCACCTTTGCTAGTAATCTTAATTCTTTAATACTTTCCATACCTTCCTTACCCCTTCTTATGAAACTTTTTAAATGGTTTTAGAATATGAAATTATAATATATAAATATATGTTTCTTAATATTTTATTAAGTTAGAAGATCAAAGGTGATGAGTATAAATAGTCATCTGAGCTATTTACAACATTATAGTTGATATGAAACTATGTTTACTTTCTATTGGTAACAAAGTTGAAGAATTTTTAATGGTGTTGTGATCAAATTTTCCCTTCCATGGACTACCTGAATCACAGGTAAAAATCCTTTATCTCAGGACTTCAAAGTACGATCCCGCTTAAACACAGAGAAATTAGGTAGGTAATTTCTGCTTAATTATTCTAACCTGATGTTTTCAGCTGAAAAGTGACTTGTTAAAAAGTTGACAAGGAAACCATTAAACAAACATAAGGAGGACTTTAGATGACTTGTTTTTTAAAAGATAGAAGGCAAACATATAGGAACAAGTCTTATTTTCTTCTTGAAAAATCTCTCTGTGTTCTCCATGGTCCTGGATAGTTACATTGTTTGGTGTCCTTAGAGAGGTTTTTGGTTTTGTTTTAGCATTAAAATATTATTAGTTACTGCTGGAAATGCAGTTGGTTATATAAGTACTTTCTTTTTAATAATTTTGAGAAAATATTTTTTGTAATGGATTATTTTATGACTGGTCTCCATCTTGGGTAAATCAGTTACCTAGAACAAATTTTTATTGACTTACACTGTAGAAAAGCATCACCGACTCAATGAGCATGAGTTTGAGCAATTCTAGGAGATGGTGAAGGACAGGGAAGCCTGGTGTGCTGCTGTCCATGGAATCACAAAGAGTTGGACACAACTGAGCAACTGAACAACTGTAGAAAGGGCTTCCCAGATGGCTCAGTGGGAAACCTGCCAATGCAGGAGACAAGGGACGCAGGTTTGATCCCAGGGTCGGGAAAATCCCCTGGAGGAGGATACGGCAACCCACTCCAGTGTTCTTGCCAGGGAAATCCCATGGACAGAGGAGTCTGGCAGGCTGCAGCCATGGAGTTTTAATGAGCCGGACACAACTGAACACACATACATGCGTGCACTGTAGAAAATGGGCAGGAAAGAAACAAGAAAAGCTAATATGGAATTTAATATAAACAGGAAAACCTAAATTGTTTTCTAATTTATTTTGCTTATCTCTTTTATACATCATTCTTCTTGTAGAGCATTAGATGAAAATATAATACTTTGGTGAAAAATAGTTTATCTGTATAAAGAGTATCATAAATTTCCATTTCCATTTTAATTCATTCTTTGGAAACTATGAAAGCGTCCCTCTTAAAAGTGAGGTTAAATATAATGTTGCACGGATAAGAAATCCAAGACTTTCAGAATCAGAAGGGCCAGAGTGTCACACCAATGGATACTGTTCTGAGACCTTATTATTCTGTTAGTAAAAGAATCTTGGGGGAAGAGTCATGTGATCAGGAAATAACTGGTTGTTGATGTTGTTGTTGTCTTGATTTTGAATTTGTTTCAACTGGCCTTGAAGTTGAATATAAGTGAATTAGGTTCTTCAAAGGAAAGGAAAACACTAAGCCAGCTAAATTTTTTTAATTTTAAAATATGTATTCATTAAGTATAATAGAAGGAGGTATAGATTTTCATGAGATTCTTTCCGAGTTGGCACATTTTCTATAAAAATATTGGGAGGCATAAGGTTTTTTTTCCCTTCTTGATCCCATGCATGAGAACTTGAGCAAAAGTAATTCCAAGGTGACACATTCTTCCATATACCAGCAAAACCTAAGTCAAACAAAATGTAAGTGCTGATGAAAATTATATAAAGCAGACTGTTCTACAGTGTTGAATGTATCTATTAACTTGCCTTTTAACTTTTATAAATGACTTAATGTACTTCTTGTACCTCTAAATTATCTGTTATAGATATTCATATAAATTCATTCATTAAATATGACCTTAACTTGGAAAATATTGTATAAACTATGCTAATTCTCTTGGATACACTTTGAGTTATATTAGTTCTCTGAACTCTATAACTTATTTTATTCATTTTAGCATAAAGTGTATCTAATATTAGTAGCATTTTATTCATTTTTGAGCCTATCTGGATTTGCTATCTTATCATTTCTTTTACTACATAAGCTGAAGTGTATCCATTATTTGTTTGCTCACGTTTTCTTTTCTTCTGTGAGTTTAAAAATTCAGTTCCAAGACACCCTCTGTGCCATCTGTGTATTGCCATCCAAAACACAGCAAGGTTGCAATTCTTTCTCTATCCCATTCCACTGCCACCTTCTTCCTGTGGCACCACTGCCTTGAAGCTGACACCCCAGGGTATTTTGTTGACTCCCTGGCTTTGCAAAACCTGATTTATTAATAATTTTAGAGTTTTCATCCTTATCTCCTCTATGTTAATAGGTTGAATCCAGATTTATCATTCCTTTTAATTAATCTGATTAACCTTCCTAGGCTCACATAAATCCCCAGTGTAAGTTTCTTGTTTGAAAGTAGAGAAGCCCCAATTTGAAGGTCTTTTCAGGTCATCAGTAGGATAAAATTAAGTTGACTCACTAAAAAGATCTGCTCATTCCTATCACAGCATTTCTTTCTTTCTACCTTTAAACTCTACTCAGCTCTTAGCAAGAATGTTCTCTTCCCTTCATTCAATCCTTATTATCTTATACACAAATCATTTCTGTGCCATGCAGTTCTTCAGCACCCACAGAAACCCACTATATTCTACCAATTTGTTCTATGAGATATATTGCTTTTTGATATTTTTCTGTCATGTTTAATCTAGATATGTACTTCTTGCCCATAGCTTCTAGAGTCTTGGAGCTTGTCTGACTTGAGGGTTGGCTAATTCCTTCATAGTTTTGCTCAAATGTCAGCTTTTTAAAAAGACTTAATATTTCAAATGCTATTTGCTACTCACCTGTCTTCTCACCCAGGGTGCCCACATTCCTGACCCCCTTAGCCTGCTGAATGTTTTATGTTTGACTTGTCACATTCCACAACACATTGTAAAGTTTGCTTATATTTTTATTATGATGTTGCCTAATGTCTGCCTTTATCATTAGAAGATAAATACCCCAAGGACAGAGAATTTTATTTTGTTCACTAATATATCCCATGAAGTTAGAAGAGTAGTGAATATAATATGTAATCCAGAAATAGTTGTAGAATGGATGAATAATGTCAGTCTTCTACAGCATGTCCTGTTGTCGTGCTGCTAAGGATATAGTGCAGTGTGTTTCCAAAAAGGTAGTAAAATTTAAGTTGGATAGATATACAGTCAGAGAAGAAGGAGGAGGATGAGAAGAACAGAGGAAAGGGGATGAAAAACAGGGAGAAATAAAGGAAAAGAAAAGAAAATTGATGCCTTTTAACTTTAAATCTTGCTTTGTTAGTGTCATATCTCCCTGGTTCACAGTCACAGGTTCATAATTCCAATAGTTTTTTGAAAGTTGTTACAAAAAGCATTTAGTTGCTTCTATACTACTACTAGACAGTGATTCCATTTTGTTTGTCAAGATCAAATTTGAGAAGGAAAGCAAAACTATGAGAGGGAGAGAAAGAAGATACCTAACTAGCCATATCACCTAAATCACTGGGACTAGGTAACATTTAGACAACCCTCATGCATAAAGAATGTGCTGTTTTCCTTTTATCTTCAATGTGTTGGCATAGGTATTCAATATTTTACATATACATGATAGGATGGTTCATTAAACAGGTTGACAAGGCTGGAAAATGAGAAGTTAAATGAATCTGGTGAAGAGCATAAAAATCTAGTATAGCTCATCTCAACAAAAGGACTGTTGTTCTGGAAAATCCAATCTGGGATTCAATGCATTCTTTATGCACGAGGGTTGTCTAAATGTATTACATAGTCCCAGTGATTTAGGTGGTATGGCTGGTTAGACAGGCATCTTCTTTCTCTCCCTTTTATAATTTTGTTTTCCTTCTCAAATTTGATCTTGACAAACAAATGGAATCACTGTCTCGTCATTGGGTAGCATATAGAATTTAAAACCTACGCTGATGGCACTCACGACACATTTCACAGAAGCCATAACAGTACTCTGGCATGAGGAATCTTATAATGTGTTCTGAGTGTTGTTGTCCTGGTGATTTCCCGGATGGCCTTGAAATACTAAGGCCACAAGGGCATTTGCATTTCCTTTGTGCAAATCTATACATACTGTGTTTAGTGTCTTTTGAAGACTTTTCAGAGTAAAATGATTTTATTGATGTCCAGAGGTTATCAATTCAGCATCTACTATTTGCTTTGACTTTCAGACAACCACACCAACCGCACTCTCTACACTTCCAAAGAGCTATCAGGAAAAGTACGAATGAAAAGTCAGAATGCGTGTTTGTTCATAGGAAAGAGAGACATGGGATATAAATCACTCCATCATTTTAGTGAGCCAATGTAGGATGCACTATAAGTAGTTCTTAAGAGCCATTAGGTAATAACACATTGCCCTTTTCAAAAAATGAATTATATGAATAGTGGGTACATTTAAATTTCAAGAATCCAGTTCTACACTGGAAGTTACAATCATTAAACCTGGTTAGGTTTGGTAGCCTTTTGTCATCATAGTGTGCTCTGTTTACTGAGAAGTCAGTGCAGCTGGTAGAGTGACTTCAAATAAGAAGCCACTCTGCCATCTTGAAGTAGCCTATTGGATGGGATATTGAGTTCGGTTCTGCCCACATATTTGTTGTCACTCCACAAAATCCCAGCTCTACACCCACAGCCAATTAGAATATGCAAATAAAACTTCTAAAATAGTCAACAAAAAAGCAATAAAAATACAAGCACTTTGTTCTCAGCTATGAACAGTAGAGAATATGTACTTGCTTTTGAAGACTATTGGGAATAATTCCCAGGAGCTGATACTGACTTCTGTCTTTGTCAGTGCTAATATATAAAAAATTCTTAATGTTTTATTGTAATTAAAATTCTTTTTGACTTTCATCACTGTTAAACCCTCTGAATCTAACCCCCATTTAGATAAAGCTCTTTTTAAGATTCACAGTTTTGTTACTCATTCAATTGCTATTCCCACCAGATGGCTTTTTTGCTACCTTATGTTTAAAACTTTTTTCTTATCACTTCATCTCGCTCCTCCTCCATGCAATGGAATACTCACTCAGTCAGTGATACTCTGAAGTTAAAGTTTAAAACTCAGAAAATAAATGTATTAAGAAGATTTTTGTAGGCAGTTTTATATCTTTATTCAATAAAAAGATTAAGAATTTTCATATTTCTTTTCCTTTTTGCTACTTTGCTTTTATGATTGCTTCCATATGGGCAGAATTATTATTAATGGTTGATGACAGGATCATCTGGAACTTTATGATAATCCAAGAAAGATGAAGAAGAGAGTCTTTGGGTTTTTTTTTTTTTTCTTCATTTATTTTTCTGTGCTATTTTGAGAAGCTTTATAGGTAACTTCAAGTGTTTAATGTCTAAAATGTTGTCTTTTGAATTTCCTATGTTAATTATCTATGCAGTCCCCATATATAATCTGTAGAAATATTGATGAGTGAAGATTATTTACTAAAAAATTGATCCATATTGACTGTGTGGATTTATTAGTATTTTACCTGATTTCTGATTTACATACTAGCTTTAGGCTTATAGCAAGTTTTATTTAAGTTTTAAGACCTTGGTGATTTCATGAAATTGGAGTTTTGAACAAATCTGGGCTGAATTTCAAGTTTGATGTATTACTTCAGGCAGAAACCATGTAAAGTTTGGCAGTGTGAGATGAGTTTTGAGTTTAAGTTTTCTGGTTCATTTAAACCTGGATCTCAAAGAAATCCTCCAGGGATAAGAACCCACAGGAACTGAAGCCACATTCACTATAAATATTTTCAAGATAAAAATATTTTCTGACCTCTAACTCAAATTCTTTTTTATATATTAACACTTACAACGTTACTGTCCAAAGCAGTCATCTTTTTACAGGCTATGGTGACAAATTACTACCTGAAGACCATAAATTGACTGTAGCATTATTAAGAATGATTTGGCTGAAATGCAAAATTAGTGAGAGTTTTTCAGTTATTAATCCCATTTTTCCAGCATTATTAATTCCCATATTTATATTGCACTTCTAGCTTGAAAAATCTGAAAACTAAAATATCCTAGGAAAGGGAAGTTGAAGAGAAATCATTGCTATGTACCTGTTTTAAAAGATACCCAGTTATAAGAATTAGAACAATAATAGCCCTTTAATTTAGAATATATCAAGCTCATGAGTTTTGTTTTGAAAATTATACATACATTAAAAACAATGGTTTTTATAAAGTTTCATCAGCTCCAAGCATCAGTGTGTTAACTGAGCTGGGAGGCAGTAGAATTTGACTTCTGAAGAAAAAAATTATTGATATAATACACTTAAATGTTTCTTAATACCTTTTTAATAAATAAAGGAACTGAGATAAAATCAGAAAGCTTTTAGAAAAAAACTCAGAAAAAAGCAATTGAAAAGAAGTTTTATCTAGTGCATGCTTAGAATAAAAATATTTATTATCATTTTCTGTTTGCTTTGGTCTATTTGAATTGTGATTAAACATTCTTTAGAAGTAGGAAATAACACACTGTTATGTATGATTTTATTCCATGTTTAATGTTCCTTTAGGAAATATCTTCTGTGAGAAATGTAACTTTTTCAGGGAATATACTTTTACGGGAGTAGTATACTTACTATTTCTTAAGGTGAATTTTTATTGAAATTACTTGGTAAGACTCTTATTTTCAAACTAAAGGAAAAATCTCAATTAGGAAGTTTGCTGCTGCTGCTAAGTTGCTTCAGTCGTGTCCGACTCTGTGCGACCCCATAGACGGCAGCCCACTAGGCTCCCCCGTCCCTGAGATTCTCCAGGCAAGAACACTGGAGTGGGTTGCCATTTCCTACTCCAGTGCATGAAAGTGAAAAGTGAAAGTGAAGTCGCTTAGTCATGCCCGACTCTTCGCGACCCCATGGACTGCAGCCTACCAGGCTTCTCCGTCCATGGGATTTTCCAGGCAAGAGTACTGGAGTGGGGTGCCATTGCCTTCTCCGATTAGGAAGTTTAACCTCAGTCAAATATCTCATTTAATATTCTTAATCATTCATACTAGACTCTAGGTGTTTTTTTGTTTTTTTTTAAGGCTTTAGGTAGTGACATACTGTTCATGGGTTTGAACAGCCTTTAAAAAAAAGAAAAAAAACCTTTTTAAAAAAAGAAAGCTGCACACCAAAGAATTGATGCTTTTAAACTGTGGTGTTGGAGAAGACTCTTGAGAGTCCCTTGGACTGCAAGGAGATCCAACCAGTCCATCCTAAAGGA
The DNA here is from genome assembly GCF_019923935.1 of Bubalus bubalis. Classification (NCBI taxonomy): domain Eukaryota; kingdom Metazoa; phylum Chordata; class Mammalia; order Artiodactyla; family Bovidae; genus Bubalus; species Bubalus bubalis. Next base: position 85,727,821 of record NC_059158.1, read on the forward strand.
GGTCAGTCCTGGGTGTTCATTGGAAGGACTGATGCTGAAGCTGAATACTTTGGCAATCTGATGCGAAGAACTGACTCATTGGAAAAGAGGCTGATGCTAGGAAAGATTGAAGGCAGGAGCAGACAGGGACGACAAAGGATGAGATGGTTGGATGGCATCACTGACTCAATGGACATGAGTTTGAGTAAACTCCAGAAGTTGATGATGGACAGGGAAGCCTGGCATGCTGCAGTCCATGGGGTCACAAAGAGTCGAACATGACTGAGTGACTGAACTGAACTGACTGAGATAGTGACACTCACTTTGTCAAGTTATAAAATGTAGGTCAAATACATTGGTTGAATAGATGTAAGTGGACCTTGTCAACGTAAAATAACCTTACAAACAGAGTTGAGATTGAACTGACAAATTACTAAATCAAAATGCTTCATATTTCATGATTGTTGACAAGACCTCTATATGTCATCTCTGTCTGTAAAATGACTAAAAGCTCTACTAGTCAAGATCATATAAAGTCAAGGAGTTGTACAAGGATATCCTCAAATTTCAATGTTTTAATGCCTTCCAAGGACAAGGCATCTTTGAGCATTTTTGTTCCTTGAATGTCAGAAACGAGATGGGTAAAAATCAATGATCAGTAGCACTTACTACTCTTGCAGGGTGTTGGGATCCGCATCTTAGCAGAACTGCCCTGTCAGGCTTTTTTTCTGGAATCACAGGTCATTGTGGTAACTAAAAGTACTGTAAATTAAAAATAAAACTGTATGGGTGAAACTAAAATTGTCAGAACAGACCTGGTGAGAATGTGATGATTAGAGCTAGGAAGGACTGGAAACACCTGCCATGGTAGGGAATCTTGTTTGTCTGGAAAGAACTTAAATACAGTGAATAAAAAGGGAAAATACCAGAACCATGGAGGTGAAAAAGTTGGTGTTTAATCTTAAAAGTTTGTATGGGCAGCAGTTACATATCTTTAAGAAACTATTAAAAATTAGCATTTGTTTAATCCAGTAAGAATGATATCATTTTCCTTAGCAATTTGTAACTTGGGACTGATTTATAGAACATTCACTGAGGTAAACCAATATGGTGTTTTAAATCTTCTGTGATTTGGGATATAAGTAGTCAGATGTTTTTGTCAGTTTTTCAAAACATGACAGTTCAGTTCAGTCGCTTAGTCGTGTCCAACTCTTTGTGACCCCATGAACCACAACACGTCAGGCCTCCCTGTCCATCACCAACTCCCAGAGTTTACCCAAACTCATGTTCATTGAGTTGGTGATGCCATCCAACCATCTCATCCTCTGTCATCCTCTTCTCCTCTCGCCTTCAATCTTTTCCAGCATCAGGGTCTTTTCAAATGAGTCAGCTCTTCTCAACAGGTGGCCAAAGTACTGGAGTTTCAGCTTCAACATCAGTCCTTCCAATGAACACCCAGGACTGATCTCCTTTAGGATGGACTGGTTGGATCTCCTTGCAGTCCAAGGGACTCTCAAGAGTCTTCTCCAACACCACAGTTCAAAAGCATCAATTCTTCTGTGCTCAGCTTTCTTTATAGTCCAAATCTCACATCCATACATGACTACTGGAAAAAACCACAGCCTTGGCTAGACAGACCTTTGTGGACAAAGTAATATCTCTGCTTTTTAATATGCTGTCTAGGTTGTTCATAACTATCCTTCCAAGGAGTAAGCGTGTTTTAATTTCATGGCTGCAATCACCATCTGCATTGATTTTGGAGCCCAAGAAAATAAAGTCAGTCACTGTTTCCCCATCTATTTGCCATAAAGTGGTGGGACCGGATGCCATGATTTTAGTTTTCTGAATGTTGAGCTTTAAGCCAACATTTCCACTCTCCTCTTTCATTTTCATCAAAAGGGTTTTTAGTTCTTCTTCACTTTCTGTCATAAGGGTGGTGTCATCTGCATATCTGAGGTTAGTGATATTTCTCCCCACAATCTTGATTCCAGCTTGTGCTTCTTCCAGCCCAGCGTTTCTCATGATATACTCTGCATATAAGTTAAATAAGCAGGGTGACAATATACAGCCTTGACGTACTCCTTTTCTTATTTGGAACCAGCCTTGTCTAACTCAGTGAAACTAAGCCATGCAGTGTAGGGCCACCCAAGATGGACAGGTCCTGGTGGAGAGGTCTGACAGAATGTGGTTCACTGGAGAAGGGAATGGCAAACCACTTCAGTATTCTTGCCTTGAGAACCGCATGAACAGTATGAAAAACATGACAAAGGGGTGTTTTTGTGAGGATGATGTTTTTCCTATTTCTTCATTGATTAGTGTACCAGCTCAGTTAGTAAAGAATCCTCCTGCAATGTAGGAGACCTTGGTTTGATTCCTGGGTTGGAAAGATCCCCTAGAGAAGGGAACAGCTACCCAGTCCAGTATTCTGGCCTGGAGAATTCCATGGACTATACAGTTCATGGAGTTGCAAAGAGTCAGGCACAACTGAGTAACTTTTACTGAAAACCAATGACTTCTGGGTATCAACATTTGGGAGATATGGTGAATCCAACAATTATGTGGAATTTGAAGTAGAAAAAGAGAAAATGGCTCTTCTTGTAGTAATCCATTTCACCAGAATTTAGGTAAATGTGAAATGTACTGTGTAATTTTGTAGCAGAGGGAGTTTCAGCTTCAACATCAGTTCTTCCAATGTGACAAATTACAACTAATTTTGTCACATTAGTACTAATATATGTGAAGAAATATTATAAAATACATTCTCTTTAGACATACTTCTTGATAATGTGTCTTACTGTTTGTTCTGTGATTAAGGTTTTTATGAATGACATTCTGGAGGGGCACAATGTAAATTCTAAGAACTTCTTTATAGTGAGTCATTCTTATTTTTATGTTTGTTGTCATTGTTGTCAATTTGCTCCAAACTACTAAAATTTTGGCCCCTTATAGTGTCTGTTGATGTACCAGGTCACTGCATGAAAACGTTGTGTACTTGTAATTTTTAATACCAGAGATATGATGACTCTGTTATTCTAGTCATTGAGCTTACATTTAGATTGCAGTTCTCAACCAAGTTTCATTTATATTAGTAAGTTAGTGTTCTGTCATTTTCCCTTTTCCCATTTGCTAGCATTCTATATTATCTGATATAATTTTGATTTCAAAAATAGCTTCAGATTTGTCTTCCTTATTTAATCTCGAGTGCATGCTAAGTTGCTTCAGTCTTGTCTGACTCTTTGCAACCCCTTGGACTATAGCGCCAGGCTCCTCTCTCCATGGAATCTTCCAGACAAGAATACTGGAGTGGGTTGCCATGCCCTCTTCCAGAGGATCTTCCAAGCCCGAGGATCAATCCTGCATCTCTTATGTCGCCTGTATTGGCCGGAGGGTTCTTTGCAACTAGTGCCACCTGGGATGCATTCAGGTTTTTTTGTTGTTGTTGTTCTTTTTGTTCTTTTTTCTCTTTTCCTTCCTTTCCTTTTCCTTTTCATTATGTTATTATTTAGGAACTACTCTTTCTAGAGCTTAATTTAAATTATTAATTTGGGTGAATAAACACTCAAGGCATAAAACACAAAATGCTGAAAGCAATATAAAAGATGCTCTCACATCTGTTCTCCAGCCATCAAGTTCCATTTGATGATAGACTCTATCATCTAGAAAGAAGGAAGGAGGGAGAGGAAAGGAAATTACAGAAATTGACAGATCAATCAATGAAATCATGTGTCACAAACAAGAGATGTGTCTTCACTAAGTTTCAAATGTACTGTCAACCATAGAGAGTTCTCTCTGTCTCTGTTCTCCTCTTTTCTAGTAGCAAGTTAATACCACGGGGCAGTGTGGTGAAAGGATGGAAGCCTAAAATGAAAACATCTGTACTGTGTAATCATACAGTTAGTTGAATTGCAGATAATTTGTCTAAAATGTTATTCTGTCCTCTCTGAAAAAAATTATTTTTTTAAAATTTTGTTCTCAAGAGGAAAAAGGAAAGAAGAAAGAAGAAAAAAAGAAAGAAAGCATTTTGTTTTTACCAAGGAATGAAATATGAAAGGTATAATATGCAAAATAGTGTAGTTAACAAAAAGCATAAAATATGCAAAATATATTGATGCAATTAATAAACAGATTCTAGTTAACAATTAACTTCTAAAAATAAGAAAAATAGTTTTTTAAAAAATTTATACTCAATAAAGAAACTAGAGATAAATTTATATAATCTTTAAAATACAGAAAGGAAGTGAGAGAAAGCCCATTTTACTATTATTCTATTAACAAATACAGGATCAAAATTAAAAGAAAAATTAAAACAATTCCTTCTCTCTGTCACTGTTATACGCATTGCTCTGGACCATTTTTAGGTCATCTTGATCTTAACTATTCAGACCACTCCTGGTTCCGGGTCCTTTCATTCTTCGAATCTGTGTCTCAGTGACACAATCACCCAGAGATGTGGCTTTCAGGCTCAGAGCATCTGTCATAATTTGGACCTTTGAAGTTACCTCCTGATCTTGAAGACAGCATTTGGAATTCTCCATTCAATCACTTTGAACTTCGGTTATCCCATCAAAAGTGATAAAGTAAATATGTTTCCAAAACAAAGTTAAATCCAACCATCCTCTGCATCCATAAATCTTTTTCACAGGCAGTAAGATTGCTTCAAAGAAAATAAATTATTTTAGCTGTAAGAAAACAAGGATTTTTAATCTTTAAACTAGGTTTTAGAATCTTATACATATCCTACTTTGCTTCAAGGAAATCTGAGGATATTTTATAAGTGGAGCTAACGTATGAAAGTACCTTGAAAAATGTGAAGTGTTCTGTAAAGTTTATATAAATGTAAACACCATTGTTTTTATGGTATGTGTTGATAGCTATCCCTGTTTCTTCAGAAGGTCACCATAGAGATTATGAAAGTTCAGATTTTCATTCTGAAAATTTGTAAGCTGAAATCAATTAAAACTATTGACTAACATTGAATTAGTCCTTTACATGTTTGTAAAACAGTAGTGATAGAGGTACAAAATAAATAACATGCAGCACCAATATATATAGATATAACAGAGTATGTGGAATGTAACATTATATATTAATAAAAATATATAATGACCCTATTTAATATATAATAAAAATACATAACAAATTAAAAATTATTTTGCTTTGTTTTTTAACTTACCATTAACATACCATATGTATAGTGTAACCATACCAGTATGCTGTTGTGTAATACCAACACCCTTCCTCTGAAGCATTGCTTGAATTTTACCTTGAGAATATTCAGTTAACTTATGTCTGGTATGCATGACCAATTCATTATCAAATTTTTTTATTTTATTAATAATTTATTTTAATTGGCGGATAATTGCTTTACAGTATTGTGTTGGTTTCTGCCATACATCAGCACGAATCAGCCATAGGTATACATATGTCCTCTTCCTCTTGAACCTTCTTCCCACCTTCCACTCCATTCCATCCCGCTAGGTTGTCCTAGAGCACCGGTTTGAGCTCCTTGCATCATATAGCAAATTCCCACTGGCTAGCTATTAGGTTGGTGCAAAAGTAATTGTGGTTTTTCATTGTTGAACTTTGCTGTTTGATATTGGAATGCATTCTTAAATAAATGTAGCTATGCTATGCACCATTTTAATGTATATTTCTTGCATTCTTTGCCAATGATTTATTAGTTGCTGTTTATTTTATATTTATTTTAGACTAGGGAAATGATATTAGATAAAAAGCAAAGTTAAGCAGTTTTTTTTTATTCAAGTTCAAAATGAGCAGTAAAGCAACGGAGGCAACTCATAACATCAACAATGCATTTGGCCCAAGAACTGCTAACGAACATTCAGTGCAGTGGTGGTTCAAGAAGTTTTGATAAGGAGATGAGAGCCTTGAAGATGAGGAGCACAGTGACTGTCCATGGAAAGCTGACAGTGACCAATTGAGAGCAATCATCGAAGCTGATCCTCTTGCAACTACAGAAGAAGCTGTCAAAGAGCTCAATATCAATCATTATATGGTCACTTGGCATTTGAAGAAAATGGAAAAGCTGAAAAAGATTGATAAGTGGATGATTCATGCTGCTGCTGCTGCTGCTTAGTCACTTTCAACTTTGTGCGACCCTATGGACTGCAGCCTGCCAGGCTCCTCTATCCATGGAATTCTCCAGGCACGAATACTAGAGTGGGTTGCCATGCCCACCTCCAGGGGATCTTCCTGACCCAGGGATCGGAGCTGGGTCTCCTACATTGCAGGCAGATTCTTTAATGCTGAGCCACCAGGGAAGCCCGGGTGCCTCATGAGCTGAACGCAAACCAAATATATCATCGTTTTGTAGTGTCATCTTCTCTTATTCTATGCAACAACAGCAAACCATTTCTCAAACGGATGGTAACATGCGATGAAAAGCAGATTTTATATGACAACTGACACCTTAGTGGTTAGACTATGAAGAAGCTCCAGAGCCCTTCCCAGAGCCAAACTTGCATCAAAAAAAGTTCATGGTCACTGGTAGTCTGCTGCCAGGTCTGACCTACTACAACTCTCTGAATCCCAGTGGAACCATTATATCTGAGAACTATGCTCAGCAAATCATTGAAATGCACTGAAAACTGCAATGCCTGCAGCCGACATTGATCAACAGAAAGGGCCCAGTTCTCCACGACACAGCCAACCACATGTCACACAACCAATGCTTCAGAAGCTGAATGAATTGGGCTACAAAGTTCTGTCTCATTCACCGTATTCTCCTGACCTCTCACCAACAGACTACCACTTCTTCAAGCATCTCAAGAGCTTTTTGCAGAGAAAATGCTTCCACATTTTCTCCAAGAAAATGCTTGGAGGCAGAAAATGCTTTCCAAGAGTTCATCAAATCCCAAAGCATGGATTTTTATGCTACAGGAATAAACAAACTTCTTTATCATTGGCAAAAATGTGTTGCTTCTACTGATTCCTCTTTTGATTAATAAAGGTGTTTTTGAGCTTAGTTCTAATGATTTAAAATTCACGGTCCAAAACCACAGTTACTCTTGTAACAGCCTAATATTTTACGTATGGTAATGTGTATGTTTCAATGCTACTCTCTCAGTTTGTTCCACCCGCTTTCCTCCAGTGTGTGCACAAGTCTGTTGTCTGTATCTGCATCGCCAATGCTGCCCTGGAAATAGGTTCACCAGTGCCATCTTTCTAGATTCCATATATATGCATTAAAATATACTATTTGTTTTTCACTTTCTGACTTACTTTACTCTGTATAAACCTAGGTTCTAGGTTCATCTACCTCATCTGAACTGACTCAGATGAATTCCTACTATGGCTGAGTAATATTCCATTGTATATATGTACCAGATCTTCTTTATCCATTCATTTGTCAATGGACATCTAGGTTGAGTCCATGTCCGAGCTATTGTAAATAGTGCTGCAGTGAGCATGGGATAGATGTGTCCTTTTCAATTATGGTTTTTCTCAGCGTACATGCTGAATAGTGGGATTGTTGGGTCATATGGTAGTTTTATTCCTAATTTTTTAAGGAATCTCCATACTGTTCCCCATAATGGTTGTATCAATTTACATTCCACCAACAGTGAAAGAAGGTTCCCTCTCCAGCATTTATTATTTATAGATTTTTTAAATCAAAAAGTATATTTGAAGTCTATAATATACAAGATTCAGAAAGAATTCCAAAAAATTCATGTCCTTGAGAGGATTTCAAACCATCATACAGAGCAAACTAACAGTTCAAAGCCCAGAACAGTGCTTCATGGATACACAGTGAACACAAGAACTATAGCATTTCTTGGCAGGTCTTGGGAAGGTAACAGAAAGAGAAAAGGAAATTCCCAATGAGGCACTAGAGTTACACAGAAAAATGTTGAGGAGGTGCTCCCAGTGACCAGCCCTTGCACAGGACTATGACTGGACCTGGAGTGCTTTCATTGTCTCCAAAGAAAAGACTTAGAAAAACTTTATGCAGGATCTAACACACAAAATCTCAGTCACCTTTAATAGCGCAAGATGGTCCCCACTGGTGCGATGGCATAAATGTTTAAAAAATTTAAACTAACAGCTAGAAAAAAAAGAGACATGGTGCCCCAGGTAGTAGGGCAAAAATAGAGAGCATCTAGGTGCATGTGGTTGGCAGTCCAGATGTTCGAGACAAAGTAAAAGTGTGATGGTGAGGAAGTATCTGAGGATCTGTGTTGACAGCACCTAGAAAAGGCAGTAGACAGTTGGGTTGGGATGAATCAGCTGGAAGGTGGGTCTTAGCCATTTAGCAGAATGTCTCACAGCCTTTGAGACAGGAAATGAGGTGAATGTAGTAACAAAGAAAGTTGGAGCCAAGGACAGGCCTGCCTACAGAGGAGGTTTGGAAGAGGAATCAAAGAAAGTCATCAGGGCAAAAGTGCATTTCTAAGAACTGGAACATACAGGGCAGAGGAAGCCCGAGACTCCTAAATAAGATGGGCGTCTGTATTTCAGAAGGACCTAAATGCCAGCAGGCATGGATAGATCAGGGGAAGTTGAGCTCACGTGCAGAAGCAGAGGCAGAACTATGTCTCTCAGGGCAGGAATCTGATGGAGAGGGATTTGGGAGCAGGAACTGGGCTGGATCTGATTTAGACCTGAGGAAATCAGTGTTCTTTTACCGAATTCAGCATAGATGGGTTGAAGGCAGGTAGACAACTTGATTATCTGGGTCTGAATAAGAGAGGGGTGGAAATTAAGATGCATTAGATGTTATTTTATATTCATCATTTCTTTTAGCCTCTTTGGAGCCCACAGGAGGTAAATGATTCCCTCATTTTCTGGATTAGTCTCAGTAAGACTAAATTACTTAACAGCCAGACAAATAATAGAAAACAGGGCAGACGGGGCTCTAAGCTTCATCTTTAATATTTGTCCACTGTGCTGTGTTGGCACTGACTCAGTTCGAGCGTTTCCTTTAGGGTTCTTTTTCGCTCGGAACAACTGGGTCAGATTAGGCAGCATTCTGCACGAAGCTAATGGAGTGTCGAGGCCTCCTGACTGAGTCAGAAAGCCTTTGTCAGCAAGTTCTACAGAACCCTGACTAAATGAAAACTACCAAGGCAAGCTCATCCTTTGAGAAATGTCAAAAGTTACAGGGCACTGATCATCTTAACATATAAAAGGGGTGCTTCTCTGTGCTAAAGAGCACTGTGGGGATGGATTGCTTGGTAGTCAACTAAGGAGGTCCACCAAGACCTCACTCAGCAAAGAGTCACACGCAGAGGGAGGAGGGACTTTGTAAAAGTGAACCAACAGCAACAGCACAGTTTTATTAACAGGTGTACATGTAGGTAGGTACACATACACACATGTACACACACAAACACTTATAGCCAGAATTGATGGTGGCTTGGCTACTAGCTTTTATGCTTAGAATTTTACAAAAGGGATTTATTATAGAAATATTCTACTTCGTGGAAGCAGGGACTAAGTAGAGTTATTCCATTTTTACAACTCTTTTCAAAAGCTACGCAATGTAATCCTGAGTTGGCCTCTCTTGACCTTACAGTAAAAGTGCAGTAATGGGTAGGCAAGCAAAAGATTTTAGATCCAGGCAGTGAAGTCGCAGAGTGTGTTTGTGATTCACTTTGAGTATTATTATTCTCATCTCTGATGTTGTTGTTTAAATCAGTCATTAATATCATTTGCTTTAAATACAGTGTGTGATCATCAAAGCATTATTTTCAAGTGTCACTCTATTTAGTCTTTGTACATATTTTCCCCATGTGGAATCTTAGTTAATTTAATATACATAGCTCAAATGTCTATATTTTCTTTCTCACCTGAATGACAGCAGGACCTTGACACCTCTGTGTGTTATTTCTGAGAATCCCTGGGTACTCAGCCTTCGCAATGCCCTGTGGCCATGTCTCATTGCCTCCTTCCTGTTCCTGACGATCACACTTTTTGCCTTGCACTGGTCACAAGGCACTGGTCTGTTACTGTTCTGATCCTGGACCGTGAATAGGGTCTCCTGCAAATCTCTTAGCAGCTGCTCCTTTTGGGACTCACAAACCCTCACCTACCACTCTGAGCTCCCATGTAGCTCAGGCAGAAAAAGCCACCTGCTGCAGACCAGAAGAACAGTCTCTAGCTCAGCCATGGTTGGGATTGAGTACCTTTTCCTTCACAGGTGCTTTTGATGGGCTCAAAAAAGACTTGAGTCCATACTGAAATACGAGTCTTTAACTCACTTGACCAAACGCCAATCATGCCACACATAATGTGGGCATACTTGCAACGACTTGCTGTTCAGATTTGGGTGGTCCCAAACAAAAACCACATTCTCCAAAACGCTATACTTTTTCACTAGAAACTGTAAAGGCTTTCAGTTTTCCTCTGAAAGGACTTCAAAATTTTATCTTGGGCACACTATGTCAAGGATAAATCCATAGGAAGGTGAAAATATGCTTCGCTGGGAATTTGTATACATTGTCATCTTACTGTTGAGTAGAAGACCAAATTCTAGGTCTACAACTGGTTTCAGCGAGATTCTTTCTTTCCAAGCTACAGAGTTTGGAGCATCTTCTTCCCAGAACTATAATACTTGGGTTTCTATTTAGTTTTGTTTTTGTAGATGTCTGAACCTATGGATATAATTGGGTCATAAAAAGTATACTTTCCCAAAAAAAGCTGCTTTAGTTGCTGAATCCTCAAAATGAGAATATGAGGCTCTAAAGAAAATGTTTAATTGTCAGTCAGTATGAGAAAACACAATAAAAATAATGGCATATGAGAAAATAACAGACCTCCTACTAAATCTTTTAGGAGTGGTCCTTATCCTATGACCCTTTGCTTCAGGAAGCCCCAACACCTCTTGCTGTCATTCTTTAAATTCTGAAGGTATTTCCTGATGCTTCCTACCTTCCTCTTATTAACCACCACTGTCCAACACACCCATTTCTCCTGGGATTTTATTTCCTGTTTTTGGAAAACAGTGCATCACCTATGATGGGTGAGCTTAACCGTAAATGGGGTTTCTCTGGTGGCTCAGATAAAAATACGCCTGCAATGAGGGACACTTGGGTTTGATCCCTAGGTTGGAAAGATTGCTGGAAAAGAGAATGGCTTCCCACTCCAATATTCTTGCCTGGAGAATTCCATGGACAGAAGAGCCTGGCAGGCTACAGTCCATGGGGTCACAAAGAGTTGGACACAACTGAGCAACTAACACTTTCACTTTTTCACTAACCATAAATGAATCATTTATCTTCTGAGTAACTTCCAATTGGCAACTCTCTTTTCATTCTATAACCTCTCACTTTTGCTTTATAAGAGCAGTCACCTTGTGTCATTTATTATACAGGACTCCACAAAATCCTCTATTTTGATGTAAATCGTATCTGATAGGGACCACAATGAAACAGACATCAAAAGCTATAAGACGGTAGATGTTAGGGGTTTATGTGTAACGGGCAGAAATGGATTTCTTATAATGATACATGCAAAAATTAATCTTGGTTTTTTTTGACAGCTGAAATTAATGTTGATCATGCGCCTCCATTCTATTCAATTAGCAGCTCATTGTGTTCAGAGTTTCCTTGGTCCAGTTCGGATTTAAGTGTGTGATTCCCTCCTTTCTCCTGAAGCCATGTCAGGAGACTTGTCAAGAGTCTTCATCCTCAGCCCAGGCTGGTATCAGTTAACAGAGTTGCACTGTTTTTCTTTTTGTTTGTTTTGTCACCAACATCAATCACAACAGACATCCATCCAAATGTCCATTCTTTACATACCTAAGTCACTGGCTCACACTAGTCACTCAGCATCCTCCTTTTCCTGACCACAGGCCCTTCAGATCTACTGGCTTTTGCTCACTAACTCTAAGCTCTGCTCAAGGAAAGTTCTACAGGCAGTGAAATGATTGATAGGGTGCTCTGTCAAGGTTGCTTGTCTAGACACATCACAGCCGTTTCCTGCTATTTCATACCATGTGAGATTGATTGTAAGTCTTGCCATCTCCCAGAGAGGGAGGCTCTAGTTCTGTTGGCTTAAAGATCCCCACAAACTAGCTTGAGGAACAGGAAAGACAAAGCTCCTTTTCAAAGGCTCACATCAATATCTAAATTTCTTAATCCTGTTTGTAACTCTTTATATTTATTTATTTACTTTTATTGAAATATAGTTGATATACAATGTGTTAATTTCTACTGCACAGCAAAGTGATTCAGTTACACACACACCCGCTGAAACATATATATATATTCTTTAAAAATTCCATTCCATTATGGGTACAGGATATTGAATATAGGTCCTTGTGCTATACAGTAGGACTTGTTTATCTGTTCTATATATGGTGGTTAACATCTGCTAAAGCCAAACTCCCAATCCATCCCTTTCCCACCCTCTTTCCCACTGGCAACCACAGTGTCTTCTTTTCTTTCATACCTGTCTCCTGTCACTATTCATATTTGTTAATTTTAAAAAGATTGTAAGAAAATTTGATTCTAACCAATCAAAGATTTTTCTATGACTATGGCTTATGATATAAGCTTTACGTTTTGAGTTCTACTAAGTAGAGGCTTTTGATATTTAAAGCCATGATTTTGAGGTTTAAAAAGATTACTGTTAAATTATCCATGCTGTGAGTTTTAAAAGTCCATTTCAAAACTCAAAACACTTCATTTCTGTTTACATAATCTTCCCCTGAGGGAAAAAGTGCCTGATGGCTAGTTTTCATGGCAAGGAGGGGTTTCACATTAATAAAGGATCACAGAGGGGAGAAAAACAGCATAGTTTTTCTTGTTTCAAAACACACCCCACAACACAATGGCAGGGCAATTGCAGTAATAACAGAAAATGAGGACTACATAATAGTGACTTAATGTTTCCAGATAAAGACATTGCACAAAATCAACATCTATGGCCATTGTCATTTCCCACAGAAAAACACCTTTTGTTATAAAACCACGAAAAGGTCATAACTAAAAATAAAGGACAGTTCTTTCTTTATAGAACATTTTGGGAGGAAAAAGATGCCATATTTTCCTGTTTATATCATTTATTCATATCCAGAGGGATAGAATACAACTTTGTCATGGGATGACACAGATCCATGAAGGAATCACTGCTTCTACTCAAGTCAAGTGAAACTTAAATGCTGTCGTATTACTGAGTAGAGTTTTTTTGAATGAGACTTCCTAGAATTTATGCTGTCAAGAATTGAGTGGGTTTCATGGTGGGTCAGATGGTAAAGAATCTGCCTGCAATGAAGAAAACCCTAGTTCGATCCCTGGGTCAGGAAGATCCCCTAGAGAAGGGAATGGCAACCCATTGTAGTATCTTGCCTGGAGAATTCCATGGACAGAGGAACCTGGTAGCCCATGGGGTCACAAAGAGTTGAATATGACTGAGCAACTAACACACACACACAGTAAAAAAGAACATAAGCTTAGGGCTATGAAATACACACATATTCAAATACAAACATTTATCTAAATTTCTGAGTCTGTTTACTTCTTTGAGAATTGAAAAGAATACTAACTATACATGTGATTGATATTTATCTTTAAAAATAAGGTAAAGTATGAAAAACACCCACCACATGGTAGTATTCAGTTAATATTAATTTATATACATTTCACTCTAAATTATAAAACTATGGAGGAAACATATATGCCATTTTATATTGGGTTGGTCAAGAAGTTTGTTCAGATTTTTCATAACATCTTATGGAAAAACTTGAACAAACTTCTTGGCCAACTCGATGTAACAACTGGGTATTTTTACCATGCTCTATACACTCCCGTTTCTCAAAACATTCAGATTTATATCACTGGATCAAATATGTCTTCTTTTTTAGGCAGGCAAGAGATAGTTGATGATGTTGAATAGAATAAAATGGCTAGAGGAACTAGAAAGATGTATGATTTTCTTAGGCTAAGTTCTGCTGTAATAGAATATGACACCACAATCTCTTATTTTTGCTCATGCTACATACATACACATCATAAGTTTGCTTCAGCTCTGTTCCTTATCCATCTTCTTTCTGGGACCAAAGAAGCATCCACCATCTGGGGAATCCTGATCTCTTGGCTGACGGGGAAATGCAGAAGGCAGAGCCACATGATGGTTCCTAAGGCTTCTGCTTGGAAGTGGCTTATGTCCCAATTCATTGGCCACAGCAAGTTAGTAGCCAAGCCTGATGCCACTGGGTTGAGAAGAAAAAAAATCCTGCAGTGGAGAGAGGTAACAAATACGGTGAACGGTAACACAATCTGACAAAGTGGGCAAAAGTAGATGAGTGTAAAGAGGGTAAGGTATTAATATAAACTATAGAAAATGGTGGGCAGTATTGGCAGCTGTCTACTCAGCTCCAATTATTTGCTGCCATGCATGATTATAGACCCAGTGGTGCCAGATAGAGGTTTTCAGAAGAAGCTGAGGACTGGGGACTGTGTCTCTTCATAATTCTCTGAGTCAAACCCAGCTTCTGGATGGATCCTGGCCCTCTGGAACACTAATACCAGGTGTAACATAAGAATATGCCAGGACTGGAAAGAATATACACTCACTGTTGCTAAACACCACATTTGTAAGACAGGTTGGGATCTGGTCTTTTATGTAAAAGATTTTGTATCTCCTGATATCATCAATATATTCAAGTATTTTAAAAACACCATGCCAGACTTATAAAATATGATATGGGCAAAATCTGACTCACTGGCCACAGTGTCTGAATGTGACGATGCTGTAGTTTGGAATCTCTCCACTGTCCTGAACTGGCAGCTTCTGAAAGGGGGTATTCATACACACCATCTGATTGCTACATGATGGATGAGTAGGCTGTTTTCTTGTTCTATTGTCTGGGAATGCCAGCTTCTAAGGACCTCATTTTTGTGTGACAGACAAGTCTAGAATGTTTAGATAGAACGTAAAGGATTTTTTCCACCACACAAAACATTTACAATGATAGAATGAATAAAAGTGAACAGTGATCAACTGGTATTTTACATTCTTTCTAAATTTGAATTTGTAAATGTTCAGAAAGTCATAATGCAATGGAAATGTAAAAGTTCGAAATTATAAAGATGGCTGACATCATTATTAATGCAGTTTTATATTTAACGTACCGGAGAAACCATGGCAAAAAAAGTGTGTTAACTGGATGTAAAGCTTGGGCTATCAAACAATTGAAGTTAAACAAAGGCTAGTAGCCGTAATAAGAAATCACTCACAGTAAATTAAAATCAGCTAATTGAATTTCATTTTTCCTTTTATATCTCAAACGATCTTGCATTTTGTGTTTTGAGCATATGGAGATAAAGACCTTCCATCCTCCGTATCTGTCTCTTAGATATCCTAGTCCTTGCTGTGGTCTAAAATTAGGACCACAAAGGCCACATTTGATGTATGAACATTTGGTAAAGGGGAGACACTGCATTCTATCTATCCTTGTATCTTCATCACCCGGCAAAGTGTATGACACAAAATAGATGCTCAATATCTTATTAGATGAATTCGTATTCAGGATAATATAGATTTTTTTTTATCAAAACAACTGCCTCCCCCATTTAATATGCTAAATATTTAGCAACATAGATCCTGGAGAACAAGAGTGCAAGTTTAATTTATTTTACTATTATTGTATTTGGATCTCCTGGCCTGAA
The DNA here is from genome assembly GCF_019923935.1 of Bubalus bubalis. Taxonomy (NCBI): domain Eukaryota; kingdom Metazoa; phylum Chordata; class Mammalia; order Artiodactyla; family Bovidae; genus Bubalus; species Bubalus bubalis. The sequence continues at coordinate 85,743,432 of NC_059158.1, forward strand.
TGAATGACTGGGTTACTTAAAGATTTTAGCTACATCCTTTAGAGAAGTATTTTAGCTCAGTCTATCTGTAATCTATCATTTTATTTGTCTGCCTGTCTTCCTATCTGTATCCTTATGTGTAATAGGCATAATAAAAGTACCAGATGCCTGTACAAAGTTTTTTTCCCATATCCCATCATCTTTTCCAAATCTTACTGTAATTCTTTGAAATGGATGCTAACAATTATAATTTTATAGTTACATATAAGGATATGAAAGTTCAAAGGAACAAAGCCACTTGCTGAGATGAACATATCTTATAACTGAAAACACAAGTCAAGAAATCCTTAATTCTATTTCCATTATACGTTGCATTCAGTTTAGCTCTACTTGCTGCTTCAGCTGTTTTGTCACCAAGTCATATCTGACTCTTTGTGACCCCGTGGACTGTAACCCACCAGGGTCTTCTGTCCATGGTATTTCCCAGACAAGAGTATTGGAGTAGGTTGCCATTTCCTTCTCCAGGGGATCTTCTCAAGCCAGGGATCGAACCCACATCTCCTTCTTGGCAGGTGGATTCTTTACCACTGAGCCACCAGGGAAGCCTTAGTTCTACCTGCTGAATCCCTAATATATGATTTTTATAAATACACACTCTTTAACCAGTAACTAAATAAATGTGAAGCATTGCTTATCCTCATGAGCATATAAACTTCAAGGGGATATATCCTTCCAAGAAGGATATGAGAAAATAGAGTATTTGTATGTATCAGGTTTTCTTTTTTTTTTTTCTATATCGATCCTATTGATTTCAGAAGTCTTGGATCATTTTTGGCATTCTAGCTACTTGCATCAGAGGCATAGTCAGTCAAATGTCCTTTTAACTTCTAATATCAGTTCAGGAGAACAACTTCATACTGAAATAGAAAACGAATGTCTACATCTTCCTCACCACAGTCCCTCTCAATGGCTGTAGAATCTGATTACTTCAGGCTATCATGCCTACACCACCACTATAATAATTTTCAATGTCAACTCATGCTTCAACCTCTGTTCTTTCAAGAAATATTAGAATCATTTGGATCCATGATTTTTAATTTTTTTTCATATTTTCTATCTCGTTTTATTTAAAATCTTCCAGTTTCCTAATTCAGCTGTATCTAGTAAGATGTTCACATCACACCTTAACTTTCTTATTTCAGGAACTGTAATATAATTTCCACAAAATATATTTTTTAAATCAGCCTTTCCATGTTCATATTGTCTTGATTTTTTTCTATATTTTCAGTTATGTATTCTATTTATAGTACATTTAAATCTACTTATTTTATAGGCTTGATTTTATTGCTAAAAAATAAAACCATATGATCATCTCAATCGATGCAGAAAAACATTTCAAAAAATATTTCAACACCCACCCAGAATATAAATCAACTACCATTAGAGTAAACTTTTCACAAACTTTAGGCATCTTAAAAAAATTTTTATTGAAGTATAATTGATTTAGAATGTTGTATTAGTTTATGGTATACAGCGAAGTGATTTAGGTATGTGTGTGTATTCTTTCTCATATTCTTTTCCATTATAGCTTATTACAGGATATTGAATATAGTTCCATGTGCTATACAGTGGGACCTGGTTGTCTATCTATTTTATATATAGTAACATGTGTCTGCTAATCCCAAACTCCTCATTTTCCTGCCCCACCCTGTTTCTGCCTTGATAACATTGTTTTCTATGTCTGTAAGTCCGTTTCTGTTTCATAAATTTCATTCATGTCATATTTTTGTTTGTAGTGTTAATATTATTATTCTGAGAGTTTTATAGATAAACTAGCATATAATGTAGAAATAATTTTGTTGTTTTGGAAACCAGGATTCTTGGAGAAATAAACAAGATAGATTAAGTAAAAAATGGTAGTACTAAGTTTAAATTGTAAGTGTCTATATGAATTCATGGTGTTTTTATCTTTTTTAAAAATATTAGACTTCATCCACTAAAAAGTAAACTCTAAAAATAAGGACTAATCCAGCAATGATAAGCTTCTTGCCTGATATTTATAATCTCTAAGGATAATTTCCTACTAAAACAAACCAACATTCCTTGGAGAATGCTGATTTCACTCAGATCTAGAGTGGGGAATGTGAGAGTCATGTCAGAAAGTAAGGAAACTTAAAGCCACTAAGAACATAACAGAAAGACATTGGACCCAATTGATGTGTCTTTGGCTCCCACTAGCCAAAGATAGAATAGTCTAAACAAGAAAAAAGAATCATAATCTCCACAAATTCAAGCATGTTTAAATATGAGTTTATAATAATACTTAAATAAAATCTCATTCACTAGCATTTAAGATAAGCAACCCATTGCTTTGGAAACTGGAAGACAGAGATAACACTCAAACAGTTATCCCATTTTTCCGTATTAATTATACCTTTGGTTACCTTCTGTGACCAAGTGATTGATGAGGGTATTAAAAAAAAATTCCAGATAATAAATTAAAAATGAATGATAGAAATAAAATCACACCTTTGAAATCTCTATGAAATGAAGGATCTCATCATTGATTATAAACTTTTTATATAACAAAAAGAGATGACCGAATGTCTCATATCTCCTGATTAAAGCATACAACAGTGCCTAAGAAGTAGTAGTACAAAAAACTGGAAACTCACACCAGTCTCTGAATCTCATGATCTAATCATCTATTTACAGAAAATATAGGTGACAAAGAAACATGAAAAAACAGCATCATGCCCAACTATGGAAAATTCTAAGAAAAAATGACCCAGTTTTTAAAAAAAATATGTATATATAAAGCAATAAAAAGAGGGTTCTAGGTGTATAAATTAAAATTTATAGTTTAAAATCTGTAGATCAAAAGAGATAAGCTATAAACATACTAAATGCAGTGACTGGACTTTATTGTATCTCAATTCAAAGGACTTAAAAATCTGGAAAGCTTGTATCTTGACGGGATATCTAAGAAATACTGATAATTTGTGTAAGCATCATAATAATGTTGTAGTTGTAGTTTTTAAAGAAAATATATTAGAAATAAGCATGGAAATATGTGAATATGGAATATGTTAAATATTGAAGTAGGAAGCAATAATCCATGTGAAATAGCATATCTATATGTTCATTTCTAAATAAAATATTGCCAATAGCAATCTGTATTTGGATTATGAAAACTTGTCTAAATCTTACCGTGTAATCAGAAACCTTTGAAATAATCTTCTAATCAAAATACAATTAAATTGAGAACACCACACTTATGGCTAAATTTGGGGTTTAAGCTTTCTTTTTCAAATTGCAGAAATGTTCATCAGCAAGCTGTTGGCTAATGTGACCTTAGCTTTTCAGAAGACATTCCAAAAATAAAACACACTTTCAGTGAGTCATGGAAAAAAAAAAAAGTATCTTCCAGGGATGTTCCATGGGATTTAACCCTTCCCTTCAATTCAGTCAGGTGCCACTATATCTATTTCTATATATTCATTTTTAATGCTGTGTGTTACACAAACATACACAGTGTAAATGTACATATGTTAATTGATCTAGCAAATCACCTATTTTTCTCAGCTAGCAAGATTTTAGACAGGGAGAATTTACCATGTTTCAGTATTACCTATTACTCCAAAGTTGTTGATTTTCAAACTTAAACTAGAGTTATTAGAAAAATTTTAATTCTGTTTCAACTGAATCATTATCAAATACAGCATCTTTCCAGTAAAACTTAATAAGGACTTGTATTTGAAACTGTGTGAATTGGCCCTTAATTATAACATTAGAATTAAGATGTTAATGTTCTTTTATGTACTCTGTATTTCTTTTAAGAAATCCTTCTCCATTCCTGGGCCAAGGACATTATCTCTTTCTAATTATAGTTTTACCTCTTACATTTGGGTTTTAAAATCCATACAGAGACCATTTCTGAATATGTAATAAACAAGACTTTTGTTTGTTTCCTCTAGCAATGGTATAAAAAGACAAATCTAAAAAACAAACAAAAAACAACTGACAAAATAAAACAAAAGTAAAACAAACTCAGATACAGATAAGTGATTACCAGAGGGGAAAGGGGTCGGGAGGGACGAGCAAATGGGTGAAGATCAACTGAATGGTGATGGATGGCAACTAGAATTGTGGTGGTGATCACTTTGTATAGTTTATGATCACTATGTATAGTTTGTATAGTTGAACTATAATGCTGTACACCTGACATATATACATATATGTTTTTATAAACTTGAAAGGAACCATTCAAACAAAGGTTGTTAATACAAGGGGAGGAGTGTGGTAAGTCAGGATGACAAATTCAGGTAGACCATTTTTTGTCTATTTATTTGTTTGTTTTTTCTTGAACTTGAAGATGTTGATTGAAAATAGCAAACAATTTGGGTTAGTGAGTAGGTTGAAGTCATGGTTTAGTATTTAGTATCTAACCCACATATTCCTATTTAAAAAGCACGGTTACAAAAATTAGGGTTTTCACTCCATCTGTTTTAAACTGGTACTTGCGTAGTCAGGGTGTTCCTTTTAATATCATAAAATGCTTCTTGCTAAAACATGATGAAATCTTTATTCCTCAGAAAATAGAGATATTTTGTGGTATATTAGAAAATAATAGACTACAACTCAGTTCACTTAAAAATAATCTTCTTGTAAGTATCCTTGGTTATTTAGCATTTTGATATATCAACCTTTTAGAATGTACTCTTGGGTTTAAATATCTCATTCATCAAGAAAAGATAAAAATCTCTGTCACTTACACATTTAATTGTAGGCACTGAAAATAAACTATGTAACTTTACCATGTTTCATGCAGACTTACTACATTTTCTTAAAGTTAAGTGAGGATAGATATTAACATTACAAGGGCTTTTACTATAAGGTTTTTTGAAATAGCAAGCTCACACTAATGCACTGGATAAAAGAATGTCTAGGACTGGGAAAGATTATGATGATTAGTCCTGCATTCACATTGACAATGTAGAAACTGAGGCGCAGAACAGTTAGGTATCTTCTCTGAGATCTATAGCAAGTCTGTTTGCAATTTGGCAGAAGAACTTGTGTCTCCTGATGTACCTTCTTTTCAGTGAGAGTGATGTTATCACTGAATTTGAAGACAGGTGGGAGATAATAGACCTTTTTTTTTAATCATTTTTTAAGAATTTTGAATATTTTTATTTATTCTGAATATTTGGGGAAGGGAATGTTCAGGTTAATTGAGTGTTACCAGCTATTATATATATTATATGTTTATTATATATAATAAATTTGCAAATAATTAGAACATAAAATACTCTTGATGTAAAATTATATTTTATTTTATTTTATCTTTTAAAATGATTTAGAAAAGACTTAGGTAATTGTAATCCTTTTAAAACATCATTATAAATATAATTTTTAAATATTGAAATTTACCCTATATAAAGCTAGCAGATAATTAGATTGAACCTTAGCAAGTGTGTGACATTCCCTACAAGTCTTATATAAGAGAAAGCCATGAACATACTATTTGAACAGTATGGAAAGGAATACACTAAAATATGAAATTCGACCTTCAAACAATCTCAGTTCTTTAATCCCTACACTCTTTAGAAGTAACTATATTTTCTTAGGTGTCCTTCTAGATAAATTTTTAAAACAAGCAATATATTTTTAGAGTAGTTTTAGGTTCACAGCAAAATTGTGGTGATAGTACATAGATTTTTTCCTATACCTCCTGCTCCTACACATGCATAGCCTTCCCCATTATCAACATCCTCTACCAGAGTGGTAATTTGTTACAATTGTAGAATCTACACTGACATGTCATACTCACCCAAAGACCATAGTTCACATTAGAGTTCACCCTTGGTGTTATATTCTATGAGTTTGTACAAATGTGTAATGCCATATATCTACCATTATAGTATCATCAGATGTAGTCCACTGCTCTAAAAATCCTCCACGCTCCAGCTATTCATAATTTCCCCAACCCCCCCCACCCCCCACCAACTTCTGGCAACTATTAATCTTTTGTGTCTCTATAGTTTTTCTTTCCCAGAGCCAATTTCTTTTCTGTATTTAAAATTTTATGACATTCTGACTATTGAAATTGGGTTTCTATATGGTATGCCAGAAACATATCCACTGGGCAAAATGAAGTTATCCACCTACCTAGTTAATATGATTTTATAGAGAGTAACCAAAAATATATCCATAAGCAGAATCACAGGCATTTGAAATTAAAGGATACATATAAATTGGAGAAACACGTGTTTTATTCTAAACTCTCTATATATTAAGTAAAAATAGACTGACATTTTTTAACATAAATCAAACATATGTAATTTAAACATCTAAATGAGTGTTGTTCCAAATAAAGTCAGTACCATAGTTCCTGTTATACTACAACATTCAAAAGGAGTCTCACAATGCTTTTTTGAAAGTTCTTCCAGAGACACTTTATGAGCAATCAGTGAAAAAGGGAGTCTCATTATGTTCTAGTCACATCACTTCTTTGATGAAAAATTCATAAGATCAGCTTGTTCATATCATGTTCCCCACAGTGGGCTTTAAATGACTTCTGGCTGTTTCCGAGACCATGCCTACTCTCAATAGATAAAAATATCCATTACTGAGTATATTAAAGTTAAATTTTCACAAGTTCTGAAGGTAATGGCTAAGAGTCGTAAGAAACATGTTTGAACAATGGTCGAGTCACTGAGTCAGTGCTCTGCTTGCCAAGTAGTTGATTTTGAGGTGGAAACATTACTTAGAAGTATACTACCTGTTATGTTTCATTTAACAAGTCACAATTACTTCTCAGGAGCAGAGCAGATTTTGTTAAATGTGGCACAGAGTTTTAAGGTCAAGTATCAGTGTCAAGAGGTTATAGAGCTTCTTTTATATGTCAGTTAAAGAATTTCATTCTTTAAAGATCATCTTTAAAACTGTTGTCCTTTTCAGGTACTACTGAATTCATTCTCCATGAACAGCTATTATCTCACTCATCTATTCATTTAGATGCTAGGAATATAGCTAAAACAGGCATTTACCTCCTAGTGGAAGAAGCTGGCAATAAACACCCAAGTATAAAATACAAGGTCAGGTAGCAAGAATGTCTATGAGAAAAAATTAAGATAAGAGTCTACTGGAGGACACCATTTTAGACAATGTGATCAGAAAGTCTGCTTTGAGTGGTTGGCAAATGATCACCTATCTGAATGTGCACAGTTGGAATTACTGGAGGTAATTTTTTTCCCACAACTTTCCTACTGGAGGTAACAATTGCAAACAAAGGTCCTGAAGACCTTGAGAACAAGCAGGTGCCCGTGAGGCTGATGAGGAGAGAGCAGGGGCTGGTAGTAAGAGCTCCTTTCAGAATTCTGTATAGGAAAACAATTAATGCCCTAAACCTATGTATTAGCTCCATCAGTTATTATCTGTGTGCAATTTGCTTCACCTCTGCAGGTCTTGAATCCCTAGCTGCCCCAAATAAAAATAAGCACAACACCACCTAATGGATGTGGCAAGTAAAGAAGAGAACACAGCATTGGACAACATAGATCACTGATGATGTATCTAATGAAGGAAGAGAGAGTAGAGACATGAGGTTGGGTCTTTCTAAAAGCAAAAAGAGTTAAATATCTGTTCACCTGTTGAAAAGGGAATCCATAAAAAAAATTAACTTTCCAGCTTGAGCTAATGACTAGGGGTTTCCATAGCTATTTCTTTCAACACCTCTTGCAAATAGCTATCATTTACTTGCTGTTAGAGTTAGCTTCTTTAGTGCACCTTCCAAGGTGCATATCAGCAACCTCAGAAATGCAGATGATACCACTTTAATGGAAGAAAATGAAGAGGAACTAAAGAGCCTCTTGATGAAGGGGAAAGAGGAGAGTGAAAAAGCTGTTTTGAAACTCAACATGAAAAAAAAAATATATATATATATATATGATGATGATGATGACTTCCAGTCCCATCACTTGATGGCAAATAGATGGGTAAAAAGTGGAAGCAGAGACAGATTTTATTTTCTTGGGCTCCAAAATCACTGTGAACAATGACTGCACCCATGAAATTAAAAGATACTTACTCCTTGGAAGAAAAGCTGTGACAAAACTAGACAGCATATTAAAAAGCAGAGACATCACTTTGCTGACCAAGTCCATATAGTCAAAGCTATGGTTTTTCCAGTCGTTACGTATGGATGTAAGAGTTGGATCATAAAGAAAGCTGAGCACCAAAGAATTGTTGCTTTTGAACCGTGGTGCTGGAGAAGACTCTTCAGAGTCCCTTGGATTGCAGGAGATCAAACCAGTCAATCCTAAAGGAAATCAATCCTGAATATTCATTGGAAGGGCTGTTGCTGAAGCTGAAGCTCTAAGACTTTGGCCATCTGATGTGAAGAGTTGGCTCATTGGAAAAGGCTCTGATGATGGGAAAGACTGAAGGCAAAAGCAGAAGGGAACAAAAGAGGATGAGATGGTTAGATAGCATGCATCACCGACTCAATGGACATGAATTTGAGCAAACTCTGGGAGATAGTGGAGAACAGAGGAGCCGGGGTTCCGCAGTCCATAGGGCTCTCACAAAGAGTCAGACATGACTTAGTGACTGAACAACCTTTAGTGCAAGATGTTTATAAAAACAAATTTAAATGATTTTTATGCCTTTTTTTCAGAAACACATTATTTTGTTTGTTAAAAGAAAACTTTCTAAAGCACAGAAACATAAATATAATAAAAAATAATTATCATAGTTGTAATCAGAAAATACCTTTCCATATGATGAGTAAATCATGTAAATATTAGTAAATTTAGCCACTTCCAGTGATTTAATATTGTAGTAAAGATTTGATCATATTTCATGACTTTTTTTTACATTGGACTTCTTAGTTTATCTCAATTTTATGTGACTGTATGGTTCAAAGTGGATCTAACCTCAATTTTTCTTTCAAAGACACAATATAGCTCATTCCTAAGTTGAAGTTCAGTCTCTTTCAAACACTAAATGTATAAAAATCGGTTATATATGCTTTTGGACTTTGATTCTGTTTCTTTCAACTGTCATTTCCTGAGCCAGTATGACATTATTTAATGATTTGATATTAAATATAAACATATGTGATATATAATGTTATAAGGTTTAATATATTGTAGGAAATTTTAATTAATTTATTTATTTAATTAAATTATAGATTATTGCTTCTTAACATAATTTTCTTGTTTAATTGTTGCCTGTTGTATTTCCAGATGAAGTTTATATTATTTTATCAACCTAAAAAAAGTATTTTGAAGGGCTTCCCTGATAGCTCAGTTAGTAAAGAATCTGCCTGCAATGCAGGAGACCCAAGTTCAACTTGGGTTGAAGATCTGCTGGAGAAGGGATAGGCTACCCACTCCAGAGATCAAATTGCCAACATCCCCTGGATCATAGAAAAAGCAAGAGAGTTCCAGAAAAACATCTATTTCTGCCTTATTGACTATGCCAAAGCCTTTGACAGTGTGGATCACAATAAACTGTGGAAAATTCTGAAAGAGATGGGAATACCAGACCACCTGATCTGCCTCTTGAGAAATTTGTATGCAGGTGAGGAAGCAACAGTTAGAACTGGACATGGAACAACAGACTGGTTCCAGATAGGAAAAGGAGTTCGTCAAGGCTGTATATTGTCACCCTGTTTATTTAACTTATATGCAGAGTACATCATGAGAAACGCTGGACTGGAAGAAACACAAACTGGAATCAAGATTGCCGGGAGAAGTATCAATAACCTCAGATATGCAGATGACACCACCCTTACGGCAGAAAGTGAAGAGCAACTCAAAAGCCTCTTGATGAAAGAGAAAGCGGAGAGTGAAAAAGTTGGCTTAAAGTTCAACATTCAGAAAGCGAAGATTATGGCATCCGGTCCCACCACTTCATGGGAAATAGATGGGGAAACAGTGGAAACAGTGTCAGACTATTTTTCTGGGCTCCAAATTCACTGCAGATGGTGACTGCAGCCATGAAATTAAAAGACGCTATTCCTTGGAAGAAATGTTATGACCAATCCTAGATAGCATATTCAAAAGCAGAGACATTACTTTGCCAAAAAGGTCTGTCTAGTCAAGGCTATGGTTTTTCCTGTGGTCATGTATGGATGTGAGAGTTGGACTTTGAAGAAGGCTGAGCGCCGAAGAATTGATGCTTTTGAACTGTGGTGTTGGAGAAGACTCTTGAGAGTCCCTTGGACTGCAAGGAGATCCAACCAGTCCATTCTGAAGGAGATCAGCCCTGGGATTTCTTTGGAAGGAATGATGCTAAAGCTGAAACTCCAGTACTTTGGCCACCTCATGTGAAGATTTGACTCATTGGAAAAGACTCTGAAGCTGGGAGGGATTGGGGGCAGGAGGAGAAGGGGACGACAGAGGATGAGATGGCTGGATGGCATCGCTGACTCGATGGACATGAGTCTCAGTGAACTCCGGGAGTTGGTGATGGACAGGGAGGCCTGGCCTGCTGCGATTCATGGGGTTGCAAAGAGTCAGACACAACTGAGCGACTGATCTGATCTGATCTGTGGCTCAGCTGGTAAAGAATCTGCCTGCAGTATGGGAGATCTGGGTTCAGTCCCTGGGTTGGGAAGATCTCCTGAAAAAGGGACAGTTAAACCTAAAGTATTTCGAGAGCTTTTTATGGAATTGTGTTAAATTTCTACGTGAATTTGGAAAATGTGGCATTTTTACATGATAAATCTTTTTATCTGGGAATTTCATGTCTTTCTCTGTAAGTGTGTGTGTGTGTGTATATATTTTACCAAAACTCAAAAGAAAGTATTTATTCCTCACATTTTTTCCTCCACTACACCATCATTAGCTGTTATGGGAAAATGTAATTAAAACACAAAGATTTGTTACTATACTAATATCAAAAAATGTAATTAAAAAACCAAAAAGTAACTGTATGAAATGTTGGTAAGGGTGCTGAGAAACTGGATCACTCATAAATTGCTGGTGTGAATGCAAAATCATACAGCCACTCTGGAAAGATGTTTTCTAGTTTATTTTAAAAACTAACATGAAACTACCCTGCTCCTGCTGCTGCTGCTGTCCCTTCAGTCATGTCCGACTCTGTGCGACCCCATAGACAGCAGCCCACCAGGCTCCCCTGTCCCGGGGATTCTCCAGGCAAGAACACTGAAGTGGGTTGCCATTTCCTTCTCCAATGCATGAAAGTGAAAAGTGAAAGTGAAGTCATTCAGTCATGTCTGACTCTTAGTGACCCCATGGACTGGAGACCACCAGGCTTCTCCGTCCATGGGATTTTCCAGGCAAGAGTGCTGGAGTGGGGTGCCATTGCCTTCTCCGTGAAACTACCCTATGACCTGGTAATTGCATTCCTGGTCTTTTTTCCCAGAGAAAACAAATGAAAACTTGTGTTTACACAAAAACCTGTACAGGAATTTCATAGAAGTTTTATTTATTATAGCTGAAAATTGGAAATACCTCATTTGTTCATCAGCAGGTGAATGATTAAACACATTGAGGTTCACCTATAACATGCAACATTACTACGCAGAGAAGAGAATGAACCATTTACTGATACATGCATCCACTTGGATGAAACTTCAGAGAATTATGTTGAGTGAAAAAACTCAATCCCAAAAGTTTACATGTCTCGTGAATCCATTTATATAATATTCTTGAAAAGACAAAAATATAGTAATAGAGAACAGATTAGCTTTTGCTGGGGATTAAGGATGTGATATAAACTGCAGAAAATTCTGAAAGAGATGGGAATATCAGACCACCTGACCTGCCTCTTGAGAAACCTATATGCAGGTCAGGAAGCAAGAGTTAGAACTGGACATGGAACAACAGACTGGTTCCAAATAGGAAAAGGAGGACGTCAAGGCTGTATATTGTCACCCTGCTTATTTAACTTATATGCAGAGTACATCATGAGGAACGCTGGACTGGAAAAAGCACAAGCTGGAATCAAGATTGCCGGGAGAAATATCAATAACCTCAGATATGCAGATGACACCACCCTTATGGCAGAAAGTGAAGACGAACTAAAGAGCCTCTTGATGAAAGTGAAAGAGGAAAGTGAAAAAGTTGGTTTAAAGCCCAACATTCAGAAAACTAAGATCATGGCATCTGGTCCCATCACTTCATGGCAAATAGATGGGGAAACAGTGGAAACAGTGTCAGACTTTATTTTTCGGGGCTCCAAAAATCACTGCAGATGGTGACTGCAGCCATGAAATTAAGACGCTTACTCCTTGGAAGGAAAGTTATGACCAATCCTAGATAGCATGTTGAAAAGCAGAGACATTACTTTGCCAACAAAGGTCTGTCTAGTCAAGGCTATGGTTTTTCCAGTAGTCATGTATGGATATGAGAGTTGGACTGTGAAGAAAGCTGAGCACGGAAGAATTGATGCTTTTGACCTGTGGTGTTGGAGAAGACTCTTGAGAGTCCCTTGGACTGCAAGGAGATCCAACCAGTCCATTCTGAAGGAGATCAGCCCTGGGATTTCTTTGGAAGGACTGATGCTAAAGCTGAAACTCCAGTACTTTGGCCACCTCGTGTGAAGATTTGACTCATTGGAAAAGACTCTGATTCTGTGAGGGGTTGGTGGCAGGAGGAGAAGGGGATAACTGAGGATGAGATGGCTGGATTGCATCACCGACTCGATGGACCTGAGTCTGAGTGAACTCCGGGAGTTGGTGATGGACAAGGAGGCCTGGCATGCTGCAATACATGGGGTTGCAAAGAGTCAGACACGACTGAGCGGCTGAATTGAACTTAAGGATGTGATATGGGCTTCCCTGTTGGGTCAGACGGTAAAGCGTCTGCCTACAATGTGGAGACCTGGGTTCGATCCCTGGGTCGGGAAGATCCCCTGGAAAAGTAAATGGCAACCCACTCAAGTAGGCTTGCCTGGAAAATCCCATGGACCAAGGAGCCTGGTAGGCTACAGTCCATGGGGTCGCAAAGTGTCAGCCACGACTGAGCAACTAACACTATGGGTTGAGGTAAGTAAATGTGGCTAAAAAGGGCAGCATGAGAGAGTCTGTGATGATGGAAGTGTTCTGTGTCCTGACCACTGACAATATTCTGGTTGTGATAATATACTGTAGCTAGGGAAAATTAGGTAAAGGCTACACAAGATCTCCCAGTAGGTTATACAACTGCTTTTGAAACTATGATTATCTCAAGAAATTATTTAAAAATAAGAGTAAATACACATGAAATTTTAAAATGTATTATTGGCATGAGTTTTGGTTGAAATTGTGTTAAATTAATAAAATTTGAAGTGATCTGACATTTTTACAGTATAACTTTTTTCATGTAGGGACATGTCTTTCTCAGTCTGTGTGTGCCTTTCTCAGCAGTTTTCAGAGCGATTTTCTTATTCCTTAACATTTTCCCTCTACTTCTGTGCTTCTTACTTTAAAAGTTTCCAAGTAATATATTGACCTAGATAAAACAGGTCTAAAAAAGCTTGATTTCCGCAAGTTAAGTCTTTTTTCTGTATTATCTTATCTAGTGTCAGAAATAAATCTTCTCTTTCAAGTTCTGATTGTATGTGTGTGAAGAATTTATATTTTTAGAGCAGTTTTAGGTTCACAGCGAAATTAAGAGGAAGGTACAGGATTTCCCCATATACTCGCTAGTGCTCACCGTCCTGCCTCCCAATTATCAACCTCACTCACGTATTTTACCAAGGATGGACCTACACTGACACATCACAGTCACCCAGACTCACTCTTGGTGTTGTACGTTCTCTGAATTTGAACAAATGTGTAATGACATATTTCCATCTTTATATTATACAGTGTTATTATTGTCATAGAATTCCTCTGTATTCTACATGGTCATCTTTTCCCCCTCCCTCTTCCCTGGGAACCACTGATATTTGTATTGTCTCTGTAGTTTTGCCTTTCTAGAATGCCGTACATTTAGAATCATATAGTATGTAACCTCTTGGATAGGCTTTTTTCACTTAGTAATATGCATTTAAGTTTCCTCCCACATTTTTTCATAGCTTCGTAGTTCATTTATTTTTAGCACTGAATAGTATTTCATAGTCTAGGTGTACCTGTATTTGTTTATACATTCATATATTGAAGGACACTTTGATTCTAAGTTTTGGCAATTTATGCGTCGGCTATCTGCAGCTTTTTGAGGGAAATGAGTTTTCAGCTCCTCGGGGTAAATACCAAGGAACACAATCACTGGATCATGTATGAGTGTGTTTAGTTTTATAAGAAACTGCTAAAGCATCTTCCAAAGTGACTAAATTATTTTGTATTCCTATCAGTAATGAATGAGCATTCCTGTTGCTCCATATCATCACCTGCATTTGCTGTTGTCAGTATTCCAGATTTTGGCCATTCTAATAGATATGTAGTGGTATTAATAATCTTATTATTTTAACTTTCATTTCCCTGATGACATATGATGTGCAACAGCTTTCTATAAGTTTGTTTCCATCATATGTCTTCTTCGGTGAGGTGTTTGTTAAGGTCTTCAGCTCATTTTTAATCAACTTGTTTGCTTTCTTATTGTTCACTTTTAAGAGTTTTTTTTTATGTATTTTGGATAACAGTCCTTTATTTTATATAGCTTTTGCAAATGCTTTCTCCCAGTTGATGGCTTGTCTTTTTCATTCTCTTAATATTGCCTTTCAAATCAGAAATTTTTCATGTTAATGAAATCTAGCTTATCAATACTTCATGGGTAGTACACATATCTAAAAGGTCATCACTGTATCCAAAGTCGTCTAGGTTTTCTCCTATGTCATCCTCTAGGAGTATTATAGTCTTGCATTTTGCATTTAGGTCTGGTATCAAATTTGTGCTATTTTTTGTGCATGTGGATGTCCAGTTATTTCAGCAACAGTTACTGAAAAGACTGTTTTTGTTCCACATATTGTCTTTGTTTTTTTGTCAAAGATAGTTGACTATGTGTATGCAGTCTACTTCTGGGCTCTCTATTCTGTTCTGCTGATCTGTTTGTCTATTCTTTCACCAATACCACACCTGTCTTGAATAATGATAGCTTTATAGCAAACCTTGAAGTAAGTAGTGTCAGTCTTCCAGCTTTGTTCTTTCCCTTCAATACTCTGTTGGCTATGCTGGGTTTTTTGTTTCTTCATGTAAAGCTTACAATCAGTTTGTCAGTATCCACAAAATAACTTACTGGGATTTTGATCGAAATTACATTTAACCTAGATTAAGTTTGAAAGCACTGATGTCTTAAAAATATTGAATCTATCCATGAACATAGGATAGCTATCCATTTATTTAATTATTCTTTAATATTATTCATCAACTCTGTATTTTTTTTTTCGTTTCATACATGATATTTTACATGTTTCAATGCCATTCTCCCAAATCTTCCTAATCCATCAGCAGGCTACCTCCAGCATGTTCTCTAACACTGAGGGATATGCACTAAGTGGAAACATTCAAACACTTTTCAAGTTTCTGCTTGTGCTACAATAGGTAAGAGAGTATTGGTCAAAGCGGATATCATGGCTGAGGTCAGAATAAGGGGCACTGGAATATACTCCAAATTTTTGCTATGAAAAGCAGCAAAGTCATGGGAATGAGAATGGATATAACGAAAATTGAAAGATAGGAGCCCCTTACATAGGGTTGTTGTGAAGATGTAATAATATACTTGAAAGCCCTTTGTAAATTATAGTATATTTTGCCCACTGTGTTTTTATAGACATTCTCATTATTAAAATGGCATTTATAATAAAGCTGTCTTGACCGACATAATTTTTGAACAAGAATCAACAAACTTTGGCTCCTGGGCCCCGTTTTCCCTATTGCCTCTATTTATATAGCCCTCAGGCTAATAATGGGGTTATGTTTTCAATGGTTGTAAAAAGAACTTTAATAATAATATTTTGTGTCATTTTAAAATTATGTAATGATTCAGATGCCAGTATGTATAAAGTTTTCTTGGAATACAGCCATGCTTAGTGGTTTACATTTGAGTATAGCTTCTTTTATGTTAGAGTGGCCAAATTGAGTAGTTGCAACAGAAACCATGTAGACCACAGCAGATAAAACATTCACCATCTGTTTTTTTACAGAAAAAGTTTGCTGGCCCTCTGTTGTTGAATACTTATATGGATCTTAGGTGTTTAAACAGACATTCCTAAAGAAGTCTAGTACAGTTATATGCGTCCTTCCTTTCAAATCCTTCAGTGCCTATTTGAAAGAGTCAGGACTTATATGACTTTTGACTAACAGTACTGATAATGTACCTGCTTTGTCAGCTAAACTCCTACAGTATCCTTTTCCCTCACTGCTCTTTTCGACTTATTTAGTCTTTCAGCTTCACACTAGCTGGCTACCTCTCTGCAGTGTCCTTGCAGCTCAGGTTTGGACAATTAACTGATGTGAGTTTCAGTGACCAGTTGTTCCCTGCAAAGTTCATCTCAAGGAGAAGTCCAGTTCTGGAAGCACCCTGCCAATACTCCCATCTGTCAGAAACAGCAAGAACTCTAACCCCCGAGCTGGAGCCTGCTGGCTCTGCCCTAACACTTCAGGCTCCAAGTAGAGAGCACCTCAGAAATAAGTGGATAGTTAGTAAAAGAAATAGCCTCATGCAGAACTCAGATATTCTGACTGTAAATATGAGAAGAGTACTATATCATCCTTACAGGCATAGTTCATTAGATGTTTAGGTTACGTTTGTACTTTCCATTATGTATGGCAAAACCAATACAATATTGTAAAGTAATTAGCCTCCAATTAAAATAAATAAATTTAAATTAAAAAAGAAATTAAATATATAATGTTTTGTTAGATAATTACACATGAGAGTTAAAACCTTACATTTAAGGATATTATGCTTATATATACTGACTTTCAATTTGGAGTGCTTTCTTTTACTACATATTTGATGTAATGAACAGCCACTAAACTAGCATGAGTAATATTATATAATACTGTTTTTATCCACGGCCTTGATTATAAAGTTCCTTTATAACTTGCTTTCATTTCTTACTTTGAATTGGCTTGCCCTCAATAATAACATAAGGTTCTAGGTGTTCACTGCATTTGGAAATCAGAATACCATCAATTTGGCCCATAGCTACTAGCCACAAGGCATATCCTCTGCCAATCAGATTTTCTGGCTCAGACAGAATTTTTATTATCATTTCTTTGTCTCAGAATTGCCTTCCCAGTCACATCACTCTCTCTCAACTGATAAAATAAGAAATCTCCATCTTATATCTTCTCTTGACAGTGAATGATTTATCTGTGAATACTTTTTCCAGTCATAAAGAATTGTCATTCCAACACCCCAAACCAGTTATCTGAAATCTATACACCTTCTACATACTGTAGTTCCAGGTAGCTACACCTTGCAACAACAGCATTCAACTGGCATTTCAGAATAAAATATGTATGAATAGATAGATTCCCTTTTACTTTAAATAAAGTAGGAACTGTCTTTCTTCTTCCTAGTAAAGTTCAGGGAATTTTGCTCATATAAGTGATGTTTAAAATGTAAAAGCTTCAAATACTTTTTAAAGACTAATAAACCATGTGTGTTGAGGGAATTCCTGGTATCCCAGTGGTTGGGATTCG